>NC_059129.1:46103847-46403847 GCF_020740605.2 Lemur catta
CCTTCTGGCCTGGATCCTTTTCCAGACCTCTTTGTAGGGCTAAGAACCAAATAAGGTAACACAGGACGCAGGCATTGAAGTTCAGGCGCCGAGGGGGAGAGAGGGTGGAGCTGAAATGAAAAGGGGAAAAACCGTCTTGGGAGCCTAGGGAATTGTGCTGTCTCAGGGGCCCAGCATAGCAAGGAAGGACATGTGTTCATGTAACATGCTGTTCCTTAGGGTTTCCCAGAGGAAAAGGGGGGCAGTGCTGAAAAACAAACAGACACACTCAGAGAGACCAAAGGCAAGCAATTTCTGAGCATTGCTGCCTTCTGCTTCTCAAGTGATCACTTAGCTCCAGAGCCAGATGTGGGATTTGAATCCCATCTTCATCCCTTAAAGCTGTGTAACCTTGACCAAGTTACTTAACTTCTCTGTGTCCTAGTTTTATATTTTATTATTTTATTTATTTTATTTTATTTTTTAGAGACGGGGGTTTCACTCTGTCATTCAGGCTGGAGTGCAGTGGCATCATCATAGCTCACTGAAGCCTTGAACTTCTGGGCTCAAGCAATGCTTCTGACTCAGCCTCCTATCAGTAGCTAGCACTATAGGTGTACCACGAACACCCAGCTAGTTTCCATTTGTTTCAAGTGCTACAATTACGTTTTATAAATCAGATGCATTCCAGGAAAAACCACAGGGTGAAATTTAGTGTGTGTGTTTTGGGATGGGGTGGGGTGTTGCTGAATGTGGAGAAATGTGTTTCGGGGTGGCATTTCAGGGAAGTGGAATTACCCAAATGTGCTCGGAAAACTCACAAACTTCGGTGATTGTGTGACACTCCCAGACTAGGAGAAATCAGATAATTAACTGATGATGATTGGAAACCCAGTGTGGACCAATTTAAAATAAAAGTTTTAAAGTCAAATCATATTTTAGGTATTTTGGCTCTCTACTTCAATAAAAAGAATTTTTATTAATTTTCATTAAATTATAATTGCAGAAAATTAGACCAGAGAAACAAATAGCTAAGAAAGTCTCACCATCTAGAAGTAATAGTTATCACTTTGATACATAACCTTTGCTACTTTTTTCTCAGTGTCTATATGTACACGTATACACACATATACATATGCACACATATATACACATATATACATATAAATACTTATAATATATTTGAAAAGTGGATCATGCCTACATTGTTCTGTAACCTTTTTTGGGGGGGTGGTAAGAACAGTTATGAATTCCCTTAAAACCCACTCAGTGGCCACCAGCCCTGCCAGTTCCTTACATACGTAAATCCTCTTTGCTGATAGGTGTTTCCCAGTGATTTGATTCTGTCACACACTTTGGGATAACTAAACTTTCCCAGGACACAACATGGTGAATGAGAGGAAGTATAACTTGCAAAGAACCATAAGCCATGAAATGAACATTTTTCATTTGCTGGCCCCATTTCCCACCTCCCTCCCTTTTTTTTTTTTTTTCTTTTTTGAGACAGAGTCTCACTCTGTTGCCCCGGCTAGGGTGCCGTGGCGTCAGCCTAGCTCACAGCAACCTCAAACTCCTGGGCTCAAGCGATCCTCCTGCCTCAGCCTCCCGAATAGCTGGGGCTACAGGCATGCACCATCATGCCCGGCTAATTTTTTTCTGTATATTTTTAGATGTCCGGTTAATTTCTTTCTATTTTTTAGTAGAGACGGGGTTTCGCTTTGCTGCCTGTGCTGGAGTACAGTGGCATGATCATAGCTCACAGCAACCTCCAACTCCTGGGCTCAAGCGATCCTCCTGCCTCAGCCTCTCAAGTAGCTGAGACTGCCATGCCCAGCTAATTTTTTATTTTTTGTAGAGAAGGGGGTCTTGCTATGTTGTCCAGGCTGGTCTCAAACTCCTGGCCTCAAGCAATCATCCTACCTCAGCCTCCCAAAGTGCTAGAATCACAGGTGTGAGCCACTGTGCCAGGCCCCCTAAAATTTTAAAACAAAAACAAGTAACAAGAAAAATCTATGAAGCAAGCTACAGGTTTTTGGCAAGGGAATAAAGATCTGGGTAAATTTGTAATTTAAATTCTAAAATATGCAGCCAGCAATCAGAAGCACTCAAGATGTGCTTGGTAGACCAGAAAGAGACAGGGAGCACAGGTGCAATTGCTATGGGTCCCTGCCTCAGTCTCTGTCTGATGTAAAACCAAGGCTAAGAGGACTGTGGCAGAGCCTCTGGGGAAGGTGGGGAGGGCTGTGAATGAGAGCTTCCATTACTCATTTTTGATGAACATTTATTGAGTGTCATCTATGTGCCAGACTGGTCAGGGTCTCAAGGCATGCAGGGATTCTGCAGCTGGAAGAAGGGGTTTGGAAAGAAGCTGGGAGCTAGCCTGTCTCTTCTGAATTACTGGATGTAAATGTTCTGCAATCTATCAAATGCTATTCTCTTATGACATCAATGGCAGCAAAAGTATTCTTTTTCTCCATCTTTTATGCTTTCCTCTCTTAGTTACTCTCCTTTTCTTTTCCTTCTATTTTTTTTAAACTTTCTTTCTTTCTTTTTTTTTTTTTTTTTTGAGACATAGTCTTGCTCTGTCACCCGGGCTAGAGTGCCGTGGCATCAGCCTAGCTCACAGCAACCTCA
This sequence comes from Lemur catta, assembly GCF_020740605.2. NCBI lineage: Eukaryota > Metazoa > Chordata > Mammalia > Primates > Lemuridae > Lemur > Lemur catta. The sequence continues at coordinate 46,106,461 of NC_059129.1, forward strand.
AACTCCTGGGCTGAAGCGATCCTCCTGCCTCAGCCTCCCGAGTAGCTGGGACTACAGGCATGTGCCACCATGCCTGGCTAATTTTTTCTATTTTTAGTTGAGACAGGGTCTCGCTCTTGCTCAGGCTGGTCTCAAACTGCTGACCTCAAGCTATCCTCCCGCCTCGGCCTCCCAGAGTGCTAGGATTACAGGCGTGAGCCACTGTGCCTGGACTTAACTTTTTAATTATGGAAAATTTCAAACATACACCAAATTGGTGGTTTCCAGGGATAGGAGGAGCGGAGATGGGGGAGATGGGAAGCAACTTCTTAATGGGCACCAGGTTTCCTTTTGGAGTGATAAAAATCTTTTGGAACTCGGTGCAGGTGGTGGTTGCCCGACATTGTGAATGCACTAAATGCCACTGAATTGTTCACCTCAAAATGGTTAATTTTATATTATGTGAATTTTATCTCAATCAAAAAAATTATAACAAGCAAAAGTGTTTTAAGCCTCTAAACATAGGGAGAGGTCTGGGAGGGTTCCCAACATGGAGCTTCCATGCCTTCTCCTCTTGGAATGAAGGTAGATCAGCCTCCCAGTACATCAATGTGTTCACAAACCAGGAAGCTCCACTGGCAGCTTCCAGAGATTCTACTGTGGGCTTCGTTAGTAAGCTTGACTGATTAAATCATCAGCCACAGGATTGAACTCAATCTGCAGCTCCTGTCCTGTCTCCAGAGGTCAGGCTGGCTCAAAGTTCCAACCCTCCACTCATTTAGTTGGTCTTCCTAGTGACCAGCCCCCAGCATGAAGCTATCTATGACTTTAGATCTTACACTTAGGTTGTTGATCTATTTTTTGTTAGTTTTTGTACATGATATGAGGTAGGGGGTCCAATTTCGTTTTTTTGCATGTGGATATTCAGTTGCCCCAGCACCATTTGTTGAAGAGACTATCCTTTTCCCACTGAATGGTCTTGGCACCCTTGTTGAAAATCAGCTGGCCATAGATGTATGGGTTTGTTTCCAGACTCTCAATTCTATCCCATTCTTCTATATGTCTATCCTTATGCTAATACCACAGTGTATTGATTATTATAGCTTCATAGTAAGTTTTGAAATTAGAAAGTGTGAGCCCTCCAACTTTGTTTTTCTTTTCAATATTGTTTTGGCTATATGGGGCCCCTTGAAATTCTGCATGAATTTGAGGATTGGCTTTTCTTTTTTTTTTTTTCCTGAATACATTTTGCACAAAGAGGATCGGCTTTTCTGTTTCTGAAAAAGAGGTCTTTGGAATATTGACAGAGATTGCATTGAATTTGTAGATTGCTTTAGACAATATCACCATCTTCATAATATTAAGTCTTCTAATCCACGAACACGGGATGTATTGCTTGTTAGAATTTTAAGTCTGCTATGATAGATCTTTGAAATACTTCAAAAATCAAATGTTAAATATTAACCAGATAAATGTAGCTTCATATATTTAAGGGAACTTAATCAAGTATGTAAATTTAGAGAAATTCTACTTAACTTCGGAGTGAATAAAAGGTTTATGTAGGCCAGGCACGGTGGCTCATGCCTATAATTCTAGCACTCTGGGAGGCCAAGGTGGAAGGATCGCTTGAGCTCAGGAGTTCGAGACTAGACTGAGCAAGAGCTAGACCCCCCATCTCTACCAAAAATAGAAAAAATTAGCCAGGTGTGGTGGTACCAGCCTGTAGTCCCAGCTCCTTGGGAGGCTGAGGCAGAAGGATCACTTGAGCCCAGGAGTTTGAGGTTGCTGTGAGCTAGGCTGACACCACAGCGCTCTAGCCTGGGCAACAGGTGAGACTCTGCCTCAAAAAAAAAAAAAAAAAAAAAAAAAAAATTATCTAAGTATACTGGGAATTAGTGAGTTTATTATTATAAAAACACTAGATTTTCAGAAAACAAAATAGTGATGATTGGAAATTTAGCTTAACTGTACAAAAATAACTGAATTTAAGAATTTGGACTAAATATATATTTCACAACATCACATGCCCAATACAAATAATTGTTTTAGTGTGTTTTTGCCACTTAGGAACTTCTTCAGTGATTTGTTGTTGTTTTGATAATTAAATTAAATTTTTAAATGTCAGCATCGAAAAAAAAGAATTTGAAATTTTGATAAATTTAACATTAATCAAAACACCAGAATCAATCACTATTCCTTTCCAGGCACAAGATCCCCCTTATTTAATAAAACCCCAATTGTTGGCTGGGCACAGTGGCTCCCGCCTTAATCCCAGCGGTGGGAGGGTTACTTGAGGCCAGGAATTCGCCAGCCTGGACAAAATCATGAGACCCTGTCTCTATAAAAACCAAACAAACAAAACCACTCCAATTGCCACCTGGGGTCTTCTACGTGGGAGGGAGAGGGGAAGACAGTATCCTGAGTGCATATATTTCTAACAAACCATCATAGAGGTTTCTATGAGTTTTCCAGAGACAAACATAGTAAGTGCTTAAATAATGCGCATTGGTATAATCTTTGCCCCACTGAAAGGATGTAGTAGGCACTTGGTAAGTACTTGTTGATATATGAACAAATGGGTGTATGAGTATTTTACATATTGTTTGAGTTTGGGCCGATGTGACAGAATACCACAGATTGGGTGGCTTGTGGACAACAGAAATTTATTTCTCATGGTTCTGGAGGCTGGAAGTCTGAAATCGGGGTACCAGCATAGTCAGGTTCTGGTGAAAGCCCTTTTTTGGGTCACAGACTGCTCATTTCTCTTTGTACCCTCACATGGCAGAAAAAAGAGAGTGGGAGAGCTCCCTGGAGTCCCTTTTATAAGGGTACTAATCCCATCCATGAAGGCCCCACCCTTGTGATCTAACTATCTCCCAAAGGTCCCACATCCTAATACCATCACATTGGGGATGAGGTTTTCGATATATAAATGTTGGAGGGATACATTCAGTCCATTACACATATCATTAATAAAACCTCAAATCTACCCCTTATTCTATGCTTTAGCCACAATGGTCTTTTTTTTTTTTTTAAATTCTTAATTTCGGCCGGGCGCAGTGACTCACGCCTGTAATCCTAGCACTCTGGGAGGCCGAGGCGGGTGGATCGCTCGAGGTCAGGAGTTCGAGACCAGCCTGAGCAAGAGTGAGACCCCCATCTCTACCAAAAATAGAACGAAATGATTTGGACAGCTAAAAATCTATATAGAAAAAATTAGCTGGGCATGGTGGCGCATGCCTGTAGTCCCAGCTACTTGGGAGGCTGAGGCAGGAGGATCGCTTCAGCCCAGGAGTTTGAGGTTGCTGTGAGCTAGGCTGATGCCACGGCACTCACTCTAGCCCGGGCAACAAAGCGAGACTCTGTCTCAAAAAAAAAAAAAAAAAAAAAAATTAAATTCTTAATTTCTCTAATTTACCATAGGGGCTTTACACATGCTGTACCCTCTTCCCGGGACACTCTCTTACTCTTCTCTTTCACTAACCTTGCCAGTTATTGCCTTCTTTTTACCAAATCATCACTTCCTCTGGGAAGCCAGCCTTGGTCTACCTGATCAGGCCAATCCCTCCTATGATACGTTTTTAGGGCACCAATTCCCTCTTCTCCAGACCATTTTCTGAGTAAGTAATCTCACAACAATTTGTGTGATTCTCACTATCTCACTAATTTCCTCTCTCTATTGGAAGAGATAGCAGGCTGAGGCTGTTTTGGCTTACCATTTTATTCCCCAAATCCATCTCAGTGTTTGAAAAATAGAAGATACATAATAATACTTCCTTTTTTTTTTTTTTTTTTGAGACAGAATCTTGCTCTGTTGCCTGGGCTAGAGTGCCGTGGCGTCAGGCTAGCTCACAGCAATCTCAAACTCCTGGGCTCAAGCAATCCTCCTGCCTCAGCCTCCCAAGTAGCTGGGACTATAGGCATGCACCACCATGCCCGGCTAATTCTTTTTCTACATATTTTTAGTTGTCCAGCTAATTTCTTTCTATTTTTAGTAGAGATGGGGTCTCACTCTTGCTCAGGCTGATCTTGAACTCCTGACCTTGAGAGATCCTGCTGCCTCGGCCTCCCAGAGTGCTAGGATTACAGGCGTGAGCCATCACGCCCGGCCCATAATAATACTTCTTGGATGAATGAATGATTCAGTTTGTATTGTGATCCAAAAATTGTTTAAGAGAATCATGTAAAAATACATAGTATGTTATAACATGGATGAACTTTAAAGACATTACGCTACATGATATAATCCCATCACAAAAAGACAAATATTACATGATTTCACTTATATGAGGTTGTCAACCTGAAATAATCAAAAGGATCAGAATCCCGTTTTAAAGGGTTTATTCAGGCAAAAAGCTGGCTCATGAGTGTAATCCTAGCACTCTGGGAGGCCGAGGCAGGAGGATTCCTTGAGGTCAGGAGTTCGAGACCAGCCTGAGCAAGAGTGAGACCCCTGTCTTTACTAAAAATAGAAAAATGAGTGTGGTGGCATTCACCTGTAGTCCCAGCTACTCTGGAGGCTGAGACAGGAGGATCCTGTGAGCACAGGAGTTTGAGGTTGCAGTAAACTATGATGATGCCACTGCACTTTACTCGAGATTTAAAAAAAAATATTTTCAATCTACAGTTGGTTGCAGAGAGCTGACTCTATGTTCAAATAACTGGGAATTCCAAAAGTGGAGCTAGGTTCAAGGCTTTTTAAACAAGAGCCTCCAGGGGTCCTACTTCCCATCTCTCAGCTTTTCTTCCCACTGTGTTGTGTCTACCTCAGACAGCTTCTTCCCTCCTGCAAACAAGATGGCTGCCCTGGCTCAGCACTGTGCTAATCAGAGGAAACGTACACACTTCTCTCTGGTTGGCCTAGGAGCAGTGGTGGACTGGTCTGACTGGATTACTCATCCTCATTCCTAATGGGGCGGGGGTGGAGGGGTGAGGGCGTGGGGGGGAGTGAGGGGCTAAGAACTGGAATGATTTAATCAACCAGAGGTAGTCATGTCCCTGCCCCTGAAAAAGTGGGGTATAGGGCCCAACCACATCTGAATCGATAATATGGACTACTGTGAGAAGGGTAGTTTCCCAGAGAAGATCAAGAGATGTTCACTACGACATATGATCCCTATTCTGTATCCCTACCAAGAAATTCTGACATGCCCCTTTGAAGCTTCCTGTGGTTCTAGGATGTACAAATTTAAAGGAACATTAAAATACTCCCTCACAAATGGATAATTCACTTGGCTGAAGTCACTAGAAGATGGAAAGTGGGTACAGATGGCCAGAGGAGGTTCAGAATGCTTTTGTGAATAGAGTTGGAGGGATTAAGGGAACTCCACTGAAAGACACATGCTTGACAAGTATTACACACTCAAAGACACAGGAAAAGTGGTGGGAAAAAATGGCATAACAAGATGGGAAAAGAATATTTAGGTTATTTACATACATCATTTCTCTTAATTAACTGAAAAATTAAATATATGAATTGCTTGCCTGCTGTGTCAGTTTTCAAGCCCTGGGGATGCAGATATGACCATAATAGGAAAAAGGTGGACAAAACCTTAACAGCATGGTTCGGCACAGCAGCTCATGCCTGTAATCGAAGCTACTTGGGAGGTTGAGGCTGGTGTCTTTTGACTCCAGGAGTTGGAGTGAGCTAAGATGATGCCACTGCACTCCTGCCTGGGCAACAGAGTGAGACCCTGTCCCCCCACCAAGAAAACAAAACAAAACAAAACAAAACCTTAACAGCACATAATAACAAGGCAAGGCAGGTGTTAAATATCTTATTTTAGAGAGAGGAAACTAATAGAGAGGTTAAGGGATTCTGATACTTCAGCAGTAACAAGCAGTGGGGACTGCCATCCAAATCCAGGACTATCTGACTTTAGAGCCTTTGATTTGATAGAAGAAAATAAAATTAAAAAGAGGAGAAAAGCTTACACAGAGAAGGGGAGTAAATCAAGGCAAATATACGTAAGCTAAAGAAGAATATCTAGAGGAGAGACAAAGGAGAAAGAAAAGATTTACTAGAATCCCTTCTCACCTGGGAAACACACCAGGCAAGGCCAGCCCAGGGCCTGGCTCAACAGTTGTAGTTCCCACTCTCCCTTTTCCCTTGTAGTATGAAACTCCCATTTTACAAGTGAGGAAACCAAGCTTAGAGCTATTAAATCTTTGTATTTCCCCCCCCAGTACAGATAAACTTTTTGTAGCCACAGTAAGATACAAGGCTTCAAAGGAAAAATATCTTGGAGAAATAAAAAATAATTGGCATATCTTTCAGCAAAGGGGGAGTAAATCACTGAAAATATGGGTTATTTTTCTTTTTTTCCCAGAGCAGATATAACGAAATTTAGCAATATGTCAGACTAGACTGAAAGGGGCTTGGGGTAGGGGTAAATTTGGGGGCACGAGACAAAGTTCCTAGCCGAACTATTCAGGAGAGGGAGATCTTGGGTGATTTTTCTAACACAATCACAGTATCTTCACTCCAACATGGTTAATATTTTTGAGGCTCTGCCTTTCCAGGGGGGAAGAGGCCCAGGTAAATTCGGCAGCTTTTGCCAGGCAGCGCAAGCGCTGCTAGGAGAAAGGCCCCAGCTACCCTGCTTGGCATTTGCTTGGGGGCCCGGAATTTAAACTCAATCTTCTTCAGAAACTTCCCTTTCCTGTTACTTGCTAAAGGTGATAGTTTCCACATCACCTGACCGGTCTGATTTGCCGTCTGTGCCAAGTCCTGGAAGTTTGGGTGACAGGGGGAAAACCTGCTAGAGTTGGGCAAACTTTCCAAGCCAGGCTTTTCCTTAAGTGTGGGACTTAGGCGGCCACAGTCTGGTGCCAGCTTGGTCACAAACAGCTCAGTGACCTTGGGAGCAACTCTGAGCCACGTTTGTAAACGCGATGTTCTTAGTTCCTGACTAACCACCCACAAGGGTGAGATAATCAACGCATCCAGCCAATACCTTAATCTTGTTAGGAGCCAACGGCTCTATCAGTGCTTGGTAGTGATGACAATGGTTTTGTTTATTAAACCCCAGCCCACGTGGACGTGAGGAAGAGGGGTCTGTGGGAAGCTCGCGGGTCGGCAGACGGAAGAACACCGGAGCAAGCGCCAGGGTCGTGGCGACGAGCGCGCACCAGCCCAGCTCTCCAGCACACGGCTGCACGGCCCAAGCGCGCTCCCAGCAACCGCGGCTCCCGCGGCGCTTGTAGCCGTTACGTCAGGGCCTCCTCCGCCTCTCATTGGGCGTGTCCGTCCAATCATGTGATTCCCAGTGTGGCGTATAAATAAGGGCGAGGAGAAGGCGGTGGTCCGCCATTTCGTGGACGCCGGGTGAGGGAGAGCATCTGCGGGAGTGCGGCCGGAGCGGAGCGGGACGGTCCATTGGAGCGTGAGGACTTGAGCCTCCGCACTTACACCTTAGATTTCGGTAAGAGAAGGCGACAGAAGGAGTGACGTGGGAATTGGAACTTTCACGGTAGCGAGGTGGAGCCAGGCCCAATGGCGGCGCCAGATTGAGACAAAGAGGCGCCGCCGCCATTTTGTGACGTTCAGCACGGGGCGGCGGCGGGGGCCACCGGCTCATCAGAGGGTTTCCGAGCCTTGGAATGGAGGGGTTTATACCCTTCTGTGGGGGATGAACCGAGATAGGGGATTAGCCGGGAGTTGGGGTGAAGAGGGGGAGCCGGTGACCGAGCTGTACTCCTGGTCGCGGCCTTTCAGTTTTTATGGCGCCTTTTTTTTTGGTGGGGGAGGGGCTCATTTTCTCGGGAAGCTTCTCAGGATTTTTTTCGCAAGTCAGTAATCAAGACTGGACTTTTCATTTTATAGTAAATGGCTTCCGTACTTGACCTTTATTTTCATGTAGTTTTAATTTGATTCCACTTTTTTCAGCTTGAATCTAATCACTTTCTATTTAACCGGGTGATCTTCCTTGAAGTTGAGCTGCACGGTTCTTATAGCTGCTTCCCATTGATATGTAGCTTTGAAAGTGGTCATGGCAGTGTTTTTTTTAAAAATCAATTTCCACCAGTGCTTTGGTCTCAAAACTAACTCCTGGGCTCAGGGTGTGGTCACGGCGAATAGGATGTGCCCTGACTGGGTTGTTTAATTAGATTAGCCCAGAGTGAGAAGAACGTGGTGTTTATGGAAAGCGTCTTCAAGCTCAATTACTGAGTAGGTTGTTTTCATATAATTCAAACGGATCTACAAGTTGATTTCACTGCTGAAGTGATTTTTAAGTATTGAAGGTTTATCAGAAATAAGCCTTTGGAAGTGCAGTAATTTTGAGTAAGAAATGTCTTTTTGTAATTTAGTGTTTTTATTGAAGTGAAATTCACATCTTTAATTCAAGATTTAAAGTGTACAAATTCAGTGGTATTAAGTATGTTCTCAAATGTTTTGCAACCATAATTTCTATCTGGTTGCAAAACATTTCCATCTCCCCGAGGGGACTTGTACCCATTAAGTAGTCACCCCCAGTTCCCTCAGGTCCCACCTTCCTCCAGACCCTGCCAGCCACTAGTCAGTCTGTGTAGACTTACCATTTTATTTTTATTTTTTTGACTTGCCTATTTTAGATTTTGCATATACACAGATTCGTATAGTATCTGCACATTGTGTCTGGCTTCATTTAACTTAACATCATTGTTTTAGAGATTTTTCAACGCTGTAGTATTTGTCAGTACTTCATTCTGAATAATAGCTCATTGTAGGGCTATGTACCACATTTTGGGTATCCATTTATCTGTTGGTGGACTTTTGGGTTAGCACCTTTTGGCTACTTATGAATACTGCTGTGAGCTTACACTTTTTAAAAACTTGACACCTAGTCTTCTGCTTGAGGAATTTTTACTGCAGAAGACTTTGATCTATTTAATGACATGTGGTAGGTATTAACCTTGTTCCTGTAGAAAAAGAAAAGTTTCTGTAGCATAAAAGAAGGCACTTTTTTAAGTGAAAATTGTTGCCCTTATTTTATTAAAACTGGTTAAGTTTTGGCTTATGAAAGCACTTTTCTATAATTTACTTGGTGGTATAAGTACTGGCTTTCTTGTCTTCATCATTGTTCCATTTGGTTTTCAGGTCCCCAGCAGAATTTGTTTCTGAGCAAATTATCGTACTTTTCTAAATGCTTTATTTTGGGTATTAAATGAAATGACAGGTTAAGTCGCTAACTCATGACTCACATTGTGGTTAATAACTGTTAATTTGCTGGCTTTCTAAGGCTGTGAGTAAAGATTGGCGAGAATGGATGTTTCAGGAGTAGTATTTCTTGTTTTTTTGGCATTTTGGAATTCTTACCTGAGGATCTGTGTTTTTAACTGTAGATGATTTGGATAAATTAATATTTTTGGTATTCTTTTGTTACAGAAATGCATCGTGATTCCTGTCCGTTGGACTGTAAGGTTTATGTAGGTAATCTTGGAAACAATGGCAACAAGACTGAATTGGAACGGGCTTTTGGCTACTATGGACCACTCCGAAGTGTGTGGGTTGCTAGAAACCCTCCCGGCTTTGCATTTGTTGAATTCGAAGATCCCCGAGATGCAGCTGATGCGGTCCGAGAGCTAGATGGAAGGTAATTTAATGATTAATTTATAGTAATGGCTAATGTTGTCTTTTACTATTTAAAATCTCTAGGACATATGGTATTTGAATGGCTTTTCAAAGTCTTTAGAAATAACTGTGAAATCAAATGTTTTAAGAGTCATCATAAAGTGAGAAGTCTTTTTTTACTTTTTTATGATTAGTAGTGAACATGGACTGATAATTGTTTAAAATTGTTTACAAATCATAATTACACAGGATTTTATTGTGTTATTACGTTTACTTTTATGTGTTTGAAATAATTCCAGGAAGTGTGGTTTGGTTACTATTTTCCTTTGTGTTTATAGTGTTCTGTTTGACCAAGTAACACCTGAGTTTTTTCCTTCTCTCCCCTCCCCCTACATTTGGAAACCATTGGAGTTCATGAAATCAAGGAAAACAGGTCATCCTTCAGATTCAAAAATCAGTTTTGCTTTAGAATTTCTGTCCTGGAGCATGTCAATATTCAGGGACTCTTTTCTCCTTAACCAAAAAAAAAGGATCTGAGGGTTGGCTGTAAAGCTGTATGAAAGGTCCTTCACTCAAGCAGGTTGCAGTAATGTTTTCCAGAGCCTACTGTTCCAAATTGCTGTCCAAATATGGTTTATCTAAATTTAATGGCTATGGGTAGATAAAGGGTGGGGGATAATGGACTTCTTCTGCTCTTCTTGGTTGTGATTTCTTAATGTGCCAATTACTGAGGGGAGAGGGTGATCTAAAAGCCAAAATGGTTGTCTTGTCTTTGACATTTACTTGGAAAATGGTTGGGGGAGAGCCAATAAATACAGCATAGTAAGTAATAAGTGCTGGAAACCTCAAGGGAAGAAGTCACAATGAAGATGTAGGAGAACTAGTTCTTCGAGGATAAATTCAGGGGTCTTCACATTTAGGTCACACCCGTTAGTTAGCAAGTTAGCATTGAGCTCAATAATCAGACTGATTGACAAAAAGGTAAAAGAAAGTTGGTTTCCTTGTCAGTTAGTACGTTAAAAACCCATCTAATTGTGCTTAATTTGAAATTAAGCTGGAGGAAAAAGTTCAATCATTTAATATTAGAAAAGTAAGGGAACCGAAACTTGTTTTGATATTAAAAGAGTTTACATTCAAACGTGTTTGTAAAGTAGCTAACTGGGAGTGTTTACTTTTTGCTTTAATACACATATCTCAGAAAGGTAAACTGTTTTAAATTTGTCTCTTCCCCCTCATAGAACACTGTGTGGTTGCCGTGTAAGAGTGGAACTGTCGAATGGTGAAAAAAGAAGTCGAAATCGCGGCCCACCTCCCTCTTGGGGTCGTCGCCCTCGAGATGATTATCGTAGGAGGAGTCCTCCACCTCGCCGCAGGTACTTGAGAGAGAGCGTGTTTAGAGGTATTGGTGTAATGGAGTAGCTAGTAGGAGCAGGTATTTCTCCTAAAGTTTGTTGGTGGGTTTTAAACTTTGAAGAATCGGAACTTTTTATGAAACTTTTGCTGGGTGTAGTTTGGGGTATGTGAGTTGTGCTGAGTGTTGGCTTTTGTCTTTAGGTCACTGTTCATGTTGGTAGTCAGTAACTTCTATCTTGGATCTATCTTCTAGTTCATCTTCTAGTTGCATCTTTCCAAGTCTTTATACTTCAGTTTAGGCCTTTTTCCATTTCTTGACTCCATAATGACAAACATTACATTCAACTCTAGCTCTTCACAATATGTGTTTTCTACTACTAGCACAATTGTAATATTTATCAAACAGGCAGCTGTTTTAATGTTACAACTGGTAAAGTAGAAGTCATTCTGAAACTAACTTAAGTCACTGACCAATAAAGGGGGCTAAAAAAGAAGTAATCCCAGTCATCTGTTCTTCAATCCCAAATAGGAGAGAATTCAGTTTTTTTGTAATTGAAAATGGCATCATTCTTGGACCAGGCAGTATTGTCTGGATGATAACTCCACATCTCCTCAAATCTCCAAAATAGTTTCTATGGGACTAAATTTACCTCTTACAGGTGAGTGAAGTCCTTCTAGGAGATAGGAGTTCAAAATCTTGCCCCTTTTGCTATTTTGAAAAACAACAACACACTGTTGCCCATCATAATAAAGAGTATTTGTTAGCTAATAGATGGTTGTACTGATGGCTTGTTTTTCATTTTTTTTTTGTGCTTTTTGGTCCATCTATTAATAAAAATGAACCCCGTTACAGAGTCACCATCATGTCTCTTCTCACCACCCTCTGAATCTGCATTAGCCAGTCAACTAGCCCTTTCAGCGTCATGTGACCAGCGCGCCCCATTCAGCTTGGCTGGTGTCGTTTCACATGACCCAGGCTGGCCAGTCGTCAGGTTGCACCGCCCTTTGGTTCCCGAGCATGCTGTTTTCTCTCAGCCTTCTCTCCAACCTTAACCAAATCGGCAGCAGCCACCTCGACCGCCCACACATTCCTGGCCAATCAGCTCAGCTGTTTATTTACCAAATGTCTTCACAACAACTACAGCAGCAGCCTTCGGCTAACAAAAAAGCAGGAAAAATCCACAACACCCCCTTCGCCAACCAACTAAATCCAACGCAACATCTGGCAAAACCTTTTCAGCAAATTCTTCCTGGCCGTCAGTCCGGCAGCCTCACCTCACCATTTCTAGCTTGTTGAAACCCAAAACTAGTAAGTTTTTCCTGCTTATACAGTTTACTGCTGGTTAAAATAAGGAGTAAGCGGCTTAAAGTAATTCTTTTTTCTGGATCAAAGGCTGGCTGTGCATAATTGAATGGTAACGTACATATATATTGCTTGAAAAAACTTTTAAGGGTGATAGGGAACTCATAATGTAACTAGACCTTCAAGTGAAACTTATTTGCATGTGTGAGATGCCAAACTAAAAATTTTAATATCTCTAACAGATTTAGCTTTCCTTTCTGGCAAAAATTTGTTGAATCCTATCACCTTTAAATGGTTTTACTAACAGTTTTCAAAATTTTAAAATTTTGGGGGTGAAGTGTGGGCCAAGCTAAGGTGATTTTGATAAGCCTAAACACACTCTTAAATGTGACGATCACAAATGCAGTTCTAATGTAGCACTTAATGGCATCAATATTTACACCTAGCGCGTTTTCACAAAAATTACACTATCCACTTGGTACCTAAGTCTTGTCATGGACTTATAGGTTTGCATGGGTTCCAAATACTGGTTTATGGTACTGTTTTTGGAACTACTTGTGGGACTACATTTTGGTGTGGTGTTTGGGTAGTGAAGTTAGTTTGACATGAAGTTTTGCATTGGACAGATCTGCTGTGAAGCATTCTTTGTTAAAGTGAATCCATGGTTGGAATACCTGCTTTTCACTTGAGCTTTTTGTTCCTTAATCTTTCTGTGCCTTTTTTTTCTTTTCTTTTTATTTATTTATTTTTATTTATTTTTGGACGATGGGTGCCAGTTCTTCGGCACATTCACTGGGCCCAACAGTGAGATTGAAAAGTTGGGAAATACCTCACGCCATAAATGATAATTGATGATTAGCCTAATTTTCCTGTTTCTGCTTTTAGATCTCCAAGAAGGAGAAGCTTCTCTCGCAGCCGGAGCAGGTAAATAACTTCTACCTGTTTCGGCTACATTCTCAGACATGGCAGTTTCTGCTATTCCTAAGCTGTTTTCCAAATAACTTGGTTAATGGGAATAGACCTTGATTTTAACAGTGAATCAAGTGGCATATAAAGCCAATATTAGATTGTAAGGATAAGCCAACTTTCAGTTTTTAAAGACTTCTTAGAAAATAATTCTGTTAAGTGTAATTATCGTACTTAAAATGGCCCTCGTGTTCTTTCTCTGGTTTAGGTCCCTTTCTAGAGATAGGAGAAGAGAGAGATCACTGTCTCGGGAGAGAAATCATAAGCCCTCCCGATCCTTCTCTAGGTCTCGAAGGTAAGATCTTGCGTACCTATAATACACTAAGGTTGGTCTTCTAAGCCATAATTTTTTACCTTAATGTATTGATAATATGTCACTGTCACCAAGTTACACATGTAAAAGTTTTTGTTTTGTTTCTTTTAGCCGATCTAGGTCAAATGAAAGGAAATAGAAGACCAGTTTGCAAGAGAAGTGGTGTACAGGAAATGACTTCATTTGACAGGAGTATGTACAGAAAATTCAAGTTTTGTTTGAGACTTCATAAGCTTGGTGCATTTTTAAGATGTTTTAGCTGTTCAAGTTTGTTTGTCTCTTGGAACAGTGACAGAAAAGCTCTAATTCTCTATGGTTTGAAATGGATCATATGAGGCATGTAATACCAAGAATTGTTACTTTACAATGTTCCCTTAAGCAAAATTGAATTTGCTTTTTAGTTTTGCATAAACTAATAATAAACCTCTAAATTCTGCCCAGCTGAAGTGTGGATTTTTTTTTAAATATAGAAACAAAATTGGCAAAAATTGAACTAAGATTTGCTTTTTTTTTTCCACTTCTGGGATATAGTATGTAGCCATGGTTGAACAGTCTTTAAAAGCTGGTGTGAAACAAGCCAGCAGGTAAAAATAAAAGCTGCACTGTTATACTAAATTAGAGGTTTTTGAAAAATCCAACTAGTTTTCACCCTGGGCAGAGGTTGCCTAATTGGTATAGAATCACGTAAATTCCAAGAAAGTTTTTCTTTTGCTTTAGATCCTAAGTTAAGTTCCTTACGTGATTGCTATATACGAATACATAGCTGTTTGTAGCGTTCTTTATTTGGAAATTTGAGATAATCAAAATACCAATGTCCTGCCAGTTTAAGGGTACATTGTAGAGCTGAACTTTGAGTTACTGTGCAAGATTTTTTTTTCCATGCTGTCATTTGTAATATGTTTTGTGAGAATCCTTGGGATTAAAGTTTTGGTTACAATTGTTGTTTAACTTGAAAGCCTGTTTTTCCTTGCAAACTCAAATCTGTGAGCTTGGTACAAAGTCCAGGTATAACATTCCTATTGGAAGCCATACTTATATTTTCTTGTAAAGTGCTTTTGAATTAATAAAATATTAGCATAATTGTGTAATAGTCAGTTGAACCCACTTTTACCATTGTTCTTACCCCAGGGGAAGCAGTTGGTTACACAATTCTTATTTTATTAGAAACAACTGAGAGGCACTATGGATTAGTCTTCTGAAGTGACAGGAATATTTAGTTATCACCTAAGTGATAATAGTTACCCATTTTTTTAAGGAATAGAAGCCAGTTTGAGGTCCATGATAGTGACCAATATTTTAAAGTATAGCAGCATCCTGGTACATTATAACCCAGGAGTTGCCCGTTTAAAAATGGCTTTTATCTTTAGCATGAAAAGTTTCCACAAAGTTTTAAAACTTGCTTCCATTTTATAATTTGAGGTGTTGCATGGGAATTCTAAACCAGTCCACCATGATGTAAAGTTCACGATATGGTTCAAATGTAATAGTACAGAATTGAATATGGAGGCATGCATAACCTTCCTTTTAGAAAATGGGAGTTGTAATTTCAAATTTTTGTGCAATTAGATTAAATCATAATGCAACAGTCTTGTGGCTTAGTTTCCTTAAATATGCACTTTCAAGATAGTTTTGATTATGCTATACTTTCTTTAACATGAAAGATAAGTCATTGCATTAAGAGTTAAATCTATAGGGCTGTATTGAAATTTAGGCCCTAAAATTATTTCCAGTGGTCCTATTAAACATTCACACAAATCTCATTAAGGGAGGGGAGAATTGCTGTCAGGAAGGTTCACTATGAGCCTTGTAGTTGGACATGTTCCAGGAAGACACTTTTTAAGATGGCCTGTTGATTACTGGGACCTTGGTTTTTGGACTTTTTGGTGTTTCCTCATAGCCTAAAATACACGTTTGTATTAGGAACAGGGCAAGATAGCCAAGAAGTTAAGGAAGCAATATGGTGTGTCAGTTATACTGCTTTTATAAATGGACACTTACATGGACTTTTTTGGGCAGGATACAACTTGGAGTCTAAATTGGAAGAGTTTCTGTAAAAAGGACAATTGGTTATGGTAGGTATAATGTGGCTAATAGAGGAAATAATACAGAACCTCAGAGTTGACTTCATCAGGGAGTTATCCTTGCCTTACAAATTGGCAATTACTTTAACCAGAAGTCCTAAGCACCATTTTATGGCTTGTAGAATATTTGGAACATGGAGATTGTTAAAACCTGGAATGGATTGTGGCTATTTGGAAGTTCTGAAGCTTCTGTAATTTCTAAAATTATAGGTCACGTTAGCTAGTCATCTTCATCTTGTTGAGTTGATTATAATACTAAAAGTCACAAAACAACTTTGGCTACAGTAAGTGTTCACTGGAAGTCACTATTAATACTTTGTGATAATATAAGGGAAACATCTAAGGATTATAATTGGCTCTTAATGCTTTCAAGAATATTTAACTTGATCTGTGGTTCTCAGTTTGTTGTGGGTTGGTTCTGACCTCGATGTCTTAAGCAGAAAGTTGAAAACAAAATTAGCCAGAGAAACCTTAGTTATACGAGATGTAGTTAATCCTGTATGTACCATTCATCTGTTGGGTATCTTAGAGAGTCTTGAAAAGATCATGTGATCTGTAAATGGCATCTGTACCCTATTAGACCACAGTTAGTGGCTCACACTCAAACCTGTATTTGGATGGGAAATCCGGGTTTCATTATATTCATTTTAGTACAGTGCCGCTTAGTTAGGAATGATGTTGATTGTAGAGATCTTCAAAATACACACAGCCTAACTCCAGCCTCATTGACTTAGTTTTTCAGGGTGATCTAGCTCTGTATGATTTGGAAGTGATTTTCTAGGTGATAAACATCCTTGGTTATATAAGAAACAGTGATTTAGAACTTTGTCTAAATGTGTTTTTTCAGAATGCTGGATGGGATTTAGTTGTCAGATCTAGTTGGTGGTAATCTCTTCCAGTTGTATATTTTTGTACTACTAGATTGTTGCTTTCTGGTTTTCCATTTTTTAAGAACATGAAAGATTTTTAATTAAAGTCATTGAAGAAAAACTGGGTTGGAAGTATATTTTTATCCAAATAATCCAGTAGTGTTTTGAATTTAATTTTCTATGTTCATACTAATTCTCTTCATTTTGTTTTATTAAGGATTCATTGGATACCTGAAAAGAATTGAGCACTCTAGAGGTTCTGTGAGATGGAGTCACTGAAATTTGTTTTGATAAGTTCAGTATAACTGCTTAGTTTGCCCATGCAAGTTTTCCCTTGTTGGATTGCAGAAGTTCATAATACAGTTGTTTAGATTCTCATTTGGTATCCTAGTGCTTTCTCTTAATTATCTGGAACTCATGGACAGCTAAAAGTGATTTCTAAGCTAACATGAAATATACGTATAGGAACATTGCTTTTCTCAACTTCAGTTTTTCCTCAGTTCTGATATAAGACGTATACTTGTTTTACTACAAAAGTCTTGGAACGTGGCCACTTAGGGTCTTTGCTGCTATACGTTAGTGTGTGTGAGCAAGTGAAAATGTCAAAACACTGGATACTTTGTTTCCTGGTGGGTCATTTGCAGGGGTCCTGAGATGAATATTATACTCTTACTTCCAGAGCAAAATTAAGCTTCCGGAAAAGGTAGTATATAGATTAAAAGACTTTTCCTCTTTTTAAAGCCTTGTTCACTTGTGATGGGCACCTCATTCAGATTTGATCTGGAGCAAGTTGGCATTGTTTTTATTTGCAAAGCCCCGAACTTCAAATTGAAGCCAAGAAGAATGGTGTTGAATGGCCTGGTGCCACTTAAGTTATAAAATACTGCCTGAGGGGAGGAGGAAATGGAGATTTGCAGTTTGTATTGGTCATTTGGAAAAGGAAATGGGAATTATGTGAGTGTAAAAAATAGAACATAGTGTAAATTTTGAGACCTAGTTTCATTTTGAAAGAATAACCCCCTCAGGAAACAATTTCTAAATCTTAAACTCAGGCAGCTGGTAACTTAAAAACCCATTCCAACTGGCTCTCTGTTACCAGAATCTCATAGTGAGGAAATTTATTTTTAGTTTAGATAAAACCACCCATGTTACATTCTCAAGGAGTATTTTACAGCTAAAATACAAATTGGAATGTTGATTTGTCATTCGTTTGACACCTTCATGTGGCAAAGTCCATGACACAGGCGTTCAGTGAGGAATCGGTACAGTGGTAAGTCACCTCCAGCTCAATATCTAGAAAGAACATATGTAATATTTGTGTTTGGAGTTAATTTTAGGCTGTTGTGACTTTTAGACTAAACAATTCATTATCACCCGTTTTAGATTAGAATAATTAAGTGTTGGTTGTAGTGTTTTTATATGCCCTGTAGGGATGACTTAGACCTGGAGTTAGGCAGCGAATCTCTAGTTGGGGATCCTTTGAAAAGCCCCTTAGTGCTAGCAGGATAAACCTAATGAATTGTGTAAAATGGCAACGTGCTGTGGGGGGACATAAGGAAGAACTCACATTCAAATGATACGAATGAAGAATCTGAGGTGAAGAGGAAGGAATGAATGACTTAATCATAAGTTGAGACGGGGAAGCGATTGAGAATGTAAACCACCAGAATTTAGATGTAAAACAAAGGATGATTAAGCTGCAAATTTGAAGTAGAGCCACTTTGATGGTTTTTGACTTTCCATTAGCCATACTTTTGGAGATTCTAAATTGATCTATTTTATTTTACTTTTTTAGAGATGAGGCCTCGCTGTTAACCCATGCTGGACTGCATTGGCCCAGTCATAGATCACTGTAGCCATAAACCAGCAAGGACTATAAGTGTGTGCCACCACATCTGGCTAATTTTTTGCAAAGATGGGATCTTGCTGTGCTGCCCAGGCTGATCTCAAATTCCTGGCCTCAAGTGATCCTCCCATCTTGGCCTCCCAAAGTGCTGGGATTACAGGCATGAGCCCACCATACCATGCCCGGCCTAGCCATAGTTTTGAACAAGCGGATATTGGATAACTTGTACCAGCTTTAGTACTGACAGGAAAGCCAAGAAGTTGGGGCTGCTAGTGTACTAATGAAATGGCTGGTTCGTGTATTCTAGCTGTCTGGGATTTAATGGAGAACAGGTAGTTTACTGACTTCAGTTGGCAATGTGTGACAGTCTGTTTGACATGAAATTGGCTTCAAGGAGTGAGGTTTGGAGAAGTGGGTGAACACACTGATAAAGGAGAGGCCTATGAACCGAATTGGAAGCGTCAGTGAAGACAATTGGAGTGGTCAGGAAAGGGAAGTAATGTCCTTGGGCCCCTCTCTGCCAAACATTGAGCAGAGCCATTTTCATATGATCTTGAACCACTTGCGAGGTGTGAATATCACAGAGAACAGAAAGTGTTTTTTACACATTACATGTCCTACTAAAATAGTATATTCAGAATCCAGGCCAACCTTGACTCCAAATCCATTGTTTTCTGTTCCACTACATTTTAACTTTCTCAACCCAATCATAAAAAGCAATTTTATTGCCACTCAGTGACTGTCAGGATTTAGGGTGTGTCTGTGCAATTATAAAAGTAAAACAAGCTGAAGGTAAGAAATGTCAGTAGTGTACACATTGAAAAATAATTACCTCCTCCAGGCTTTTATAAATGTAACTTGTTAAAATTATTGTGTAGTCTTGTAGAAAGTTAACGCATATATCATAAGCAAATATTTATAGATAGAAATTATGCTAACCATCGTCCTTCAGCTTTTTCCTTTACACATTTGAAGTCTGTTTATCTGAGGCATGAATACTGTATAGATCTACAATATATGCCATTATATGGGCAGGTACCATAATTGTTTCAGCAGTTAAGTCATTTCTTGATAGGCCTACCTAGCTGTGTTGCCCAAGTGATGCACAGTACAATATGGTAAAAAATTTGCCATTGTCAAGGAAGGTGTGGATGGCTTGGCATTGTTTTAGTCTGTTATGTTCACTACTAACTTTGTCATGGGGATGATTCGAAGCTATGACTAGTTGATACCACTACTATATAGTCTGGTTTTACCTCCCCAGTTTTGACTCTTTTAGAAATGTGAGAGCAACATTGGTGAGTATTTAGATGAGGACTGGTAAACACCAGACTTAGAGGACTTATACTAACTTTCAGCCTGAGGAAAGTATACATTTTTTCCCCCAGGGATTCATGACCTCTTGTTTCAAAAGAGGGTAGCCCAATTTAGGAGCTTACTGTGTAGCATTTCTGAGTTGCTGGAGAAAAAATACTGGTTTAGATTAAGTGATTACAGACTTGGTAATTAGAGTTACTTAATATTCTACCAGCAACTGTGGTCTATTGACCTGGAAAAAATGGTCCATTCCTTTCGTGAGGTGATTTTGATGAGTTTTCAATAAAGGTGGATGGAAGGAAAGGTTTTTTACCTGTGTGTCATCTAAGACTGGTATCTGAACCAGGGCCAACTTTCAGGATATGACAACAGTTGACGGGAAGACAGTGATTCAAAAGGGCATTAGTAGGTTGGATGTATCATCTTTCTCTTGAGGAAGAGATTGAAGTTCAGAGGGGCTTGGCAAGTCGTCGCAGCCCAGCAGTGATTGAGCTGAAACTGTATATAACCTGCGTTGTAGGACCAGGTGTAGATAAACTGGAAGAGGCTTTACAGTCCGTAGTCCCAAGTCCTCTAAAGAAATGAGAAGGTGGATTTGTCCAAGATCACAGTGACATGGGCAGAGAAAGGCTCTTCCAGTGCTTGGTGCAGGGAGCAGTGTAACATTAAGGCCTTCAGGCTAGGAAACCAGCAGCCCAGGTTTGAATCCTGGCTTCCTCACTTACAGGTCTATGGCTTTGGACCAGTTACATAATCTGGGTAATAAGCAACTGTCTCTAGTGTTGATCTCCCTTGAGAATGTGGAATGATGCACATGAAGCACTCAGTGCAGGGTATGGCACACTCAGTAAGCAATAGTTCTGTGGCAGGCTCACACTGACTGGTATCAGTAAGCACTCAAGTGTGCTAGTGCATGCCTGTAGTCCTCAACTACTCTAGAGGCTGAGGCAGGAGGATTGGTTCCCTCATTGAGCCCAGGAGTTTGAGGCTGCAGTGAGCTATGATCACACCACTGCACTTCAGCTTGGGTGACAGAGTGAGACCTCTAAAAAAAGTGGCCATTTGAACCATTGCGGGATCAGAAACATCCCTAACTGCACTATGGAATCCCTGGAGAACTGGGCTCAAGCAGTCCTCCCGCTGCAGCTTCTAAAGAAGGGGAACTGCACCTTGCCCTCACTGTCTTTTTACCTCAATTCCCCCAGGCCTTCCTGTATATGGAACAATGGGACAAGCCACATCTGTGCTCTCAGCCTGGGACCCTGCCTGCTGGCCATGTCTGCCCAGTCCTGTTCAACTTTGTTGGGAGAGGCAGCCCTGGTTCTATTTCTCTTGAGGCTATGGCACCAGACTGGAAACTCCCAGCATTCCCTGAGTGCGTGCCTTGGTATCACTGAGCAGCCAGGCTTGTAACCAGAAAATGCTCTCCTTTGCTCCTTCGTTCAATGCGTTCATATTGCTGGTGCTGGGGATATCCCCTGAGCAACGTGTGGGAGTGAAAAGGTAGCCAATCAGATGGGAAGGGAACTAAATAGTGGAATTGCTATATGCTGAGCACATGCGTGGTGCTTTTTTTTTTTTTTCACAAGTTTGTGACTTTGGGGTTATCTCCCATTAATCTCAGAGAGGGAAAGTGGTCTCAACTTTTATCAGACTCAGGGCCCCTTTTTTATAAAAAACAAAAATTGGTAATGATCCTTGACTGTTCTGAAGTTGAAATCCATTTTCTACATTCGTTATTTTTAAAAATATAAATAAGAAACCTTAACTATAATACAAAAGTAGAAGAAAAGCAGTGTTTGAAATAAACTATTTCTGTATGTAAATACAAGATATGAGTGTGCCAGAACGCATAAATACGATGCTTGAACCCACTTGAAGCCATTCCGTACTTTCATATACCTGGAGGAAATTAAGAGTGGAGGCACATGTAGATAACTAGAATGGGAACTACAGCCAGAAACTAATGATAGAACAGTTATTTGAATATAAGCACAGAAAATAGACCTCAGTGAAGTAGGGATAACATGCCAAGACAAATAGACTGCTGGATTGGAGAAGATGAAGTGCAATGTTTTTATAAACTGGGCCTTAAAATTTAATGTCAAAAATAACTGTTTTTCTTTCTTTCCTTTTTTTTTTTTTTTTGTTTTTTTTTTTTTTGTTCTGGGTAGAGTGTAGTGGCATTATCAGCTTACTGAAACCTCAAACTCCTGGGCTCAAGCGATCCTCTTGCCTCAGCCTCCTGAGTAGCTGGGACTACAGGTTTGCACCACAATGCCCACTAATTTTTCTATTTTCAGTAGAGATGGGGTCTCCCTCTTGATCAGGCTGGTCTAAAACTCCTGAGCTCAAGCAATCTTCCTGCCTTGGCCTCCCAGAGTGCTAGGATTACAGGTGTGAGCCCCTGTGCCCAGCCAAGATAACTCCCCTATTTTAACATGGGTGGGGTAATGACATTACCCCATGGGTTAATAAGAATTAAAACAGGCATAACTTGTTTTATTGCATTTCACTTTATTGTGCTTCAAAGATACTGCATTTTTTAAACAAATTGAAGGTTTGTAGCAACCCTGCATCAAATCAAGCGTATTAACGCTATTTTTCCAACAACGTGCTTGCTTTGTGTGTCACATTTTTGTTAGTTCTTACAGTATTTCAAACTTATATTATCACTGTATTTGTTACAGTGATGAGTGATCTTCGATGTTAACTATTGTAATTTTTGGGGGGTGCCACAAGCCTCACCCACATGAGACAAACTGAATTGATAAATGTGTGTGTTCTGACTGCTCCACCACCCAGCCTTTCCCCATCCCTTCCCCCTCTCCTTGGGCGACCTCCCTATTTCCTGAGAAACAATATTGAAATTAGGCCAATTAATAACTAGAGTGGCCTCTTAAATGTTCAAGTGAAAGGAAGAGTTGCACATCTCACTTTAAACCAAAAGCTAAAAAGGATTAAGCTTAGTGAGGAAGGCATATCAAAAGCCAAGATATACTGAAAGGTAGGCCTCTTGTGTCAGCCAAGTTGTGAATGCAAAGGAAAAGTTCTTGAAGTGCTACTCCATTGAACATCTGAATGATAAAAAAGTGAAACAGCCATATTGCTGGTGTGGGGAAAGTTTAGTGGTTTGGATGGAAGATCAAACCAACCACAGCATTCCTTGACCAATTCCTAATCCAGAGCAAGGCCCTAACTCTCTTCCTTTCTGTGAAGGCTGACAGAGGTGAAGCTGCAGTAGAAAAGCTTAAAGCTAGCAGAGGTTGGTTCGTGAGGCTTAAGGAAAGAAGCCATCTTTATAACCTAAAAGTGCAAGGTGCAGCCACAAGAGCTGATGTAGAAGCTGTAGTAAGTTACCCAGAACATCAAGCTAAGATAATTGATGAAGGTGGCTACACTAAATGACAGATTTTTAATGTAGATGTAGCCTTCTGTTGGGAGAAGATGCTATCTAGGACTTAAATATTAGAGAGGTTAAGAAGTCCATGCCTGGCTTCAAAGCTTCAAGTGACAGCCTGACTCTCTTGTTAGGGGTTATTGTTGCTGGTGACTTTAGGTTGTAGCCAGTGCTCATTTACCATTCTGAAAATCCCAGGGCCCTTAAGAATTATGCTAAATCTACTTTGCCTTTGCTCTATAAAATGAAAAGGCAAAGCCTGAGTGATAGCACATCTGTTTACAGCATGGTTTTTTTTTTTTTTTTTTTTGAGACAGTGTCTCACTCTGTTTCCCAGGCTAGAGTGCCGTGGCGTCAAGCCTAGCTCACAGCAACCTTAAACTCCTGGGCTCAAGTGAGTAGCTGGAACTACAGGCATGCACCACCATGCCTGGCTAATTTTTTTTTTGTATATATTTTAGTTGTCCAGCTAATTTCTTTCTATTTTTAGTAGAGACAGGGGTCTCGCTCTTGCTCAGGCTGATCTCTGATCTCGAACTCCTGAGCTCAAACTATCCACCCGTCTCGGCCTCCCAGAGTGCTAGGATTATAGGCGTGAGGCACTGCGCCCGGCCTACAGCATGGTTTACTGAATATTTTAAGCCCACTTTTGAGACCTACTGCTCAGAAAAAAAAGATTCAAAATATTACTGCTCATTGCCAATGCAGTTGGTCACCTAACAGTTCTGATGATTATATACAAAGAAATGAGTGTTTTCATACCTGCTAACAACATTCTGCAGCCTGTGGATCAAGGAGTAATTTCAACTTTCAAGTCTTACTAAGAAATTTTATTTCTCATGCTGAATGAGCTATGTGCAAAAGTAAATAAATAAATAAATTTCATAAGGCTATAGTTGCCAGTGATAGTGATTCATCTGATGGATCTAGGCACAGTAAATTGAATACCTTCTGGAAAGGATTTACCGTTCTGGATGCCATTAAGAACACTCATGATTCATGAATTGAGAGTCAAAATGGGAGGAGGCCAAAATAACATCAGGAGTTTGGAAGAAATTCTTATGTAATTATTTTTTTGGAGACAGTGTCTCACTCTGTCACCCAGGCTGGAGTGCAGTGGCATGATCGTAGGTCACTGTAACCTCGAATTCCTGGGCTCAAGCAATTCTCCCACCTTAGCCTCCCAAGCAGCTAGGGCTCATACCATCATACTTGGCTAATTTAAAAGATTTTTTGTAGAGACAGGGTCTTGCTGCGTTGCCCAGGCTGGTCTCAAATTCCTGGCCTCGAGCAATCCTTCCACCTTGACCTCCAAAAGTTCTGGGATTACAGGTGTGAGCCACTGCCCAGTGACAAAAGATTTAGAATACTCCATAAACTTACTTGATAAAGCAATAGCAGGGTTTCAGAGGATTGGCTGTAACTTTGAAGGAAGTTATACTGTGGGTAAAATGCTATTAAACAGCACTATTTGCTACAGAGATATCTTTCGTGAAGAGTTAGTCGATGTGGCAAACTTATTTTAAGAAATTCCTAACCTTCAGCAACCACCACCCTGATCAGTCAGTAGCCATCAACATCAAGGCAAGACCCTCCAACCAGCAGAAAGATAGGTTGCTAAAGGCTCAGCTGATCCTTAGCATTATTTAGCGATGAAGTATTTTTAAATTAAGGTATATACATTTTTTAAAACACATAATGGCTTTCTACACTTAATAGATTACAGAATAGTGTAAACGTAACTTGCACATGCACTGGAAACAAATTAGACTTGCTTTATTGCAGTGGTCTGGAACTGAACCTGTAATATCTTTGAGGTATGTCTGTATAAGAAATGTGCACAAAACAGTTCCTGGCACTTAAATACTTCAGTAGAAGGGGAGTAATTGGATTAGGGAAAAGTTGAGTAGTCAGGATGCACAATGTAATTAATTATTCAGTTTTTTTCTAGACAATGTCTTTATTCCTTTTACACTTTTTCTATCCTGAGTTACCTGGCTTTTGCAAAACTTAAAGCACTCTTCGTATTTTATATCTGCAGTGAGCAATTTTTTTATGTCCCAGACATTTATTCTCTGTTCTCTTTCCCCTAAAGCCAGTTATGCTCCCTGGCCAATGTGATAGTCATTAAAAAAAAATTGCCCAACTACCCGCTAGGAGGCAGTACTACCCCATTGAGAGTCACTGTGCCAAATTCTTTGCCTGAGGTTACACATCAATAGAGTTGAGTCTGCATTGACTCCAAAGGCTTTTCCACCATGACAATAATAATACATTTGTTAATGTCTTTGTTAGTCAATAGTGATAATTACGATTCCTTGAATTCTTATGTGCCCCCACTTTGCTAAGCATTATATATATGTACACAGAAATCTACCAGCTCACTCAAACCTCACCACTTGAGGAAGGTTCTGTTATCCCATTTAGGAACCAAAGCTTAGGTCCAAGACCCATGTTAAATGTTTTGTGTGGGAGGGGTTTTACTTCAGCTAAGTGCTGAAGAATGGGGTTTGGATAGAAAGTTGGCTGTATAAAGAAAAAGCCATGTGCATATAGGCACAAAGGCAGGAAACTAAAAGGTTCCATATGGACAACTTTAAAACCCTATGGGTTTGTTCAGAGCTTGGAATGGCAGCTCAGTAGAACGTCAGAGCTACAGGAAACCTTAGAGATCATCAGAGATGATGATTTTCAAACTTTAAATCTAGCCAAACTTTTTTGGGAATGAAATCTTACATAATAAATATATAGAATATATAAAATAGTTTAAAATGGTATCAAGTTCTAATAGATAATATTGGCTTATAAAGACAGGAAAAATGTAGGTTTGATGAATGCAGTCTTAGATCCACCCCAGAACCCAATTTATTTTTGTGTGTTGGCTATACAGAGAAGTAAATGCAAATGTTAACATTTTTTAACACCTTATTTTGCAATCCCAGAGGTGACAGCATAGGAAGTTCCACCCCAAACAACCTAGAAGCACAAACAGCATAGAAGAACATCACTTCAGCATGTTAACATGCATTTGGTTGAATAGGTTTTATGTAAGAAAAAGAAAACTTTAAAAAATTATTAGAGATTTACTGGAAACACAGTGTTTAGAGAAAAAAATTATTAGACATGTGTATGTATTTTTAACTCAATCTAAGTGTCTGTGAGACCTCTGCAGCCAGGGTATGAGAATCCCTTGTGTTGCCCACACCGTCACACTAAGATGAAGAGCCTGAGGCCAGGGAGGTGGAGTGAGTGGCTCAGACTCATGAAGCCCAGTTGGGGCCATCTCCAGGCGTTCAGCCTCTTGACTCCAGTGCCCTGAGTGACCAGGCAAGACATCTGGTACTGCAGTGTGCTTGGTAGCCTGGATGTTCAACCTCTCACCTTGAGAAGGCCCTGGCCACTTGCCCATCTCCCTGTCAGATAAAGCCTCAGACAGATGGCAAACAGTATTCGGCTCCAGGAATCAATGCAGGTGTGATTCACCCAGTGGTTTGTGCCTGAGCCAGCCCCAAAGGCTGTCCCCTGATCCTCTGCCCTTTCTTATCCTCAGTCCCCTCACTGTGGCCAGATTGGGACTCTTGAGCAACAGGCAGACACACCTGTGACCGTGAGACTTGCATTGGCTCTTTTGAGAGTTTTCCAGGCTGCACAAGTCTGCTCCATTCCTCTGGGAGACTTAGAGCGTTGCCCCACTGGCAGCAGTTCCAGTGTGAGGGTGGGGCAGCAGTGTGGGGTGGGGTGCCCTGTTACTAGGGCTGGCCCTGTTGACTGCGGACACTTTGGCAACAGGTGGTGGCTGGGGGCACAGGAGAACAGGTAGACTGCCCACCCCCAGGATAAAATGCCATTTATTGGCATTTGCCTTTTGAAAGAAACAATCTGCTTAAAAATAACAGGACTTTTAGAAATTTAACTTGCTCATTTTTCTTTTTTGAGGAAAGCATTTATGTTAAATCCTTATTAGGAGATGTTTCTTACCACAGTATAATTAGCATTTTTGTTGAGAGAATGAGATGTGTTGAGTAGGAGAGTATGACATGCAAACAGTGTTTGCAGAAACACGTGCAGAAACATAATTTAAAAGTAAGTTCATACACTGAAGCCTTTCTGGCTGAACACAGTGCTGCCATTTAATAATAAATCTACCTCCTCTTCACCCAGAGCAAGTCCCCTGGAAGTTGGTTCCTGGAGCATTGCTCTGATGGGGAAGGCCTTTCTCAGAGGCTCTGTGGTAGTGTTTCAGGAGAGGGAGAAGGTTCTGCTCTCTCAGGAGTTGGAGTGCTGATCTTGATAATACCCCGGCACATTTATCTACCCCTTCCTGGCGCATCACCATGGGCTTTCATCAGAGTGAAGGCTGGGCTTCTGGAACTTCAGTCTCCCTAGCTGTGAAGTGGGAGCCATGCTGCTTCCCTTCCAGGCTTGTTGGAACAAAGAGATGAGGCAACACAGGTGAAGCATCAACAATCGTGCCTGGCACCGAGCAGGCCCTGAAAGTTGCCACGCCCAGCATTTTCCTTCACGTTATCAGCTCAGCCTCACCCCCTTCAATCACTCACTTTAATTCCAAGGTAACCCATGACCATAGTAGGAAAATTAGAGAGCACACAAACAAAAAAGGAAAAAAGTGACCCGATAGCTTCTGGTTTTTCTAGCCTATTTTATTTTGTGTGCTTGGTATGGGAAGTTTCTTTTTTTTTTTTTTTTTTTTGAGACAGTCTCACTCTGTCGCCCTGGCTAGAGTGAGTGCCGTGGTGTTAGCCTAGCTCACAGCAACCTCAAACTCCTGGGCTCAAGCGATCCTCCTGCCTCAGCCTCCCGAGTAGCTGGGACTGCAGGCAAGAGCCACCATGCCCGGCTAATTTTTTCTATATATATATTTAGCTGTCCATATAATTTCTTTCTATTTTTAGTAGAGACGGGGTCTCGCTCTTGCTCAGGCTGGTCTCGAACTCCTGACCTCGACTGATGCCCCCCGCCTCGTCCTCCCAGAGTGTTAGGATTACAGGCGTGAGCCACCGCGCTCTGCCGGGAAGTTTCTTCATTCCTGTGTAGAGGTGATATCATGGCCCCACTTCACAAATGAGGAAACTGAATTCCAGGAGGAGGAAGCGCCTTCTCCAAGGTCATGAAGATCGGAGGCAGGTTAGCTGTGTTTGAAACCCACAGCTGAGTCCGAGCCTGTGTCCTGAGTGTCAGGACCACAAAGGGTCGCAGAGGCACAGGTAAGTCTCAGGTTCCTGCCCCCGAACAGCCCCTGGTACAGCACTGCTCTTGAGGTGGTTAACCGTTACTCACTGAAGACAAACTCCTGCTGGGCGGCTTGCCCTGTTCTAAAGTCCTGGGAGTGGACAGTTTGTGAATGAACAACCTGAGCAGGTGGGGTTTTTAGGCCCCTCCGTTTCGCTCCCCTAGGGATACTGAGTTTGCACTGCCCTTAGGCCTTGCCAGCAGGTAGGTGCTATCATTCTGGGCTTTCCCTTTGCTTCGAAAGGAGCTCTTTACTCTGTTTTTGCTTTCTTCTGGTCTTTCCTGTTTTCTAGCCCGCTGTCTCAGGGATCCCAGCAAATATTTTCATTGTTTTCTAAAAGAGAAACAAACATACAGTTTCAATGACTACAGTACACTACCATGTTAAAAGTTACGTATCGAAGTGGGTGAGGTCAAGTAGATTGCTTTTCCAAATTTTACAGAGTGCCAAGAAGATAAAGATCTCAGCCAATAAACCTAATTGGGTAATGATTGTCAGTAATCACTTGCGATGTGATCCCCGTAGGGCCGCGCTTGTCCAGGTGGCAACCCCCCCCACCCTTGCCAATCAGATCTCCTGGTGGCCCTGAGGGTCAGCTGAAGGAAGCAGGGATCTTCACTCAGTTTGCCCCTCTGTAGAAGGGCTAAAGCGGGCAGGTGATCGTATGATGACCTCCCCCTCTCCATGCTGCACCCTGGAGTGAATGAGCAATGACAGAGCCTCAAGCTCTGTCAAGGGCAGAGGCAGCCCTTGGTAGGACACAGGTTTGCCACACACGGCCATCAAGGTCTTTTCCAGCACCAACATTCGGGGCTTCAGTGTCTCCAGAAAAAGAATAAGGCTGTTGTGAGTATGGCGGGTCCAGGGGATCATCTCCCTGCGGGGGAAGGAAAATGCTAGGTGCACACAGTGGGTGGCAGTTCGTAGGTGACATGAAGCTATACAACAGGTGTTTTGTTCTTCAGGGATCAGGTAAATGTTAGTTTGATCAAGATTGGAGTATTCTCATAAAACTTAATACTCACGGAACTCTGCTAGAGTTCCTATTCCCGTAGTACAGGTGGGGAAACCAAAGCTTAGAGAAGGAAAGTAAGTCCCCAGAGTGAGGGAATGCCACAGCCAGGACGAGAACCCAAGGCAGTCTCCTCTACCAGTGGTATATGCCACCAATAGGCCTAGCATTAGGGTTCACATTGGTTCAGAGGCTGCCTGGTGAACCCAGACACTCATAAAGCCCCTGGAGAAGGCAGGCGCTTTCTCAGAAATGGCCAGTCACTGTGGAAGTCACAGTATGGGAGAAGGATGTCTCCGGTGACTGCAGACCGCTGGGCCAGGCATGGCCTCTGGCAGCCCGTAGCTTACCTCTCGTCATTCAGGTCCGCGTTGAGAAGGTTTTGCGCAGCGTTTCCAGGCAGCACATTGGGATTGCGGTCCTGTGGCTGTCTCAGTCTGGAGACCTAGCTTTGGCTCCTGGCGGTATTAATACCATTCTGCAAGCCTGGCCAAGTGACTTTGCTCCTTCAGCCTTGGTCTCTTCGTGTATAAAATGGAACTAATTAAACTACTTCGAGGGGTTATTATAGGGTCTAATGAAAAAATGAAAAAAAACAAAATAACCTTCACTGGGCACCAAGCAAGGCACTGCTCACCTGTATCAATCCATTTAATCTTCACAACAACTCTCAGAGACTAGGTGCTGTTACTATCCCCATTTTAGGAAACAGGCACAGAAAGGTTAAGTAACTTGCCCAGTGTCACAGCAGCAACTGCAGAGTGGGGATTGGAACCCAGACAGTCTGGCTCTGAGTAGGTGCTCAGTAAGAACCTATGAGGTAAATGAAAGAGTGCTAGGGCTGGTGAATCCTAGACAATAGCTCTCTGAGTGTCACAGACAATGCAAGGTAGACAGGACATTGGAGAGGCCTTAGTGTAACCTGCTGTTTAATGGATGAGGACCCCAGGGGTCCGAGGGTGAAGGACCTGATAGGTCCTGGAAAGGCTGGCGGAGCTGAGGTGAGGCCCCAGGCCTGCAGACGGCTGCGCCCGGTCTCGGTGTCCGTGGTCCACAATCCTGAGTTTATGTTCTAGGAAATACGACTTGGTGAAAAAGGGCAGTCACTTTCAGAATCGTTAATGCTGAGAGTCCCAGTGAACTCTAAGGGACTACCACCCCCCAACAAGTTTTATTCATTGACCCTGTCCCCAAACACATTAAATAACATACTCGGTAATGAGATAAGACAACGCCACGCAATGCTGTGTGGCAATCCGTGCCCACAAAACACTGCACAGGAACACAAAGGACATGCTAGATGGCCTCCCGTGGGGCAGGGCAGTGGAAGTAGCCATGGGACAAGGGAGGTACATAAACGAGAGGTGACCAGCCAGTGCCAATGATGCCAGCAAGCCACCACCTGGGGAATAGAACTAACTCATCCCACTGCACCTGAGGACTAAAAACCGAGTAAAAACCTGAGACTTGATGAAATCACTCTGCCTGAAATAAATACGTTGGCTCTGGGCTCAAGGAGGAAAGGTGGGGACACATCCTGGACTGCCTCATCAAAGCAGGGGCCTGGAAGCGTGAGGGTGGGGGCGTGTGAGGACGAAGGGAGGGTCAGTCACAGTCACTTCCGTGAGCTCAAACTCCAAGCCAAAGGCCACAGACAGACCCTCCAAGGCTTTAGGGAAGAAGAGAAGAGCCGTGTCTGGGAGTCGAGGTTGCAGTCACCGGCTTGTCATGCCTACCTCACCAAGACTTAGCCAAATCCGCTATTAGGATGTCAAGAAAATACAGACGTGGGCCAACAATCCTATGGGGGTGGGTCCAGCGGGCGCACCCCCATCTCGGCCAGTGGAGCCTGCCTGCGAAACCGCAGTCAGACCTCCTGGGGACTCCGAGGGTCAGGTGTGGGCGGAGGGGCTCCTCGCTCAGTTTGCCCCTCTGTAGAAGGAGGGCAGTTGGATGCAGACCTCCCCTGACCTGGCTACCAGAACCTTCTGGGACTTGGTTAACCCCTGGACACGGAACCCGCAGTTCTGGGCTCAGGTCACAAGGTGGCAGCACGAGGAAGAAAACGGGTTCTCAATTCCAGGCCGGGGACTGTCCAGGTTTGCCCCCAGGCCGGGGAGGAAGGAGGGCGGGGAGGGGGTCCTTCAGAGGCATCTCGTTTATTATACGCGGATGAGACAGAAGCCTAATAACTCCAGTGGCTTGAGCAGGATGGCAAGGGAAGTCAGGCGTGATTTTCTAGAAAGTAAATCTCCATGCCTGTCGGTCCTCACCCGTTTACCACGAGAGATGAATGACCGTGTATATGCTCATGCGCACACACGTGTGACTGTATGAGTGCAAATGTGTGTGCCTGTGTGTGTGACTGTCGTGTGACACTGTGAGTGAATGGGTGTGAGTGTGGCCGTATGTGTATGACTAGGTGGGGGAGGGGGAAGCAGCCGGCTGTCGCCAGAGAGGCTGGGAGGAAACTGTAAACCTGGGCCATGTCCTCCTTATCAGCGAGCCCTTCTGGGTCAACAGGACAGAGCGCAAAGTTCACGCACATGGCGACTGGAAGGCACAGGCCCGGCAGCGCTACTGCAGAGGAGGGGTGGGGTTCTGACACTTGGGGGGCTCTCACGGGCAAGGAAGGGCCCACACTAAATTCCACTTCGCTCTAGACCCTGGGCCCAGCAGAGCCAGCTTCCGTCCAGCCCAGCCATTTTCAAGTGGTACGGGCAGGAGAGTTTCTGAGCCTCAATTTCCCCACCTGTAAGATGGCAGAAGCAATCGAGCCTGCCGTCTTGGCTGTGAGGATTGAAAGAGCTGTGTCTGTAACGCTCTTGGAAGAAGGCCTAGCGTGTGAGCAGTGCTGGGATGGTGGGCGTGGAGCAAACACGTGAGGCAAGGAGGCCGTGTGGAGCCCACAGCCGCCACTCAGGAAGGTCAGCCTCTTGTCCTCTGCCCACACCTGGCTTTCCAGGGAGGACCTTCCTAATGGCGGAATGGGCTTCCTCAGGAAGTGGTGAGTGCCCCATCCCAGGGTGGGGTGTTTGCAGAGGGCAAGCCTGCCTGGAGGGGGCCGTGGGGATGGTGACCTTTGGGATCCAACTGCAGCTCTGACACTGCGTCCTGTCCCCGCAGAGGTCTAGGGTATTGGCTCATGCATACTCCAGCTCAAATTTCACTCCTGTTTTCTTTTTTCGTTTTCTTTCTTTCTTTTTTTTTTTTTTTTTTTTGAGGACTGGGTGGAGAGCTTTTGCTGTCATTGGGGATTACTTTGAAACTACCGCCTCACTTTGGGAGCTGGCTTGAGTCAACTGGTCACCATGGAATTTCTTTTTTTAATGCGTAAACAGCCAAGTTTTAGGCAGCTGCTGCCCCGTCCGGGATGGAAAGCGGCCTGTGGATGTGGAGCTGACTGGCTCATGTTTCTTGGGCAAACAGATGACATGTCTCTCAACTCACCAATTAGAAAGCCCAGAAAATGTGGCTTGGCGACCACATGTCTGGTTGTGTCTAGTTATTCAGATGCTTTCACCTGGGAAGCCCTTTCTGAATGTCAAAACCACAAGATAAAGCACATATATAGTAGCTAGGGTGCTCTGCTTTTTGGGGGCCACCCCCAGAGGTGGTGAGCACTAAATGCCAAGTAAGAGAAGAAACTCTGTTTTGCAGCCAAAGCATAAAAAAAACCCAGCCACAAACTGCTGAGCCTTTCTTTACTGAGCGCTTGTTTGGTACAGGTTCTGAGCCCAGGGAGGGCTTCTGAGGGGAGGGAAGGCTGGAGCTGGAAGTTTGAAGTATTGGTAGGAATTATGTTAGATGGGGTAAGGGTCCTTGGAGAGGTTGGAGGAGCATGAGCAAAGGCATAGAGGTAGCAGTGTATAGAGTGTTAGGGGAAAGAATGTGGTTAGACAGAGGGTTTATAGAATAGAACATTTCAACACATATTAATTGAGCATCTACTATGTGCTAGACACTATTCTAGTCACAGGGAGAGAGCTGGTGAATGAGCCCTCCTCTGTGGACATTTTAGTGAATAACAACAACAATATAAATAAGAGCTAACATTTATTGAGAGCTTATGACATGCCAAGCACTATTTTAAATGTATATATATTTACTCATTTAATCCTCAAAACACCCACATGAAATAGTGTCCTTATCATCTCCATTTCACAGACACAGTGAAGGCACCAAATGGTAGAGGCAGAATTCAAACCCAGAACCCATGCTCTAACCGTGACACTTCCCCACTCCATGACCCTCGATAAGAAAGTGGCCAAAGGTCCTGTTGGCCAGGCACCAGAGGCGGGTCTGGAGAGGGAGAATGCTGAGCGGGGGGAGTGGAGAGCCAGGGGTTTCAGGAGATTAATCCGGGCGGTGTGTGGAATTGATGGGGGGACAGGTGGCTGGAGGGACATGGGGCGGGAAGGGGAGAGTGAAGACAGAGAAGAATCAGTACGTAGGCTTGGACCATTCCTCAGGCCATACCTTACCTGGAATTAGTGAACTTGGCAGAAATCATTCCGTCCCCAAAGAAGACTGATTACTAGGTTCACTGTGAATTATTCTTTTTATTGTCCTTAATTGCAGCTCATGAGGAGGGAGGGGGCCTTTCTCGGGGCTCCCAGGCTCGGCCAGGTGATGTGATGATGCTTCGCACAATGTCCACCTCAGGCCTTCTCTCCAAATTCGGGGTTCAGGTAAGTGCCAGACCCACTCCCATTCCTCCCTCCACCCCTGCACCTGTCCTCTCTGCCCTGCTCTGCATCACAGGACCCTTCGTATTTCTTCCTGAGAAATTCCGACACCAGCCGCCTTGGTGACCAGCCTGCAGGCCCCTTGCACAACCGGAGCTGTCGTTTTACACAGGTGGCACCGCTGCTCGCCTCCCCGCCTGCCGCCCACTGCCATGCCTGCTCCAGTCTCCCAGAAACACAAGCCAGATCCCTGTTCCGGCCTCGGCCAGCTTTCATCCACGTTTCCTGAGCGGATGTAGGCTCTCACTCGGGCTTAGGTAAGCGCAGCCAACTTGATTTTTTGGCTGCCGCCACCCGGTTGCTGCTAGTCCAGCCGCTCCCTCAGCTGCACATGTGCCATTGGCTCTGCCAGGCCTCCTTCTCCCTGGGCACTGCCTCAGGGAAAGGCCCTGTCCCCCGGAAGCCCAGGAGGGCCTGGACCCTCAAGCACTGTGTGACCCCCCTCACCAGGGCCCCTGCTCCCCATGCCTCTTTAGCCCTACCCTCTCTCCCACCCTCTCTGCTCTGACCCTCACGATTCCCCTCCAGGTTTGTGCACATACCTCCCTTTGGGGCAGGGCAGGGATGAGGGAGGGGCCAGGTGCACCCCTGAGCTGGGAACAATGTCAAGAACGAACTTCAAGGTTGTCCTTTAAGAACTTCCTCAGTCCGGCATAGGCCTAGAGGGCTGGGAATTCCCGCCTGGGAATTTTTCCAATATTCTGCCAGCTGTTTCTTCTCTTTCAGTGGTTTTATTATTTTTTCTTTCTGTTCCAACTCCTCCTTTCGCTTTCAGTATGGCAGCCCAGGCAGGATGGCAGAGGAGGGTGGGGACCTGGCATTTGCTGAGTTAGGAGCTGTGGCAGTGGCCAGCTGTGCCAAGGGAGGAGATGGGACGAAGGAGGAAATGGGAGTGGAACAGAGGAAGTGAGACCAGCACCAGGGTGGCCTCTTGTTTTTCTGGGGATTTTTACGTCATTCAGCTCTGGGCATAAGGCCTGTTTCCAGAAGGCCCCTGTCAAAAATGCACATCTGTTACTTGGGAGGGTGACACATTAACCCAGTAACACCAATGCACTTGTCAGATGTGCTAGCTGTTGCCTGACGGAGCAGAGACCGAAGAGAAGGGCACGAGGAACAGATAAGTTTTGGAGGAGAGTGTGGGAGGGTCGCGGGTAGGGAGGTGCTTGGGGAGGTGCCATAGTGCTCTGAGCAGCGAGAGGATAGCAAGGAGGTGACAGATACCTGGGGTTTGGGCAAAGGGATGAACCCCTACCTAGGAAGACATTTTTTCACTGCATAATTAAGCTCTACGAGTGTGACTAGGGTCTCTTGGTGAGGTCATTTCCTTGGTGTGATGTTGGCAGCAGAGACCCTAACTGTGACATTGGGTCTCCAAGGTGGGTCCCTTGGACAACCTCCTGGTGGGACAGCCACTGGCCTCCAGCATCATGCAAGGATTAAATTCAGCCACGTGCAACAGAAAAGCAAAACAAGTGGCTTCAACCAGAGAAAGGTTGATTTTTCTCTCACATGAAAGAACTCCGACTCTACCTCCAGGCATTTTCCCACACAGGTGGCTGGCTCCCGGTGGGTGGCGACACGACACGCACTGGGCTTCCTTCTTCCGGGTCGCACTTCCCTGTGTCACCCACCTCCCATGCTTCCTGGGCTCCCCTTCCCCATCCTTGTCCTGGGGCCTGCGTCTGGGGACCCCACACCAAGACGCCTGCATCAGTGAGCACCTCCTGTGTGCCAGGGGCCGCACAGGCGGGCACTGTCGCATTTCTTCCTCCACCCTGTGCGGTGGGATGCTGTTAAGTCCCATTTTAGGGATGAGGCTGTATTTTACCCAAAGTCACTCACCACTGGAGCCAGGACTCAAACCAGCCTGATCATTTTGTGACATTTCCTTAGGACGGATTCCTAGACCGGAACCCCTGGGTCAAAACATGCACATTTTCAGGCCTCTGAGTTAAGTCAAAGCCAGTTGCCCCACTGCCCCACGAGCAGTGCGGGGGCCACCCAGTCTTACATCCTCACAGCCAAGGGTTCCCAGCTCTTTCCAACTCAGGCCTTGTGAGGGCATTCCTCTCAAACATGTCTCTTTTTAAATACGGAAAGCATTGACATTAACCAGCCTGTCAGCCGTTCGCTAGCAGACTCGCAGTATGTGTCTGCGAGTTGAACCGAAAGACACGAAACCAAGGGGAGGAGCTCCTGCCCAGAGCAGAGCAGTTGTTTCCTCTCTGCCCTCTGGGCTTTGCGGGGTGTGCATCGTCCCTGTCCTCCCTCCCTGGAGCCAGGTGGGTGGAGGTGCGGGGGCAGATGGAGAGGGAGGGGGAGGGTCACGGAGGGGGGCACCTGGACAGCAACTGTGTGGTGAGGGCCTGTGAGGGACTTTGCGCAGCTTTGGTCCCTTCTGCCACGTTCCTTTTCCCGGCAGACATACCGGTGGGGTGGAGGATGGGCTAGGAGTGTGGCCGTCCCCCCATCTCTTCCCCTCAGATGTTGGGAGAGCCAACCGCCCACGCCCCCCCCAATCCAGGCATGCCGGGTTGGCATTCCAGATGCCCACGGCTGGCAGGGAGGCATCGGAATCCCCCTCTCACAAGCATGTCACGCTGCTATTTCAGATGTCCCGAGAGAGCACAGTTGCACCAGGGTGGGACTGCACCTGCTTACCCCTTCCTAATAACACTCTTTCCTGAGCGTCACAGTTTTGCAAACGCTCACATCAGGGAGCTCCTTTGAGCCTGTGAGGTGGGCTGAGCCGCGGGGTCACTATCCCCGTTTTACAGATGAGGAAGCTGAGGCTCTGATTAAAATCATGGGTCCAAGTCACATGCTATAACTCAAGATTTGTGCAGCCTCGCCTACTGTTAAAATAATAATCATATTGTGGTGAAAACAAGGCTCATTGAACATTGTGACATGCCAGTCTCTTTATCCAAGTCATGTCTTTCAATCCTCACAAAACGCTCTCAGGCAGACACTGCATCTGACAGAGCTGGGATGTCCAACGCCACTCCCACGAGTTCTCCAAGTACGGTACCCAGGCCAGGAGCGGCAGCTGGGAACGCGTGAGAAATGCACATTCTCAGGCCTCGCCCAGACCCACTGAATTAGAAACTTGGGATGAGGCCCAGCAGCCAGTGGTTTAACGCCCTCCAGAGGACTCTGATGCACTCTCAAATCTGAGAACTGCCATCCAAGTACATTCTTTTAATTTGGTGGATTTCCATCTGGACTAGACGGTGGAATCACCCGGGGAGCTTTAATAACTGCCTGTGCTGGGCCGGGACCAGACTCCCGGGGTGGGGCCCAGGCATCAGTATTTCCAGACGCTCCCCAGATGAATCCAATGTGCACTTCACTGCCTTGGACGTGCACCGAGGGCAGCAAGGCCTCGAAGGCTCCGTGTTTGGCCAGAATGTTCTAGAGCAGCAAGACAGGGCAGTCTGTTCCATTTGGCTGTTTCTCAGTCCTGGAGGGAATGAGGGAAGACTTGGAATCCAAGAAGGAGAGACTCTGGGGGTTCAGCCCCTCCTTTTTGAGGGGCCTCCACAAGGGCCCAGGAAGCCCGCGTCCCTGGTGAGGCTCAGAGACCACGGCTGTTTGTCTTGGCGTTTGCCCAGCAGGCAGCTCTGCGTAGAGCTCTGGCTGTTTTGTTTGTGTGGTTTAACTGTTGGCCCAGTTTTTCCAGGGCTGATTAGATATCCCCGTGAGCAACACATCCATCTCTAGTGCACGGGGTTCCTGAAAACGGAGCCGGAGCGGCTGTTCTCTCAGTGCTGAGGCAAGTCAGGGGGCTGGGGGCTCCTGCTCCTGACCACGTCACTCTGAGCCTCGGGTCGGAGGATCCAGGGAGTGCGCCAGCCAGGGTCCAGCCAGGAGACGGGAACCGCACCAGTTATTTTAACAGAGAGAATCTAATATGCAGAACTGTTAAGTAAGTGCTGAGGACTTGAAAAGGCAAAAAGAGAATGATGCTGAAGTATCATGGAAGTCACGACCCCAGGAAGCTGCTAGGGCTCCCCCAGGGCTGGAGGAAGAAAGGGAAAAGGTCGGAGCTATTAAAACTTAGGAGCTGACAGGATGGCCCCACGGAGCTGAGAGCCAGACCTCTGGGGAGGGGTTGCCAGCTGGTGGTGCTAGGATCTCTGAGGGGAAACCTCGAGGCTGGTTCGATGAATATTGGAAAAAACACAGATCAACTGCTACTCCTCGAATGAACCGCTGCTGTCAGATGGAAAAAGTATCTCTGGGGTAGGGGACGTTGGGGCAGTTGGGGTTCTGGCTGTTTAAATTCTCCCTGCCCTTGGCAACCGCCCGTCTTCACCCGCAGGCTCACACTCTCCTGTCTCCCGGTTCCCTTCTTGCCAGGACGAGTCCAGACCCCACTGCCTCAGTCCGTGAGCCTTCACTGAGCACCGATCAGGCCACAGCCCTGGGGTCTGGGTGCCAGAGATACAGATAGAATAATAAAAGACACATTCATTGGAAAGCATATGTGCCTGACCCTGCGTCATATGCATTAACTCATTTACTGTCACCTTCATTTTACAGATGGGGAGCCTGAGGCACAGAGACATTTACTAACTTGCCTGAGCTTATTGCTGAGCGAGCAATCAGCAGAGGCTGAGTATGAGCCCAAGCAGAGGGGCACCACTACCCACATTCCCCACCGAGTCTCCCTCATTGTCCCAAGCCCTAGAAAGACAGACCTGTGAGCAGGTGACACGGCACAGGATGGAGAGTGTCAGGTGGGGGGGGGGCAGGCCTCACAGAGGTGATAAGTCATTTCATTCATTCATTCAATAAATCTTTGGACTGGGTGTAATGGTAAGTGAAACCAGGCATTCTAGCAGCTCTCGGTAAGACACAGACATGCACGTTTTTATACCCCAGAAAAGTGAGCTCCAATAAACAGGTTCTTTATATGAAAATTGTAATCATGGGGATTTGTTATAAACGTGGAAATGAGAGAGCCCACCGGGCACTTGTGGTGGCTTGTGCCTGCAATCCAGCTACGTGGGAGGCTGAGATGGGAGGATTGAGACAGAGCGAGACTCCATCTCTTAAAAAGAAGAAAGAAATGAGAGAGACTGCTTCCTGGAGGACGTGACAGTTGGGCTGGGACAGAAAGGATGACTGGGAGCTAAGCTAATGAAGAAAAGAAGGAGGAGAGGTCCAGGCGGAGGGAACAGCATATGCAAGGCCTCTGAGGAGGGGGTGGCCTTGGCGAGCATGAAGACTGCGAGTCCTGCTCCTGACCTCTGGCCAGCCCTCAGGCACATAGTCCCCTGTCTCGACACCCGCCACTCCAGCTTGCATCCCTGTGGCCAACCCCTCCCGCATCACACTGAGGCTGGCCTCACAGCTCCAAGGAATAGGCTGGGCTCAGGGGACTCCTGAGGGAGGCCTGAAAAAGCCTCAAAGCTGGAAGCTGGTCTAGAGACCAGCAGGGACAGTCCTGTGGGGCAGGGAGTGGGGTAAGTCCCTAGTGAGTCTTTGGAGAGTAAGGAACCGAGTGCACCATATAAACGACCGTTGTAGAAAGAAGCCTCGGGGGAGATGGGGCACAAAGGGTCACCCCCCCACCACTGGAGCTTTGACTAGGAGTCTGGGAGCACTCAACACACACCAGTTAACTCCTACCCTTGACTGGGTGGGAAGGCGGTGATGAGGGCAGGGAAAGGAAAAGGCGCCACTGTGTGGGGCGGCTTCTCAGCCTGGGCCTCTGGGAGGCAGCTGGGCCTTTGGAGCACGAGGTTCCGAGGAGCCACACAGTGGTTTTGTGCGGGTCCGGAGAGCCTTTGGGATCAGCAGAGGAGCCCCCAGCCTCCTAATGGGTCAAAAGGGGGACAGACAGGGCAGAGGAAGAGAGGGAAGCACCTCTCCATTGGTCCCCATGTCTCTTCGCCCTGTTTACAGAAAACAAAGTGCCTTTGGCTGACTCTGGACCGGTTCCCCTGAAGCAATTAGAGCAACCACTAGCGATGCTCCCGGGACAAGGGCTCCCACCTCCCCCGCCCTGCCCCCCGCCCTGCCCCCCGCCCCTCTCACGCGGCAGCTGAA
Source organism: Lemur catta (assembly GCF_020740605.2). Taxonomy (NCBI): domain Eukaryota; kingdom Metazoa; phylum Chordata; class Mammalia; order Primates; family Lemuridae; genus Lemur; species Lemur catta. The sequence goes on from NC_059129.1 coordinate 46,146,512, forward strand.
GGCCCAAGTGGGGGCCCCATGCTTGTGTCCGTTGGGATCTGCATGCCTGGCCTGTCCCCAAGCCCCCTCCCCCGCCCCGGCTAGCACTGAAAGGGTGCCCCATGGCCATTCACATTTCCATGGGCCCAACCTAATCAAGCATTGCGGGCTGTGTCATCCTCATTACTCTCCCTGGGAACATCTGATTAGGAGGAACATCCCTGAATGGGCCCCTCTGATTCCCAATGGGAAATGAGCCCCTCCCTTCCTGACCCCCAGGCCTGAGCTAGGCCTTTCAGCGGGAGCACCCGACCAGAGGCTCCCAACAAAGATGGTTTGGATTCCCCGAGCCTCCTTTCCAGGGCGAGAGTGTGTGCAAATCCCTGTTGGGCCCTGTTGGGTTGCGGGGCTGCCACCACCCATCTGCCACGCTGGCTACGCCCCCGGGTACTGGAGGACGGGAACCGCTGATGGGTGGGATGAAGTGGGCCAGGGCCCCGGGTCTTGGGCAGGGACTCGGTGGCTGACAGAGAGGGTGGGCAACCCCCACTGATTTGTTGGGGGCCCAGAAGACTCTCCTTGCCCTCCTCAACCCCACTTGCCAACATCTCTCCTACGCGTCGGTTGCAGGGGGCTGAGGGGTTCTCTCTCCCCCTTCTACCTTGTTCCCACCCCACCACAAATGGGGCAGGCCTGGGGGTTGGAGCCAGCTCATATAGGCTTGCAAGAGCTGACTGTTAAATATTCAGGGATTCTGTGAGCTGGTTGTTAAACACAACGGTCATTAAGAATCAAATTATGTAGGCCAGTGTCTCGCAACCATTTGTCCATTACTGCCTCTTGAGGAGCCCTTTATACTTTTTTCCCTTTAGTCTCCTACCATCACTGCCTCCCCCCATGAAAGTTTAATATCACAGATATACTATATATTTGTTTATGCACTAGGTGTATATCTGTGCTTTATACATAAAAGGAATAACACACACATATATATATATATTTACTGAAACAAAATCTTACTCTGTCACCCAGGCTGGAGTGCAGAGATGCAATCATAGCTCACTGCAGCCTCCAACTCCTAGGCTTGAGCTATCTTCTTGCCTCAGCTGGTACTACAGCTTTGAGCCACGCTGCCGGCTAATTTTTTTTTTTTTAATTTTTTTTGTAGATATGGGGTCTTGCTCTGTTGCTCACGCTGGTTTTGAACTCCTGGCTTCAGGCAATCCTCCCACCTTAGCCTCCCAAAGTGCTGGGGTCAGAGGCATGAACCACTGCACCTGGCCAAGATTTTTTTAATTCCCCACTAAGAACTAGTTTTTGCCCCTGTTGAGAATATATGATATAAACTCAGAATTAAATAAATTATATTAAGTACAAAGATAATATGTACTCACAACTCATTGCTTCCTAGTTATATTACCATATTTTAGTATTATTGATTCTTTTAGGGTTGTGGATATATCTTTTTCCCCCCTGGAGAGCTGGTTGTTCAATATTTACCGGCATACCACTGGGCAGGTCTTTTAGCAAAATAATAGGCACTATGACAGATGACCAATTTTAGTCAAAAAAAGATGGGTTTGTCACTAAAGAAATGGGGGAGGGCCTGGAGAATTCCAGGGGATGCAGGGAAGGAGGAAAGAGGAGCCCAAAGAGAGAGCCCCTCTGACTCCATATTGGCTGAAGGGTGTCTCTCTGCGGGGAAAGTTTGAAAAATGTGGGGTAAAGGAGATATATATATATATATATATATATATATATTCTATACCCTCGTGCTCTAGGAGTGTTTGCAACTAGCAATTGCGATTCCTGTTTCTTCCTTCGATGTGGTGCACACCTTTACACACCTTTAGAGGTCAGGGGCATAAGGGTGAGACCCCACGGCCCCACTTCCTTTCAGCGTCTCATGTCTAGAGAATCCTATGGACACCTGTGTCTCCATTCTGAATGGCACACCGGGCCCTCCAGGGACACAGAGGAACGGACGGCACTGCCCGGCCTTGAGGAGAAGGAGCAGACAAGGCTTTCAGGAGAGAAACTTCCCCTCGCCAGCCTCGTTTTCCTCCCCATTGAAATGGGAGGCGTAGACTGGAGCTTCTCATGGGCCCTTGCCACTCACAGCACCCTGGCCTGGAAAGCCTCCTCCTCTTCCTCCTATCTGGACAAAGCTACGAGGCCCTGCCCAGGCTCTCCCTCCTCCCACTCTTCCAGCGCTCATCTCCCACCCGCCCAGCAGGCCGGCCTTTTAAAACACAGCCCAGCTCACCTGCTTCAACCACAGAAAGGCGATATGCGAGGGGCAGAGCACGAACTCAAATGCCACAAGGGTGAACGCAGAAGCTACGACATCCCATGTCAGCCGGCAGACCATGAGCCATTACCAGCTGATCCCAACACCAGCCTCCTCATATTTAAAGCAGGAATAAGGCCCACAGTGCCCGAGCTGGGATGAAGACACACGAGCTAATGTGCTGCACGCATATTAGGTCCTTGTTATGGACTGAACTGTATCTCCCAAATTCATTTGTTGAAGTCCTAACCCCCAGTACCTTTGAATGTGATTATTTGGAGATAGGGTCTTTAAAGAGGCAGTTAAACTGGGCACAATGGTGCATGCCTACAGTCCCAGCTACTCGGGAGGCTAAGGCAGGAGGATCACTTGAGCCCAGAAGTTCTAATCCAGCCTGGGCAACACAGAGAGACATCATCTCTTAAAACAAAACAAAACACAAGACAGTTAAGGTAAAATGAGGCCATTAGGGTGGGCCCCAATGCAATATGACTGGTGTTCTTATAAGAAGAGGACATCTGGATACAGGAGGAGACACCAGGGTTACGGGTGCACAGAGGGACAGCCATGTGAAGCGGCAGCAAGAGGGCAGCCATCTGCAAGCCAGGGAGACAGGCATCGGGAGATGCCATCCTGCTGTCACCTGGATCTCGGACTGCCAGCCTCCAGAACTGTGAGAAAGAAATTCCTGTTGTTTAAACCATGCAGTCTGTGGTGTTTTGTGACAGCGGCCCTAGCAAAATACCAAAGCTCTTCAGAGGCACCAATGCTGCCTTTAATTCACCGTGGCCCTGTTCTACAGTGTGCGAGTCTCGTTCCTGTGCTCTTCAGCGACGTGAGGGTGAGGTCCAGGCAGGCATGGCTTTTCCTGTGTTCCCACAGGGCGAAGTTCAATGCCAGGCACAAGGTGCGCGACATCAGACTTCTGTCCTCACTGCAGACACGGGAGGGGGACCCAAGCTGCTATCCACCAGGATCCTTTTCAAAATTCAAGTCATAGAAACAATTTAGTGAGACACATGAGCACTTTTTAGAAATAATGAGACAGAACAGCAGAGAACAGAAGATGCCAGAGCGCTTCTCAGGCAGTTTAGGTAGGTGTTATTTTATGTAACTTGTGTTTTGTTTTACATATTTATAAACAAAACAATTACAAATTATTCTAAGTGCTATGAATTATGTCTGTGTGTCTGGTTACTATATTGTGATGTTAGATGCATTCCTTACTGTGAGTTTTGAAAATGCCGACGTATCAGTATTTTTCGGTTTCTGTTTGAGTGAGTTTATGGTCAAAGAGCCCGTCAGCTTGTTGGGGCGGCTTGGGGTGCTGGGTCCTCGGGGTGAGGTTCTGCAATGGGCAGGAGTCACTTTGTCCAGGCAAATAGCCACGGAGCCCTGTCCTGGGGGGTCTTTCATTTCTTTGTCTTGGGGCAAATGACATGACTTCTCTGGGCCTCACTGTCCCCACCCGTAGGAGAGGACTTAAAGAACCTACCAGCAGGGGTGCTGTGAGGATCACCAGCAGCCAGAGAACCTGGAGAAACCTGCTGCTGTGAGAGGTTATCTCACCCTTTCATTCAGGTCTGTCTGCTCTAGAGCTGAGTTGCTTTCTTCCTCTTCCGCCTCAGGGGAAAGGAAGGCACACATCCCTCACCACTCGGAAATCCCTGGCTGCCAGCAGGCCAGGGGCCCAGGAGTACCCAGAAGGGTGTTTCAGAGGCTAAGTCCCAAGGTGAGACTCTCCTAAGGATTTTATGCAGGTAAAAGCAAATTTTGGTAAACTCTCAAAGCCGCTTCCAAAGAGGCCAGGAGAAGTAGGTCCCGCCCTTTGTCCAGGGCACAGGCGATGTCTGGGCTGGCTGCCATCCCTTCCTCCTCTGGCTGGGTTCCCAGGAACATTGCCCACAAGCCCTCAGTCACGTCTAGAAGCCACCCTGGGCCCCTGGAGAGGGCAGGGCCAGGACGGCTCCCCCGAAGGTGCTCTGTGGGCCTGGTGGCCTGGCAGACCCAGCCCTCAGCAGGTGGCCTCTCTCCCTGCCTCCCTCACTGCCATGCCTCCATTTTCTAGGCAGGCATCTCTCTGAAATTCATGCTGGCAAATCTGCTCCCAAGCAGGGAACTTGGACATGAGTGAACTATCTGCAATTCCTAGGGGGGTTACAAACCAGCAACTGGGACAGTTGTAGATAGATCACCCCCACCCAGCTCTGAACCCACGTCAGCCATGGCATTGTTCTCCCCTCTCTGGCTCCCCAGAGCCACGTCCAGGTCGCCATCCTGACGTCCACCCCCTGGTTCAGTGCAGAAAGCGCTGGACACAGAGTCAGGGGCCCTGTTTCCAGCTCTGGCTCTGCCTCCAGCTCTCCGTGTGACCTCAGGCGCCCACTTCACCTTTCTGAGCCTAAGTTTCCTCGTCTGTTAGGCAGGGGTGGACTTGGCTGGTACTTGATTTTTTGTAAGAATCAGATCTTTTACTGTTCTATCTTTCTTAAATTCTAGGAAATGAACCAGAAGCGCCGAAACCATGCTGGTTTCCTTCCCCAAATAGAGAATCGGGCACCTGCGTTCCTGGGGATGCAGCTGGAGTTTCCAAACCATCAGACCAGTTTCCGGCGTTTGGAGTCCGGCTGGTGGGGCAGGGATGGGCATCCTTCCCGCAGCTTGCACCGGGAGGGTGCGGACCCTGGACTGCACACGGCGTGCCCACGTCTGTGGCAGGGCAGGGAGAATGGTCCTGCCCTGCACAGTGGCTGCGCTCGGTGGCAGGGCGGGGAAATGGGGAACTTCTCTTTGGCAGCCCTCACTAGCATCCTCCCTTCTCCTCCTCTGTCTCCGCTCAGAGACCCTCTGCCTTATTTTGGAGATGCCCATTGTGCAGGGCTAATCAGAGGCACCCCCAAACTCCACCCACTCAGGTCTGCCCCCAGATCATTCCTGTCACCCTGCCCACCCCTTGCCAGTCCCTGTCCTTTGTGAGTCAGGAGGCCAAGAAACATTTAGCCCCTCTGACTCAGAGTTTCAAGAGTTGAAATTGACCCTCAAAAAATAGTCCCTCAAATGTTCTTCCTCCTCTGTGAAACCGGCCCTGCCTGACGCCCCACACTCTGGGGCCTTTCCCTCTTTCCTCCACACCAGGCATTCGAAGACTTAATCAGCCATCCGCCCAGTGTGTCGGGTATGCCCTGCTCTGCTGGGTGCTGGGATAAGGAGGTCGATTCTTCGGTAGGAGTTTAGGGCCTGGTGGGCAGGCGTAGGGGCTCTCCTTACACACCCCTTCCTGCTGGCCTGCCCACCCCCGCTCCCAGACCCGCTCCCACGGACACCTGTGTCTTCTGCGTCTTTGTTTCTCAGCACCCAGCAAGTGCTTGTCTCCTAACAGAGCTTCGGTGTACTGCAGATTACATCTGAGTGCACAAAAAGAGAAACTGGTTTACGCCTGAAGCTGGCTCCTAACTCTGTTATTCAGGGATAACAAAAGATGGAGACAGTAATGAAGGGTGGATGCAAGGTTGAATAGTATGCCATGCTGCTATCCTAGGACAATTTGGCCGTATCTGTCAACATTACAAATGCAAATGCGTGTACTTTCTGACCCTGCACTTCCACTTCTAGGAATTTATTTGACAGATAGATGCTTGCACGTGTGAAATGATATAAGTACAATGGTAATCACTGTAGTGTTGTTTGCATCAGATTGGAAATACCTTAAATGTTCATCTGTAGAGGCCCAGTTTGATAAACTATGGTATAACTATACAGAGTGGACGCCTATGCTACCGTAAAGAAATAGAAATAAAAATAAAAGAATGAGGAAGCCATCTCTGAATATAAATAGGAAGACATCCAAGATACACTGTTGAGTTAAAAAAAAAGGAAGGTGAGTAGAGTGTATAGTTCGCTATTCTTTGTGTAAAAAAATGGGGGATGGAGAAGGGATGCATTTAAATACGCGTGTATTTGCTTAGACAATGCTTACAAGAGTCCTTCACGTAGGACACACACGCATCAGTTAACAGTGGGAACTCCTAGCAGGAGAAATGCACAAATGGGGGAAGGGGGTGGAAAGAAATCTTTCCACCGAGTATCATTTCAATCTTTTGAATACTGTATCATGTAAGTGTGTTACCTATTAAAAATTAAAAAAAATTATAAAGACTATGAGGCAACGTGGGAAAATGCTTCTAAGTGGGGAAAAGACTTAAAAAATTGTGTATTGCATATGCAGTAGGATTATAACTGTGTAAAATAATTGCATGGTAAAATTTCTAACTGTAGAGGGAACATTCTAGGTAACTTTTCTTTCTTTTTTTGTAATTTTGTCCAGAAATTTCTATGATAAACATATATTGCTTTCATTGTTAGAAAAATTCCATGACATAAGAAATACTAAGAGAATTGTATAATCTCAATTATTAAGCAACTTATTGAAAAAGACTGGAAGGAAATATGCAAAATGTTTACAGTAGTTGACTCTGGGTGTGAGATAATAGGTGATTTTAAAAATATTACAATGATCTTGTGTTACTTTCATGACGAAGAGAGGGAGGGTATCTAGCAGAAGGGAATTCTGAAAATAACAGTTGTGTTAGAGTTGTAAGATTATGGTCATATTTGTTGCTCTGTTCACTTTTCCAGACTTTGATGTGGTTTTGTTGTTGTTTTAGCAGGAACAAAACCCTCACTGCCCGAGGGCAGGACTCTACTCCCCACAGTTCTGCTGAGTTGTGTTAAAGAGCTGGAGCTCCTAACTGCTTGTTATTCACTCCAACTAACAAGGCTCAAGGGGTGCCTGGATGATAGGAAATTGCTACTGGTGACAGTCACCGGGGAAAGAGAACAAAACATCAGAGCACCCTTAAACGCTTAAAATGCCTTAGTCAGCAAACATTTCATGGACCCCCAACTGCCAGGCTTAGCGCTGGGAGGGAACCGGGATGGCAAGGCCTAGTCCCCGTCAACCTGAGCTCCAGCCTTCTCCTGCATGCTAAGGCGAGGGGGCTTCCTGCAGAGGCGAGGGGCCAACCTCAAGGAGGTCTGAGCAGAGGCCGGCAAGATCAAGCCCTGTAGGCAGTGGCCAACTTTACTTGTGGACAAAATTAGGCCTGCCCAGGGTCAAACCCGCACTGGTCCCCACCTGCCATGCCATAGTGAGCACATGTCCACCCAGAATCTTCTTGGTGGAAGGACTCCACTAATGATTACAAAGCAAACTGCCCAACAACGGTTTTGGACATCCGAACTCAAGAGGCCTGGGTTCTGGCTCTGGGTCTGCCATTAACTAGCTGCGAGACCTTGGAAAACTCATTCTACCTTTCTGAGCCTCACCCTCCTCCATCTGTAAAATGGGGAGAGGCATAATAATAATAATGAATAACATCTGCTTTTACCACCTCACAGAGTTTTTGTGAGGAGCAGGTGATATAGTGCATATAAAAGCACTTTATGGATACCCCAATTGCCCTGATTTGATTAATTCATGCTGTATGCCTGTATCAAAACATCACACGTACCCTATAAAGATACACAACTATTATGTACCCATAATAATTAAAATTTTTTAAAGAGGCACTTTAAAAGTATTATGTAAAGGATGTCAACTGATGAAGATAAATAAGATGTGGTCTATATATACAGTGGAATATTATTCAACCACAAAAAGGAATGAATTACTGATGCATGGTACCTGGATGAAACTTGCAAACGTTATACTAAGAAAAAGAAGGCAGACACAAAAGACCACATATGGTATGATTTCATGTCTATGAAATGTCCAACATAGGCACATCTATAGAGACAGAAAGCAGGCTAATGGTTGCCAGGGGCTGGGAGGAGAGAGGAATGGCGAGTGACTGTTTGATGGGTACAGGGTTCCCTTCTGAGGTGACGAAAATGTTTAGAAACTAGACAGTGGTAATGGTTGCACAACACTGTGAATACACCAAATGCCATTGAATTGTACGCTTTAAAATGGTTAAAATGAGGCCGGGCATAGTGGCTCATGCCTGTAATCCTAGCACTCTGGGAGGCCCAGTTGGCAGGATCAATCCCTTGAGCTCAGGAATTCTAGACTAGACTGAGCAAGAGTGAGACCCCATCTCTACTCTGTTGCCCTGGCTAGAGTGCCATGGCGTCAGCCTAGCTCACAGCAACCTCAAACTCCTGGGCTCAAGCAATCCTCCTGCCTCAGCCTCCCGAGTAGCTGGGACTATAGGCATGCGCCACCATGCCTGGCTAATGTTTTCTATATATATTTTAGTTGGCCAGATAATTTCTTTCTATTTTTTAGTAGAGATGGGGGTCTCGCTCTTGCTCAGGCTGGTCTCGAACTCCTGACCTCGAGCGATCCTCCCGCCTAGGCCTCCCGCAGTGCTAGGATTACAGGTGTGAGCCACCGCCCGGCCCAGAGTTCTTCTATACAAGGGCAGAGAGAGGAATGACTACAGAAAGAGAAAAAAAAGACAATCCCACTCTGACAGTGTGAGAGCCTCGGGTGCAGGTTGGGCCCAGGAGCAGTGTGACCCGAGGGAAACCCAGAAAGGCAAGGCCAGGGAAGGACATTGACCTGAGAATTTCAAAATCTGCCTGCACGTGGGCTCACCCTTTAATTTGGTGGCTGTGCGATCCTTTGGGGAAGATCTAATCACAGCTTCCTGCCCCCACACGGTTTCCCAGCGGGCTGGAAGACAGTGCTTCCCCGCTCCTGCCCCAAGGGCGACGGGCAGCTTCCCGAACCTGAAGGGGCCCAGACCTGGCTTAGCTCCCGAGGGACCCCAGGGCTGGAGGGAATCTTGGATGAAGACTTTTTAATGACGTGACAGTGTGACACTTTGATGACAATGATGTGTTATAACAAGAGCAACAATTTCCTCACAGGACACTCACATGTGCAAATGATACTGTTCCTCTTTTTTCCTGTTACTGATTGGTCTTTCTCATGAGCCCACTCGGGAGTGTGGAAGCTGGGAGGGAAGGGGACAACCTGGCAGCAGGCACCTTGGTCTGTTCACACCTAAACTGCATCTAGCAGGTGAATACTTGGGCACCTCATGAATAGGGCCGCTTCTCCCTGCGTCCCCTCCCCTGCCCCCCACGCCACCTTGGAGAGGCCGGTTCTCACACAGGTGCCCCTTGCCCCTCTCCTCGCCTCCACGCGCGGGCCCTCAGGCAGGCACACCTCTGCCAAGGTTTCCCAACCTTCCCTGCAAGCAGCAGCAACCGGAGCCCTGGTTTAAAACACTCATTCCTGGCACCTACCTGGGAGAGTCTGATCTGGGAGATTTGGGCTGCGACCCAGGAGTCCGCGCTCTCTAGTTCTCTCCCGGGCAGGTGAGGAAGCAGCTGCTCTGTGCCAGATAACTGAGTTCCCTCTCGCTAGGCCTCCGGTAACCCTCCACGGCCAAGTCCTCCGGGCTAACTTGTTAAGGGAGCAGGAACTTAAAACTTTTATAAGACAATTTCCTTTGCCCCAGTGTCTGGCTTTCAAGATTATTGTCTTACAAGGAGCTCCCACTCAACCCCCCTGCCAAGGAAGGGAAACGCGTTAGTTGAAGGAGAGCAATGACTTTGATGTACGAACTGGTATCTGCTCCTCTTTCGATGCTCTGGGCTGGGCAGCCAACATGATTAAAGGAGCTTTGCTTTCGAATTTGTATTTTAAAATCCCCACTCACTAACAATAATGGTATCTAATATTCATTGAGCTCTTACTATGTGCAAGGCTTTTTGTGTTATATGCACTCATAGATTATCTTCTTTAATTCTCACAAGAACCTTATGCTATAACTACCCGCAGTTACAGAAGAGGAAACTGAGGCATAGAGAGGTTAAACAACTTGCCTGGGGTCACGCCACTAATCGTGGGAAAGACAGGATTTGAACTGATGTTTGTGCAACTCTAAGAGTTCCTTTAATCACTAAGATCCTCTTCCTTGCTTGAGTTTGAGTTCTCTTGGAAATCGTCTGGTCCCACTTTCTTATTTTATAGCTGTGGAGACCCAGGCTTGCGCCCAGTGAGGACAGGACTTGCCTGAGGACACAGAGCCAGTCAGCAGCAAGGCTGGAATTGGACACCGGCCTGGGACTCCTGATCCAGTGCTCCGCCCCTGAGGCTCGGCATTTGATGTGCCGTCCTGGACTTTCAGTAATTGCCACTGCAGGGAGCTTCTGAACTGCCTGAGGGCACTGGGAGTCTTCAGCGGACTGAAGTCTGCCCCATGGGTTTCGTAATTTCACTGAGTTCTTAAAACGAGAGGGGCCCGCGGAGAGCATTGCTTCAATGTCGTTGCACCATATATTTCTACTCTTTGATTTCTAGGGTGCACATTTCTTGGTTATGACTCTAAGCCATTTGCAGTCTAATTCTGTTCTGCAGATTTTTAGGAACTGAAAATTAAGGTGAGGCTGGCTGCCCCATCAGGACCTCTCCGGACCCGGGCACGCTGGTTTCACCTTTGCAAGGTGCGAAGCCCCAAGGCAGGAAAGTCCTTTGAGGGCGTGAGTAATTGGGGCGGAAGCCTTTTGACCTCCAGTCACAGGATCTTTGTCCCAGCACATTTCACAACTTGGAAAGGGAGTGCTGGCTTCCAAGTGGAGGAAGAAAGGGAGTTCAGAAACACTTAGTGAGCAGCTGTGATGTGCCAGACCCTGGGTTAAAACTTTCTTTGAACAGAGTTATTTCATTTAATTCACACCCTTGACCTGCAAGGTGGGTACTATTATCCCCATTTTACAGATGAAGAAATCAAAGTTCAGAGAGGGTTACTTGCCTGGGGTCTCCCGGCTGACCTTGTATTTGAACTCAGAGTCTGCTGGACTCCAGAGACTCTGTACTTAGGATACCATAGGAAGCATTCAAGAGTGAAATGTCACCTGCAAGCCTTGGTAATGTTCCCTCTGAATCAACTCCGGGGTTGGCCTGGGGGACTCTAATGCCTTTAGCATCATCCCCATAACCTACTGGTCCTGCCATCTGCTGCCACACATGGTTCCTCTCCGTCCTGCCTGGCTCCTGATTCTTCCCTGGGTTGGCAGTTCCTGATTAGGTGCTACTCTTATCTGGAGGTCACACTTGTGTCCATCTCAGCCTTCATATCTGGCCAGGAGGAGTAAAGAGCCTCCTGGGGAGGTGCCCTGAAGATGTCAGTCACTGCATGCCATGCCACACCTACAGTCCTTCTGGGGGACTCCGTACTTGCACACCTGCCCCCTAGGGCTCCAGCTGATTGCTCTGCGGTGGACACCTGGCCAAGGTCAGTTCTGTTGTAGTTAGCCCAGCTACTTGTGCTTTGTGGGACCTTGCTTAGCAAAGAGGAGCTGTATTGATCAGACACCCCTTCAATAATTTTGAAACTGGGCACTAAATCAGTGGTGGCATTTGCATTATTGAGGTTGTGATGTGGAAAGAGAACTTGGAAGTGGGAAAAGGTCTAATGATCCACTGATGAATGAACCAAGCCCGTGCAATGAGGAAAGAATGGAGTACATGTGCAGAGGGTGGAGGAAAAGCTATGGATATGTATAGGTCACAGTCGCCAGGAGGCCACGCTGTGCAGCAGCTCCTGTTCTTGCATTTCTACAAGCCCCTCTGTATCCTTTCATTAAACCCCCCTTTGCTGAAGTCAGTTGAATGAGTTTCTTCTTTTCCTTGAAACCAAAGCTTTGTCTAGAGCAGGAGGAAACTTGGACTAATTTATGAGGTTTGAACTTCTTTACAATTGGCAAAGGACACCTCTGGGTTAAGAGTTCCCACAGGGCTGCAGCTAACAAGTCACATGGAACAGCTTTTAAACAGAGAGTGAAAAATGGTCATATAGTTTTCCAGTTACCTATTGCTGTGAATGATACTACCATAAACTTGGAAGCTTAAAATAACCACCATCATTTCTTTTGTTCATAAATCCACAATCTGGGCAGGGTGTGGTGGGGACAGCTTGTTTCTGTTCCACTTGGCATCAGCAAGCGTGACTCAGAGGCTGGGGCTGGAATCACCTGGAGGTTCTCTCACTCGCTCACTTGTTTGGAAACTGATGCTGGCTGTTGAATGGGACCGTGGCTGCGGCTGTCTGCCAGGCACCCACGCATGGGCTCCAGGTGGTTTCTCCCCTTCCCTGTAGCATGGTGATTGGGTTCTAAGAACCCATTCCTAGAGGATGAAGTGGAAACTCTATCACCTTTTATGACCTAGCCTCAAAAGTCACCAGATTCAAGGGGCAACAGCATAAATAACAGGGGGAGTGTTGACATTACGTTGCATGTTGGATGGGAGGTACTGTGGTGCCTGTTTTTGGAAAATATAATCTGCCACATATTGCTAATAAGCTACACATATTAGGAGGGTGGAGACAGTGGAGAAGGCCCCTGGATCATATTCAGACAACTGCATATAAAATGCAGCAGCAGATTAAGAGGCTTGATAAAACTCCTGCTGCAGGGAGGCAGAGAGAAGTGTAAAGCACAGTGGTGCGGGAACATTTAATGCAGGTGCAAACAGCCTAGCTGGCCTCGGTAACCCCTGGGAGTCTCACTATGTAACAAAACACTCACGTTGAGCATGAACCCTCTGTTAAGAAGGTAGGCACGGGGTGATATATTTTGGAATGGTTTACAACAGAAATTATTAAATAATATTTTCGCTTTTAAATACATAGCATCAATGATTGGAGATTAAGTTTCACTCATGAGGACAGATAAATATTACTACAGTATCTGATAATTATTTTATGTTTTACCTTCCAAAAAGAAAGAGCAACCTACCTTATAGATCTTTTGAAGATATCATTCCATCATCATCAGCCTCCATTGCCGTTGAAGATAAACCTGTTGTTACCCTATTTTAGTTCCTTTGTAGGTCATCTGTCTTATTTCCCTGGTTGCATTTAGGATTTTTCTCTTTGTCTTTGGTGTACTGCATTTACTCTTACATATGTGCCTACCTGAAAAATTTAAAAAACAATTCTGCTCAGGGCTCAATATGGGCTCCCAAATTTGTAGCCAGTTAGAAGTCAATCTGATGATACATGTGTAATAAAGAATTTGTCTGGTCTTTGTCCTGGGTTCCTGAGATGGAGCTTCTAAACACTTGGAATTTCCCAAGAGATGAAGTGTCTTTGTTAATCACAGTGGGGCTCTCAGACCACACCTGGGTTTATGCTAATGAGATGACTGGGGGTAGGGGCTGGTCACACCAGAATGACCAACTATGTGATTAGGGGGTTAGAGATTTGAACCAGGTGATATCAGCCCAACCTCCTTCAGGTTGGAGCTGTGGGCTGGAGACTGGGTTCAATCTCATGGCCAATGATTTAATTAAGTATGCATATGTAATGAAATCTCAATTAAAACCCTGGATAGGCCGGGCGAGGGTGGCTCACGCCTGTAATCCTAGCACTCTGGGAGGCGGAGGCGGGTGGATCGTTTGAGCTCAGGTGTTCAAGACCAGCCTGAGCAAGAGCAAGACCCCGTCTCTACTAAACATAGAAAGAAATTATACAGACAGCTAAAAATATATATAGAAAAATTAGCCGGGCATGGTGGCGCATGCCTGTAGTCCCAGCTACTCAGGAGGCTGAGGCAGGAGGATCGCTTGAGCCCAGGAGTTTGAGGTTGCTGTGAGCTAGGCTGACGCCATGGCACTCTAGCCTGGGCAACAGAGTGAGACTCTGTCTCAAAAAAAAAAAAAAAACAAACCCTGGACACCCAAAACTCTGGTGAACCTCCTGGTTGTTGAACATGTCAGTGTGCTAAAAAGGTGATGTGTCCTGATTCCACAGGGAGGGGGCATGGAAGCTCCATGTTTGGGACCCTCCCAGATGTCATCCTATGTGTTTCTTCATTTGGCCGGTCCTGATTTATATCCTCATAATAAAGCTGCAATTGTAAGCATAGCACTTTTGTGAGTTCTGTGAATTGTCCTAGCAAATTATGGAAGCTGAGGGGGTCATGGGAATGCCTTCATTCGTTGCCAGGTAGTCAGAAGTGTGGTTGGCCTCAGGACCCCCAAACTTGCAGCTGTCATCTTAGTAGTGCAGCCTCACTGGGGACATGCCCTTCATCTGTGGAGTCTGCACTAACTCCAGGTGGTTACTGCCAGAATTGCATAGCGGCACTGCGTGTGTCTTTTTTCACTCTGCAAAGATTTCAATGTTAGACACACATGGCTCAGTGAATACTACACTGGGTTACTGAAAAACCTGTAATGACTCCGCATTGCCTGTTGTTCCAATCGAGCAAACCCTGGCCCCTCTGACTAGCATCAAAGACATGCCATTAACTATTGGAGAAATGATGCCATACCTTTGATGATGACATAAGGCAGTACAGAAAGAGGCATTATTGGTGCTCTGCCCAGACCTCCTCAGGTCTCTTTCTGGGTTGTGTTCTCTCTCTTAATTTCTATGTCATTTTGTTTCTAAGAGCCATGCGCCTGCAAATCTTTCTGGAGGATTGCTCCAGGGCTACAGGAGCTGCTTCACCCAGGTTCAGAAAGCCAAAAATGCCCAGTTGCTTATATCCACTCGGAGTGTACCTAACCAACCACGACAGCGGTGGCAGTATGAAAGCCCAGCGTCCTTGCCTCGAGTTGAGATCCACTCTGGGGTATAATTTACGCTCCAGGCAGACTGAACCAGGACTTTGCCTTAAATTACACCCTTACTTGGCTTCGTCTCCTTCTCCATCCTGCTCCCCTGTTCCTTTTCCGGATTCTCCTAGGAATGCTTCCTTAATAAATCATTTGCCCACAAATCCTTGACCCAGGGTCTTCTTCTGCAGAACCTAACCTAAGATAGTTCCCAATTATTTACTGCCGAACAGGTTGCCACGTGACTTGCAGTGCCTGGGAGGAGGAGGAATCTATTTCCCGGCCCCAACTGAGCCAAACGTGGCCCTGTGATATACCTTGGCCCATGGCATGTGATAGGAAATAATGTATGTACTCCATACGTTGCTTGACTCTTAAGACATAGCCCATAGTACTGGAATTGCTCTTTTCTCTGGGGAAAGACCATGATAGGGCTGCCCCTCCAGCCTGGGTCCCAGAACAAGACATACCAAGCAGAACCACAGCTGACAAACAGCCAACATGTAATGTGACCAAGAACAAACCTTTATTATTGTAAGATGCTGATATTTTGGGGTTGTTACTGCAGTCTAACCTAAAGGATATAATATGGACAGCTTAGCATAGTAGTTAAGAGCATTCATCCTGGAGTTAGAAAGCCAAACTCTACTACTTACTAGCTGTATAACCTTGGCCAAGTTACCTGAGCCTCAGTTTCTCCATTTGTAAAATGGGGATATTAATGATATCCACTTCATAAGGTTATTGTGGGGATAGATGAGTTAACATATATAAAGTGCTTCAAACAGCACCTGATATATGTTTAATAAGCATTAACTAAAGTGCACTGTAATTCTGAACTGCCATAGCTCATCCCCAAATTTTCAATGTTTTCTGCTACAACCACTGAACTTGTTGGTTGCCTCCTGTAATGGACTGAATATTTCTGTCCTCCCAACATTCATATGTTGAAATCCTAACCCTCAATGTGACAGCGTTAGGAGGTGGGGCCTGTAACACAATGTGATAATGTTAGGATGAAGAGGTGATTAGCTCAAGAGGGTAGACCCCTAATGAATGTTTTTTGTTTTTTTTTTGAGACAGAGTCTTGCTCTGTCGCCCGGGCTAGAGTGCCGTGGTGTCAGCCTAGCTCACAGCAACCTCAGACTCCTGGGTTCAAGCGATTTTCCTGGCTCAGCCTCCGAGTAGCTGGGACTACAGGTGTGTACCACCACGCCCAGCTAAGTTTTTCTAATTTTAGTAGACATGAGGTCTCACTCTGGCTCAGGTTGGTCTAGAACTCCTGACCTCAAGAGATCCTCCTGCCTCAGCCTCCCAGAGTGCTAGGATTACAGGTGTGAGCCACCCACTGCACCTGGCCTATGAATGGTATTAATGCCCTCATAAAAGAGACCCCAGGGAGCTGTCTCACCCTCTTTCCACCATAAGAGGACACAACAAGAAGACTACAACCCCTCACCAGAACCCAACTGTGTTGGCACCTCTATCTCAGACTTCCAGTCTCCAGAACTGTGAGAAATAAATTTCTGTTGTTTATAAGCCACCCAATCTATGGTACTTTGTTATAGCAGCCTAAATCGATTAAGACACCTCCCCAGCATCCATTCCACTCTTCCCACAACTCTGTTTGTATTTGGGGATCTATGTGGTTCTGGGGAAACTGATTTCACTGTGACTTCATGTGGCCTAAAATGAGACAAACCACCAGTAGCGTGCTGGTAAACCAGCTCCTAGGAGTTTCCGTGGTGTAAATACTCCCTCCATGGCCAATGTAAAGTCACCAATGGTTTAACAACTGGCTTGCAAAGTTCCTGAATATTTAACAGTTGCCTGGTGAGCAGGTGCTAGTAGGCTCCCGCACACCGCATGCCACCCCTCTAGCCATGATACAGAAGTGCAAGCTGCTCCAATCAGCGTGACCCTCAGGACTTCTGCAACTCTAATCAAACACAATCCCTCTGCATGTTGTAAAGCCTAAAAAGAGCTTTCAAATGTATTAGGCTGAACATATGAAACTGCCACTATTTGATCAGTTTTATCTACATAAAGGGCAATTTGATATGATTCCACCTAATAGATCAAATACACGTGGAAATACCACAGAAGAAAGCAGGAGGAAGGATGGAAGGAGAAGGTGGAGGAGGAGGTAGATCCTACCAGAAGCAACTCTGAAGCATGACTATTTGGCATTTAAAAAGCACTCCACAATGGTATTAAATATCATTTGGGATAACGAGCTACTTTACTGTCTTGTTTAATTCAACTACACACCCTCTGGGAAGCATCATATTGTACTATACAAGCTTAATAACATCTTCGTTCTTCCAGCCTTGCTGAGAAAATCAGAAGGGTCTCGGGAGAGATTCTGGCCAGCAGCCTTTGCCAGGGTCTGGGGGGACTCTCAGGGACACGCTCTCCAGGGAGCTCGGGTTTCCTGTGGCGTCTTCTCCTGGTAAATTCGCCTGCAGCAGGTGCGGGCGTGAGGGGCCCGGCTGGGGCGGGCTCCTGCGCTTCTGGGACCCTCAGGTAACTCAGCATGCGGCGGCGACAGCGACTCCCCGCGTAGGCCAAGGCGGAGATACTCCGACCGGCACGGCGCCCGCCCGACAGGAGCCATTATTAAGTGGGAACATTGGAACACCGCCGGCACCAGGAGGCGACGAGGGACCGCAGCGTCGCGGCA
Organism: Lemur catta; assembly: GCF_020740605.2. NCBI lineage: Eukaryota > Metazoa > Chordata > Mammalia > Primates > Lemuridae > Lemur > Lemur catta. The sequence continues at coordinate 46,164,041 of NC_059129.1, forward strand.
GTCGACCGCCGCCCCGCCTTCCGGGCGCTCCCGCGGTGGGCGTGGGCCGCTGCCCCGTGGCCGGGCGGGTGGGCGGTGCGCGCCGCCACCCAGCCAAGCCCCCCGCCGCGCCTGCGCCCCCGCACTGCGCAGCCCGCACGCGTGTGCAACGGCCCCGCACCGGCGCGCTAGCACGCACCGCCACACACAACACACTTGGCGTTTGGCACACAAGTGACACACATCTCTCCCACGCCCAGCGAAGCCCGGGCACCTTTACACACGCCATCACACCATGCTTGCTGCACACAGAGCATGCGCAAAGAACACCACACACGCATCTGCACACAAATGACACACACGTTTCAGCTCCCACCCCGGAACACAGAACTCACAACATATACACAGCACTCAACTCTGCTCACGGATGACATGAGTCCATACCCATAACACACCAAACAGCATGTGCAACACACACAGTGCACACACTACAACATGATGCATCACACCCACACACGAGTTACACTTCATGCACAGACACACCACGGCCATTATTCCCTTCTCACACAAATGAACTGTCCGTTCCACACTACACCAAGTACAAAATATACATTTACACCACTGCTGAAAAAAACCACATTCATCACACACAAACAGCGTGCATATATTACCCATACCACACTAAATCCAACACACCATACACGCCCTACGCATATGCATACATCTTGCAGACAGCATGCACACATACATAGCAACATAAACCCAACACACAAACCCAAAGGTACCACCAGGTCTACACTACACCCACTGCGCACAAACATGAATGATCATACACATACCCATTCCTCAGCACACATGACATATATATGTACCAAACAAAACCACACTGACACCTGACCTACATGACTCCCAGGTACATCTAGAATGACCAACCATCCCTGCGTGCCCAGGACTGGCTTGATTTTAGCATTGAAAGTCCTGTTCCCGAGAAAACTCCTCCATCCCAGGCAACCCAGGAGAGTTAGTCACCCCACACTTTGTTCAGGTGAATTACGCCTGGACCCCCAAAAATACTAGTGCTAAAATCTGAGCTGCTCTGGGGGAAGAGTTTAGGGGGTTGCAGTGGCCTAGAGCTAAGGGAACCCAGTTGTGCCTCCCTGAGCACTGAGCCTCCCACCCCCTTGTCTAGAGAGACCAATGTATCTCAGGGAGGAGATGCCTTAAAAACAATGAGAATCTGTCAACACTTTCCAAAAACAGGGAAGAGGCAGACAGGCCTAACCACACCTAACTTTGGGGTTTTACCCTTGGCAAAACACTTTTATTAAACTTAACTCACCTGATGCTTAAAAAACCTGTGAGGTAGGTAGCATAGGTGCTGTTATGACAGCGATGCCAGAGGAGCCCAGCCCTGGCAGAGCAGTCTGGGAGAAGTCCCATCCTCCTGCTGTCCCCACCCAGATTTCCCCACTCTAGCCAGCTGTCTGCAAAACCCCTTTCTCTCCCATCCTGCCTGAAACACCCTGGTTGGAATCAAGAAGCCACCTGTCTTGAGCCACCACCTTCAAAAGCCTTTCATTCTGTCCTAATGGGGCAAGGCGCCTGGGCCGCCCCACCCTCAGGGTGGAGTAGGCCTCCGCCTCCCCACTGGGATTTAAAGTACATCAAAAGAGCTCCCTGCACCAAAATAGCACTTGCAGGCCCTGCCTGGCAGGCTAGAATCATACAAGGAGAGTTAAGGCATCATGACTGGAAGGTCCCTGCTCAAAATGCACCTATTTCCCTGGGAGGGAGTCCCATGTTGCAGTCTCCAGCACCTTCGCTGGCATTGTCTCCTCTGTCACTTCATGCATTGCAACACACATTGCCTAATGCCAGCTTGCTGATGGAATTGGACTGTCTCCAGCAAGGCCTGTGGGAACGGAGGAGTTTTGAGCGTGGGTGAGGGAGGGTATGAGAAGGGTACAGGGTGACTTGGAGCGGGGGAAACAGGATAGTAGAGGTGTGGGGGTGTTGAGAAGGATGGGGACACATCCTGGGCAGGAGTGGAAAAGACCGTATGTCTAAGCAGGAGGGCAGAGGGAATGGTATGAGCGTTGCAGAGATGCCAGGAAATAGGAAAAGGTTGAATGTATAGGGTGTGCATATTCGGGGATTACAGGGGTCCGTGCCTGGGGAGGGGGCTGTTTGTAGGGGACATTCTGGTTCATAGGTAGTCACAGAGTATTCCTCTGTGGAAGTGGCAGAAGAAAATGTAATGACATGGGAAAATGTCTGTGATCTATTGATTAAGTGAGAAAAAAGGAGGTTACAAAACCGAACATAGAGTGAAATCCCTATTTTGTAACACTGGCTGGAGAGACACCAAGATGGTAGCCATGGTTATCCCTGCCCTATGAGGGATGACTTATGTTTCTTCCTGGAGCCTTTCTATATATTCCAGATTTTCTACAGTGAACTTAGAATATGATTTTTTTTTTTTTTTTGAGACAGAGTCTCACTTTGTTGCCCGGGCTAGAGTGAGTGCCGTGGCGTCAGCCTAGCTCACAGCAACCTCAAACTCCTGGGCTTAAGCAATCCTCCTGCCTCAGCCTCCCGAGTAGCTGGGACTACAGGCATGCACCACCATGCCCAGCTAATTTTTTTTTTCTATATATATTTTTAGTTGTCCAGATAATTTCTTTCTATTTTTTTAGTAGAGACGGGGTCTCGCTCTTGCTCAGGCTGGTCTCGAACTCCTGACCTCGAGCGATCCACTCGCCTCGGCCTCCCAGAGGGCTAGGATTACAGGCGTGAGCCACCGCGCCCGGCCTGATTTTTTTAATAGCAAGAAAAGAGTTATTTTTAGAAGAGAATTCACTGACTGTTTATTGAGTGCTTATTAAATTCTCCAGTGTCGGTGCCACATGGGATCTGAGCAATGGAAGCCAGGGTCACTGCTCTCAGATTTCCCTCATAGCTGGTCACGCCCCAGGGGCACAGTGCAGAAGAACATGGACTCTGGAATCCGACTGCTGAGTTCAGATCCTTCTTCTGCAGCTCTGTGACCTGGGCAAGTGGATTAGCCTTTCTGTGTCTTGGTTTCCATATCTGCAAAATGGGGATAATCATAGTATCTGTAAGGATTAGCTGAGCTGATACACGTGAACCCTCAGAAGAGCAGCTGGTGTGGGGTAATCACAACCTAAGTGTCAGCTGTTTTTACTATTAGTGGTTAAGAGCTTCGCCTCTGGAGCCAGCCTGTCTGGGTTCAAATCCTTGCTCTGTCTTTGTCTGGCTTGGGAAGTGATTTCATCTCTATCTCTACCTCAGTTTCCTAATCTATAAAATGGGGATGAAAGTAATGGTGCCTCATTCATGAAATGAGTAATGGTGAAAATTAACCAAGTAACCATGGATAACATACTTAGAACAGAGCCGGGCACATAGAAAGTGCTCAGTAAATGTGAGCTACTTTAATTATTATTATTATTATTATTCCCACCATTGGTGGAGGCAGGGAATGAGAGTGGGGAGGAGCCACAGAGCACCCCGTGTGGAGCCAGCAGAGGTGGGTCCAGGATGCATGAGGTGGCTGAGCTGGGCCCTGCAGGATGGCCCCATTCTCTCCCTCGTGTCTCTCCCGTGTCCTTCTCCAGCCCAGGTTATTCTGGTCCTTTAAGTTTTAAAACTATGACCCTCACGTGTCACTCCCTGCACATAGACCACTACTGCCCTGATCCTTATTTGGCAACATACAGAGCTGGATTTATGGTGAAGCTAATGAAAGGAGGCTCCTAGGACTGTCATTTGCGTGGACATGCCCTGCCAATATTATAATTGTGTCTTTATTTTCATTACAGGATCTCTATCATTGCGTAAACTTCAGCCCCACCAAGCATGGATCCTCCCTTGGTTTTAGGAAGGGGCTCCCCGTTCAGATTTCTAAGACCCCCATCTGCTGAAATCCAGCCCCAGTTGAAAAATTGGGCTTGGTCACCAGAGACCTACCTGGTAGTGTTTTTGCCCATGTGAATCTATGGGTAGACATACGGATGGATGGTCCCTGACTTATAATAGCTTGGCTTAAGATTTTTTTGACTTTACGATGGATCTATCCATCCATCCGTCTATTTATCTGTCTTCTCTTGGTTCTGTTTCTCTGAAGAACCCTAATACAGTAGGTCTGAATGTAAGTTGTTTTCTTGCTTGCAAAAATCGTTCTTTTTTTTGTTTGTTTGGTTTTTTGGAGACAGAGTCTTGCTCTATTGCCACAGCTAGAGTGCAGTGACGTCCTCATAACTCACTGCAACCTTAAACTCCCGGGCTCAAGCAATCATCCGGCCAAGTAGCTGGGACTATAGGCATGGGCTAATTTTTCTGTTTTTAGGAGAGACGGGATCTCACTCTTGTTCAGGCTGATCTCGAACTCCTGAGCTCAAACAATCCGCCCGCCTCGGCCTCCCAGAGTGCTAGGATTACAGATGTGAGACACCGCGCCTGGCCAAAATCATTCCTAATGTGAGTGACTTTTTGTGCTAGACGGGGCAGGTGGTCTGGGAGCCCTCAGCAGGTCTTGTCTCCCCTTCCACCTCCAAGCAGGCTTGGACTTAAGCTGTCGGTCACAAACAAGCATTAGGAATGAAGATCCGATTCCTTCTCTGCTACCCACTCCCCCCACCCAAGTAGTCAGCTACGTCTAAAACTATGTGTGTTTGTAGTAACAGAAAACTAGGGACATATGAAATACGCATCCGTGTGATGAGGTACAGCTTGGAAGAAAAAAGGCTTTCTGTGTACTGATGTGGAATGGGGTTAAGATAAATTAAGTGAAAAAAACAAGGTGCCCCAAAATGCGTTTCCATTCAAGCAGGTAAAAACAATATATGTAAATTGCTTATAGGTCCACAATCCCTCGTCCACAATTCCAAAATCCAAAAAGCCCTGAAAACCAAAAATTATTTCTTTGTTTTGTGGCAAATTTATTTGGTAGTAAATCCCGAGCTGAAAGGATGTGAAACTGTTTGCATTTTCTATTCATCCCTGTTAGTGTGAACACATTACGCCTCAGACCTAGGGTGACTTATTGTCCCGGCTTGCCTGGGACTGAGGGGGTCCCCTGGACCTGGAACTTACAGTGCTAAAACTGGACAGTCCTGGGCACATCGGGATGACTGGTCCCCCTGAACAGAGCCGATGGGGTGTTTCAGAATACATGCCACGTGCACCTCATTACCTGCCTAAAATCGGAAAAGTTCTGGATTCTGCAACCCATCTGTCCCGAGGGTTTTAGCTAAAGGGGCTGGATGTTCGTAGACTATCTCTGGAAGGGGACACAGGCAACGGGCCACAGCCTCTGGGAAGAACACAGCGGGGCCGGAGGGCTGGGGTAGGAGGGAGAGCGCTCACTGCATATCCTTCTGCATCTTTTGACTGGGCACTACATGAATGCATTATCTACTCAAAAAATAAACACAGGAAATTATGGAGAAATAAAACCCTCTGCACTCTTGACTAAACTACAAATAGAATTTTAAAGATTTCTGAAAAAAATAAATTACTGTGGTGCTGTCAAAGCAGTATCTGTCTTTCTGATTCTGCAGCTTCCAGTGTCTCCAGCTCTCAGCGCAGCCTGTCCACGGAGCCCTGGTCTGGGAACCGAGAGTCCTGCTTCTGGGTTTCCGAGCTAAAAGGGCTCCTTGGGCTCTCCTGGAGCAGCAGGTGGCCCAGAGTCCTACTTCAGCAGCTCCACAACCCCGGGCCATTTTTTCCTGGTTGGTAGCTGTTACTATTATTTTGAAAACTCAAGAGCAATCATGTAAAGCAAGTAGAAACAGGCTGGGCCAGCTGAAAATGACCACATGCCCCTGCCATGGGTCTCCGATGATATAATTAGCTGTTTTTTTCCAGCGGTGAGTGGGCGGCTCACTCCTCTGGCACCCGGCAAGGCCACATGATGATGCAACAAAAGGCAAGCCCGGGCAAGACCAGCAGTTGCAGGCCCGGCCAGAGATGCTGATGCGACAGACAGAAGAGCTGGCCGCACGACAAGCTGGTGTGGGGAGGGTGTTTCAGGGCTGCAGGGGAGTGGGGGGCCCAACTGCTCAGGAGCCAAAGCTGGCCTCCTGCTCACTCAGCCCTGAGCCTCTCCTCCCCAAACCCCGGCTCCCTCCTCCCTGCTCAGGGACAGCATCTATTCCTTGTTCCCTCGCTCCTGCAGAGGTGGAAGGGTCTGCTGAGAGCTTCTATGAGTGAGATAGGGGCCCTGTGCATGGACAGACTGAATCAGGTTTCCCACACCTTGAGGGTGGAGGGTGGGGAGCTTTCAATCACCTGGGGAGATTTTTCCAGATACCTGGACAGTTGTACAGCGGCTGACCTCACCCAATTCTAACTCAGTGGGTCCCAACAGGGCTGGAACTTGGAATCTATTTTTTAATTGTGCTAATTATTATTTAAAATAGTATTAACTATTTCAAAATATATTACAAGGAACAAGCCTACTTTGCACCCCGAGACAGGTAGGCTTCGCACAGGACAACTCCGGTGGGTGTTGTCCACACAGACTTGGACGGTGTTAACGGTGCCCTGGAGGTGGGCAACCCAGTGCACCTGCTCCTCTCCCCAGAGACAGCCACTGTCACTGTTCCTTGTGTCTTCTTGCAGAGAGAGTCCATGTGTACAGAGGAGCTGAGCATTTTTCAAAAGGGGTTTTGAAGGGGCTATCCCGCTCCCTATGTTGAGAATCCTGCACAGGACAACTCCAGGGGAATTAGAGAGAGGATGGTCTAACGGGGAGATTTCGGGCATCTGCAGGGTGAGAAGAGAAAACTGGGCCTTGCCTGAAGTCTCAGCACAGCAGCCCCCACGCCTGCCAAGTCCATTTCTGGCTATAATAGAACTTTTCTTCTTAGCAATCCTCCTAGGCCCCCAGGGGATTTTCAGATGGATTTGCTGAGTAAGGGACTTTCCTGCATTTCAGTTCAATGACTTCTCAGACTTTGATGTTGACTAGTTTAAAAAAAAAAAAAAAAAAAGAAACAGAGAAAAAGGAAAAGCTGTGTACCAGAGGGAGGAAGTTGAGTCCTGCTGTGTGACTTCATACTGGTCACACTGCCTCTTTGTGTCCTGGTTTCCTCCTTTGGGAATGGAGGAGGACCATGTCTACTACATTTTTCTCAATCTCTGCGGCACGTATGAGATCAAAGATATGAAAGTACCCATTTTGGAGATGAGGATATTGAGGCCCAAGTACATGCAGTGCAGAGGTGGCACTGCTCTTCTTGGGCCCGTGTCCAGAGACTCAGCAGGAAAAGACTCCCTCGTAGGAAGATGGGGGAGAGGGAGGGGTCCCGTCTTCCTTGCTCCGTGCTGTGGTGGAGACGGCTAGCGGGTCATGACAAATCTGTGCCCCCATCCAGGGACTACATCAACGTGTGCACCCAGGAGGGCCCTATGGCAAGTTCTCACCGGTGGAATGCAGGTGGGAGATGATGTCAGGTGTGAAGGAATGCACGTGCCTTCCTCATTCGCTCTCGTCTCCCTCCAGCTGGAAGCAGAGACCTCGAGGCCTATGGAATGGTGGAGCCACAGGACGGAAAGACCTTGAATCACCACGTGGCGGGCAGCCACCTGCTAACCAGAACACCTCTATTGGATTCAAATGTGGGTGAGAAGTAATCTTCTCTTGGGTTGTCACTGAAACACGTGAGTTTATTTGTCACAGCAGCTAGTGTCGTCCTAACACATACCCCTACTTTCTTCCTAAGTCCAGTCCTGAGCTGCTAGGATGTACCCAGGAGAAGATGGCAGCAATTACTCCTCCCAGCAGGTTCAGGGTCGTTAGAAATCACTGAGGATGGAGAGAGGGAGCAACATCTCCCTGGCCCTGAACTTGGCTTCAGTGGGGCCGCCAGCATTTGAGGCTTGGGAGTTGCAGCTGTTGCATTCCGCAGTGGCCCTGGTGGCATTAAGATCACAGATGACACTCAGAGCCACCCTAGAGAAGCAAGGACAAGGACAAGCAGCTGATGGGAGGGGAAGCAGAGAGGGTGGGGCCACAGCCCCAGCCCTGGGTTTGCCCTGACCCTCTGTCTGTGTCACCTCAACCAAGGCCAGCACTTCCCAGGGCCTCCATTTCTCTGTCTGTCTATGAGTCTAAAACATCTGTCCTGGAAGGAGGAGGGAGGAGGGTGTAGATGGTGAGGAGTAAGGTAATGGGTCTGAAATCTGAAATCCTGACGTCACTAAGATTCCACACTACCTGCAATCAGAGGTTCCAAACCCAAGACCCTCAGCACTTTGGTGCATGCTGAGGCTTTTTCCTGGGAAGGGCTTGAAAATAAGTTGTTAGGGAAGAAAAAAAAATCAAATTCCTACTCTTTTGGGATCACCCAGAAGGCTGCTGTGAGCTAAAGACCCTGGAGTGAGCAGTGTCGGGGGCTTTAAAGGCAGCTCACAGTACTGAACTCAGGGTCTGTGGGCAGTTTCCCTTGTCACCAAATGTCTATTCTCAGGTGTCACAGTATCTGAAATTCCACCATTAGGCTTTCATTCCTTTGATTGCTCTTTGTTTCTACAAAAAAAAAAAAAAAAGAGAGAGAGAGAGAGAGAGAGAAAATGCAAGCAATGATAATGCCCAACATGCATTCAGCGCATTAGACTTGTTCCAATAAACGTGAAAGAGACAGGCAGTGAGGCCCAAACACCTGGTATGGATAATTCTCCAGTCATGTTTCTCCTGACAGAGTAATTGTGGGGCAATTCATTCCCACCTGTGTATCCAGAAACTCTTGCACATGTGCCCCAGAGACACGGATAAGTAAACTTACAGTAGCCCTACGTATAGCAACAAAAAATTAGAAATAACCCAAATGCCCATGGACAGAAGGGATAACTGGGTACTGAAAATGATTGAATCACGTTTTAGTTATGTATTGCTGCCTAACAAACCATGTTAAAACACAGTGGCAACCACAATCATTCATTTGCTCAAAATTCTATAATGTAGGCAGGGGCTCATTGGGATGGCTTGTCTCTGCTCCATGTGGCTTCACCTGGGGAAATTTAACTGGGGTTGGAGGATCGACTTTCAAGATGGTCCTCACATGGCTGGCAAGTTGATGTTGGCTATTGGCTGGGTCAGCTGGAGAGTTTAGCTGGTGGACCTGGCTTATCCTGCATGTGACATTTCCATGTGACTTCTCATAGCATGGTGGTCTCAGAGTAATCGAACTTCTTACATGGTGACTCAAGGTCCCTAAGCATGCAAAAACAGAGGTTGCTAGACCTTCTTTTTTTTTGAGACAGAGTCTCACTCTGTTGCCTGGGCTAGAGTGCCATGGCGTCAGCCTCGCTCACAGCAACCTCAAACTCGGGGGCTCAAGTGATCCTCCTGCCTCAGCCTCCCGAGTAGCTGGGGCTACAGACATGCACCATCATGCCTGAGTAATTTTTTCTATATATATTTTTAGCTGGCCAGATAATTTCTTTCTATTTTTAGTAGAGACGGGGTCTCACTCTTGTGTAGGCTGGTCTCGAACTCCTGAGCTCAAACGATCCACCCGCCTTGGCCTCCCAGAGTGCTAGGATTACAGGCGTGAGCCACTGCGCCAGGCCTGCTAGACCTTCTTAAGGCTTAGACCTAGAATGGGCACAAGGTTACTCTCTACCTTTCTATTGGCAAAAAGAGTCACAAGCCAGACATACTCAAGGGGAGACAATTACAAAAGAGTGTAAACACCCAGAGGTGTACTTCACTGGGTGACACAGATTTCCATAAACTACAACCCCCTACAGCTACATGGATAATTCTTAGGTTAGGTTATGCTGCAGTATCAAATAACTTCCACATTTCAGTGCCTTCTCACAACAAAGAGTTACTTCGTTCTTTCTTTTTTAGAGACAGCCTCTGGCTCTGTCACCCAGGCTGGAGTGCAGTGGTGTCATCATAGCTCAGTGCAACCTTGAACTCCTGGGCTCAAGTGATCCTCTCGTCTTAGCCTCTCAAGTAGCTGGGACTATAGGTGTGTGTCACCACATCCAGCTATTTTTATTTTTATTTTTTATTTTTTTTTTGAGACAGAGTCTCACTTTGTTGCCCTGGCTAGAGTGAGTGCCGTGGCGTCAGCCTAGCTCACAGCAACCTCAAACTCCTGGGCTTAAGCGATCCTACTGCCTCAGCCTCCCGAGTAGCTGGGACTACAGGCATGCACCACCATGCCCGGCTAATTTTTGCTATATATATTTTTAGTTGTCCAGATAATTTATTTCTATTTTTTTTAGTAGAGACGGGGTCTCGCTCAGGCTGGTCTCGAGCTCCTGACCTCGAGCGATCTACCCACCTCGGCCTCCCAGAGGGCTAGGATTACAGGCGTGAGCCACTGCGCCCGGCCAACATCCAGCTATTTTTAAAAATTTTTTGTAGAGATGGGGTCTCACTATGTTGCCCAGGCTGGTCTTGAAATCCTAGCCTAAAGTGATCCTTACACTTCAGCCTCTTGAAGTGTTGGAATTACAAGTGTGAGCGACCATGCCTAGCCAGGTTACCTCTTTCTTCCATACATATCCCACACAAGTTGGTGGGGCACTCTGTTCCACGCCGTCACTTAGGGCCCCAGGCTGCAGGAGGCTCCATCATGTTGTAGTGGCACCATCTGGCACATGAGATCTCACTTTTGCCACAGCTGTGGAGGACAGAAAGGCTGGAGAATTTCACCTGGCCTCAGCCCTAAAGAGACAAATGTCACTTATGCTCACATTTCACTGGCGAGTACTAGTCACACGACCCTGTCTACACTGTAAGGCAGGCTGGGAAGTGTAGGAGAGACCTGAAGTAACGGTGAGCCTATTGTCTTGGCCACATGTGATAAAGCTATTTAAAACAAAAGAAAGTTAAACATGAAATTCAAGATAATGTTTACTTTGGGATGGGGTGGAACACACAGGGAAGGGTCAGTGATCTGTAATATTCTAGTTTTGGGTTTGAGCAGTGAGTGTTTATTATATTATTTTTTAAAAAATGAATGAATGAGTGAATAGAGAAATGAATAGACAAAAGACAGGGCTCAGAAGCAGCAGCACTGAAGCCTAACCTGAGTCTGGGCCAAAAATGGCCCTTCAATAAATATTCAGTGAGCTCCAGGCTGAGACTGCGAAGCCTTGCAGGTACAAAGATGAATAAAATATGGGCTCACCCGCTCCAGGCTGCAGTTCACAGGGTTCAGCGGGCCCGTAAACCAAGCTGGCCAGCAAAGCACGGCGGAGAGCTTGCTCACCAGGAGCTCTGCAAGCCAGGGGAGCTCTAAGAAGGCCTCACCCCAAGAGGTTGTGCAGGTTGGGTCGTGAAGGATCAATAGGAGTTCAACAGGTAAAGAATGGAGTGAGCTGGGGTGGGTTGGTTGGGAACACTCAATCGAGGAAGAGGGAACAACATGTGGGAAGGCACAGAGAGTCCTTCACTGCTCAGGTGGCCTGTGGTCACAGCATTTCCTTACCTTCCAGGCCCTAAGTGATCTGGTCAGCGTATTCACACTGTGCTGCAGCCACTCCACCCCCTGCAGGACCCAGGCATTGTTCTCCCCAGCGGCTGCCAGGAGCGCGCTGGCCTCTCTTGCCTGAGGTCACGTGCCCCTTACCTCAGAGGCAGCTGCATGCAAAGGACTCGTGGAGGTGAGGGTATACAGGCCTAGCCCCCATGCTTCACTTCAGGGGACTCTGCAGGACCATCCTTGTGGGATCAGCTGAGGCCTCTCTAGGGCCTCCAGCCTCCAGAAGAGCCTAACTCCGCTCTTTGCCCAATTTTGTTTTCTTTATACCTGGACAGGCTGTTAATTGTGAATGCACTCCCCAGTAAATCTCCTTCAAACAAATCCCTACTTCAGAATGTGTTTTCTGGGAAACCTACCTAACATACCTACTAAAGCGTAAATAATTACTAGGGGTGCTTTTCCTGTGGATGTTTGTATAGCAGTAATAATAACTGATATTTACAGAGTGATTTCAATGTGCCAGGGTAAGCACTTTGCCTATATGATCTTATTAATAAAGAATAGTACTTCATGCCAAAGGAATGAATTTCTAATGGTGAAATTTCAGGGTTAGGCAGTAGGCTTGGGAGGCTAGAAGTGTTTGTGTAGCACAAATTCTGTCACAAATTTCTTTGCCTTAATATATGGTCAGTCCTGATCCTTGTGCTGACTGGATAAAGCCCGAGCAGGTCAGAGTAGGGGCGCCCAATCTCATTCTCCTTTTTTTTTTTAAAGCAGGGCTTCTGCTCAGTACTCTGATATCTCTGTTCCGCCTCTTCCCTGGGGTCTCACTTCTTGGGATCCTGTGTAGAGGTGAATTCCTTTGAAAGCTGACCGGCCCCATTTGGGACTCCCCAGTCCTTTTCTGAGAAATGGTGACATTGTTCCCAGCACTTCCTTTCCCTTCCTGGGTAGCTCCTGCAGCCACCACTGAGCCCTCCTCACATCCTCCTTCTACAGGCTTGGGCTCTCCACCTTTGCTTTCTGTCATTCCCTCTACCCTGATCTGGGTGGGGGCTGGTCTGGACCCTCTTGTCCCCCAGGCTGAGCCTCCCTCCATCCCTAAGCTGCCTGCTTCCCAGGAGCATGCTCAGGCAGCACACTGTGGTCTAGACTGGCCCTCTGGCCCCTAAGAACATGTCCCAACATGTTGAGCCCTGGCTTAGAAGAGGCTGGTGGCTGCTCCGTCCTTGGGGCCGCCTGCCTTGGGGTGAGGAGGGAATGGTAGGAGACAGGAGACCCCCAAGAGACCCCAGGTGGACCTTGGCCCGAGTTTCTTTAACAAAATATGTGATTTGCAACAGATCCCTTGGTGCATGTGTGCTTGTGTGTGTTGGGGGTTTGTGGGGGGAGTCAGATTTTGTGTGTGGCTTCTAACAGTCTAGTCTGCTCCCTTGCCCTCTTCGGGGCAGAAGTCCTTGCTTGAAGAGGATGTGTGGCTGCACATTCAAGTGCATGGTTACAAACATTTTTCAAAAAGTACTGAACTGTACTAGACACTTAGTAGGTGCTTAATAAATATTCGTTGAATACTGTTGTGGTGGTGGTGAGCTAGAAGTTATAAAAAAATTTACTTCCCAACAACAACAACAAAAAGAATTATTTCATTGTGAAGTTCTGTACCACAAAACTTTAAATAATTCATTATAAGCCTTCATTAAAAAAAAAAATTTCCCCAAAGTAAACAGCCAGACAATGTCAAGTCTATTTGAAATGACTGAAAGCCAAGGGGACTCAGAGCAGTAGGAGGATATGCCCGGCCTCTGCTGGGCATTTGACACCCAGCCTTTGCATGGCGTGGGGGTGGGGGACGAGGTGAAGGCAGGAGCTGGGGGCGGGGATGGGGTCTTGGGGCTGTGGCTACAAACCTGGGCCAGGCAGGCCAGGGGGTCTGGTGCTCCCCGCCCGGCCTGGGCTCCCATCCCCACAGTAGACCAGAGAGAAGCCTGTCCTCCCTGAGGTCAGCTGCGTTAGAGGAAGAAGACTGGGCATGTCCGGGCAGAGATTTCCAGACACTGAGCAGCCGGAGATTTCAGTAATTGTAGCTGCTTCAAGCCTGGATTCTCTGTTTCAGAGGAATTCCTGTTCAGATTAACACTCCATTCTCTGCAACTTTTTAAAAGCCAAACTGTAAATGTTTCAGGTGAAGAAAGGAGGCAAAGGTGAAGTCCAAGGGAGCTCAGGAGTGTGGGGGTAGGTGGGAGCACCTTGCTCACTTCTGTATCTATCAGGGGCACGGTACACACTTCCCAAATTGTCCTTTATCAATGTCACCTCAGTAACCTGCCTGGAAATGAGGGTTGCTGAGCATTTTCATCGTCCTGGAGCTGCTGAAATAGAGGACAACAAGCAGAGAGCAGGGGCAGGAGGCAGAAGGCCTGCGTTCCAATCACAGACGTTTCTTCGCTGTGCCACGTGTCAGGTCACTGTACCTCTTGAACCTCAGTTTCCCCAGTGTGGACTGTGTGGGGAATATCCAGGCGATATCTCACTCACCAGATGCTTCTCCCCTTCCTGCCATCCAGTCTGCCACAGTCACAGTGCTTTCTTGTGTTGGGTGAGAGACAGGTGAGTGTAGGATTAGGAATTCTGGTTCAAGGTCAATCTCTCTGTTTCCCCTGGAGACCAGGCTGTGGTTTTGAGAAGTGTCCCCAATTCCCTCCTTCTCTGAGACATTTGACAAGCAACAACTTTGTATACAGTTTCCTCCTCTGTGAAATAAAGGGGAGCGGATACCGTTCTGGCCTCAAGGATGCTGTGCTGGGGTGTCCGGGCGCCCCAGGAGCTTCTGGGTGAGGCGGTCTGGTGAGGGATTCGTGGTCGCGGTGGTGTTTGGGGATTTTCTGGGAATTGCAAAGAGAGGTGCACCATTTTTATAATCTACCGATTTTAATTTATTGGTGTCACTCCTGATCTTTTCAATTGCTTGGGTGAACCCTTGCCCAGAGTTGGTCGGTGGTGGCCCTAACAATGCCGTGCCCTCTAGAGAGCGGCGACTCACTGCCCAGCTTTTAAAAGCCTGATTGGTGGCTCCGTGGTGGGGAAGTGCGTCAAGTGCACAAACCCAAGCGCGGGGTAGGGGGAGGAGGGACGCGCCCTCCTGCATCACGCGAGGTTCCCAGACGGCCGGCCTGCTGGAACCCGGCCAGCCGGGCGCTGCGCCCCGGAGGCCCCGGCGAGGGCGGTCCCAGGAGGCGCCGTGGGCTGAGCGGCGGGTCCCGCCTCCGAGGCGGGCCGGCCGGGGGCGGAGGACGGAGGCGGGAAGTAGCTATATTAGGACAGCGCGGAGCTGCGCCAGCTGAGGTGTGAGCGGCTGCCGGAGTGAGTGTCTTGGAGAGCCGGAGTTGGGCGCCGATTCACGGAGACCCGAGACGCTTGAGGAGGTGAGGGAGCCGCGGCAGGCGAGAGCGACCCCCGGCCGGCGGCTGCGTGTGTCCGCGCGCGCGTCGGTGCGTGTGGGCATGCGGGCGCCCGCGGGGATGCGTGTCCGCGTGTGTGCGTGCTGCGTTCACAGGTGCTCCTGCGGCAGGTGAATGACGCGCGTGGGTCTGCGTGCGCCCGCGTTGCACACACGGCTGTCTGTGACTGCGCGTGCGACGGGGGTCAGGAGGAGTCCGACACTCGGGGCGGGCAGCAGGAGCACAAATACGAGGGATCCCCCGCCACGCTCCCCTCCCCTCGAAACTCAGCGGGCGGGCGGGCGGGACGGTGTGGACGGAGCCGCCTTGGGAGCTTGTCCCTGGGGGCGGGAGCGCCCGGTCCCAGGCGCAGCTTGCTCGCGGCTTGGGGATGAAGCCCGTGTCCCCGGAGGGGCCCAGGAGGGGCGGGTGACGCAAAGTGGAGCGAGTCCGTCTGGGATCTGTCCCGGGCGGCTCTCCGATCCAATCGGTACCGCCTTGGCCCAGGTCCCTGAGGTTCCGGTCCCTATGCCCCTGTGTCCGCCACCCAGCTGGGCGCTGAGGTCAGCGCGCGCTATGTCCCTGGCCCTTGGGTGGGTGCCAGGACACGTCCCCTAGGACAAGCGAGGAGGTGACTCACTGTGACAAGGAGACCCCGGGGAACGGACTGTATGAGGTCAGAACCCCGCCCGGGCTGGCGAACAGTGGCACCCCAGAAGCCCCTGTCCCTGGCCCTCCGCAGTCTCTGTCCCCCCGCATCAGCACAGTGACCTATTTGGCTGGCACGGCGTGTTCCCAGGGAAGCCGGGGCACCGAAGGTCCAGGACCCGCTGTCGGGTTCCACCTCCGCGGCGCCCTCGAGGACCAGGAGCCACGGCGCCGCGCCGGGCTGGCTCTAACCAGCCTGCCAGTCGGGGACGTGCGGGGGTCCCACCCGCCTCTTTCTCACCGCGGCCGGGACAACCCCGGCCTGCCCTTGGGTAGGAGCGCAGGGCTCCGGGCAAGAGCCTAGCGCTACGGCAAGAGCCTCGGGTGGGAGGCGGGGAGGGATCTGCCTTTGTGGGGCGGGGATTCTAGGGGGCGCGACGCTGCTCGGGGCCTCGGTCCGCTGTCTCGGGGCTCGGGGCGCCCCAACGTAGCCCAGAGTTTCTTCTCCGAAGGCGACGGGGCTGACTGGAGCGGGAAGGCGGGTCGCCCCGCGGGCGCCGCTGCCCTGCGCGGGCCACAGGGCGTCCGCCCCGCCTGGCGCCCCTGGGGGACACTTGCGCCCTCCTGGTGCGGAGAAGAACCCTGGGACTGGGTTTGGCATTTGGGGCGCCCAAGCAGCTTCCTCTCTCCTCCCCTCCCTCCACGTCGCGTTTCTGGGAGAACTTTCGAGCGGTTTTATTTTCGTTGCTCCCGTCTATTTTTATTTTCCAGGGATCTGACTCATCCCGTGCTTTGGGCGTGGAGATAAGGTGGAGGCGCCCGATCTCGGCGGGCCTGTGCGCGCGCGCGCGCGCGTGTGTGAGTGTGTGTGTGTGCGTGTGTCAGCCGGCGCGAGAGCGCGCGGTTTCCCAACAGCGGCGGGAGTTTCGGAAGCCGGGCCGGCTCAGCGTGACGTGTGCGCCGCCCGCGGACCCCTCCCGCCGTCCCCCTCCGCACCCCAGGCTGACGCGCAGCCCGAGTGGAAGCGAAGTTTTGGCGGGCGGGGAGCGCTTTGCAGGAAACTGACTCATCACGACTCCCTCCCGCAGTCCGGGCTCTGCCCACGCGCCGCCCACCGCGCGCGATCTCCTGGGCACCCGCGCCCCCTCCTGGCCCTGGCGCGAATCGCAAGCCGCTTTCCCGCGGACGGCCGCGGGCCGGCGGGAACGGCCGCCGCTTCGCCTGGGCTCCACCCAGGTCGACCCCCTGCCCACCAGCCCATAAAAGAGCACCCCAGTGCTTCAACAGTATGGACTGAGCTCTTCCAATTTGCCTGGAGGTTACAATAAAATATGGCTGAAGTCTAAGGCACGACGGCCAACCAAGGAAGCTATTCTCAGTTACTTCTTTGCAAAACGAGGGTTTGCGTTTCTGTTATATTTATTTATGTTTTGAACTGGGAATTATGATAAAGAGCACGAGAGCAGATTTTGGTGGGGAGGAGAGGCTTGTGAGAGCCATAAGGGAAGGGTTAGGAGATGGGGACAGGGTCCCTACCTGAATTCTGGTCCCTTTTTCAGCTCCTGGAAGCCAGGGCCAGCACCTTGATGTAGCCCTGGGTGGCTCCTCCTCCTTGCGCTGAGACCCAGAAAGTCCCTTTCAAATACATCAGTGTGTTCCCAAGGGTGCCCATCTGCGGAACTGCGCCACTTAAATCTCCTTCAATGTGGATTAAGTTGATCATTGGAGTAGGGCTCATCAGTCTGAATTTTCAGAAAGCTCCTCAAGCAATTCTGATGGGCCCCCTGGTTAAGAAGAGAGGGAGTTGGGTTCAACACCAGATCACAGAACCCAGGGCAAACAGGCCTGGGATCAGACCCTGGCTGTGTCACCTGTGAACTGTGTGACCTTGGGCAAGTTACTTAACTTCTCTGAGTCTTGGTTACCTCTTCTGTAAAAAGGAAGCTACTACATATCCATCTTTTAGGAGGCTTGATATTTGTAAACTGCTTAGAACAACCCCTGCACATAAAAATATATGCATAAATCCCAACCCATGCCCTGAAGAGGGTGGACAGAGGTTATTTGAGGGCTCTGTCTGTTGTACTGTGTCGCCTCTTTAGGGGCAGTGGACTTTGGCCTTTTTAGCTATATGATTTTAGGGCAAGTCTCCTACCTCTTTGAGCTCCTGCCCTTTAAACTTGGTCTGAGGTCACCGATTGCCTCTCTCCCAACCAGCTAAGACCTGGAATTATGGGCTCCACTCATCATGAGAGGTGGGGTGAGGTGTGGTGGGGCACAGGTCCAGGTCTTCCTGCCTCGGGAGGCCACTCAGCAGAGCTTTCACCTGCAGAGCCTGCAAATCGGGACTTGTCCCTAGGAAAACCCAGTCCGTGCCAAGGTCATGCAGTCACTCAGCCCTGGAGTCAGGCCAGAGCAGGGCACATACGTGCCAGGGCTCCCTCATGGGCAACTCACTCTCAGTTTTCCCTCTCCTGAAGTGGAAGGAGAGGAGCCAGGTAGACCAGCCACCTTTAATTTTCTTTGCCTGCAAAACGGGTTCCTTGGACACAGGCAACAGAGGGCGGGGGCTGTGAGGTGTCTAGACTTCGGATCACCTGATGTGCCTGGCAGGATGTGGCTCAGCCTGGGAGAAATCATCCCCTGCCCTGCCCCGCCCAGCCCCTCCTTATCCCCACGCCACCCGGCTGATGACATCCTCGGGAAAGGCCCTCAGCCTACAGCACCTGTCAGCTGCTGTCTGAAGGAGGTAGTTGGCAGGGGACAGGTGGGTGGGGGAGGGGGGAGTGATGGGGTAGAGGCCCCGCCAGAACCGAAGGCAGAGAGAAATAATGACACTTTCATTTTCTGAGCACTCTATAAACCAGGCGCTGCTCTAAGCATGTTACCTACATTCACTGAGTCAATCCTCACATCTGTCCTCTGAGACAGTCACTATTACTATCTCCATTTTACAGATTAGGAAAATAGAGCCCAGAGAAGTTAAGTCATTTGTCTAGCGTCACCCAGCAAAGCCTGGATTCTAACCCAGGCGGTCTGGCTGGCCCCACAGCCCTCACTCTTAACCACCAAAACACAGCCCCGTCCCATCTGCCTTGCTGCATGGACACCCCCCGCCCCCCCCCCGCCCCCCCCCCCCCCCCCCCCGCCACCAATTGCTTACACACGCTTCTATAGCCATGCTCAAAACTTACACGTGGCCCCATCTGTAGGTGAAGAAACTGAGTCCCGGAGACATTAAGTGGCTTTTTAAAGTTTAGGTGGTAAGTGGCAGAACTAGGACTATGACCCGGGTGTTTTCACCCCAAAGTCCAGGGTGCTTTTACTTTGGGCATCTGGGTGGGGGGATTCAGGAGGCCGGAAGAGCCCTCAGTCTGATCCTTCACTGGGGACTTGACCTCCTGGCCTGGGCTGGGATTAGGAAACTGCTGGACTGTGGCAATTCACACATATTTGGGGCATTCACACCCATGAGGGACACCTCAGGGGGGAAAACAGATTGATTTTAGCTGATAATATCTGGTGGTAAACAGGACCCTGATCCCTGCTATTGCAGTAAACTTGCCTTTGTTGACATAAGCTTGCCCTTCAGCTGCCAGCTCCCCCAATGACCTTGGGGCACTGGGCGGGCTGAGCTCGGTTCCCACCCAGTGTCTGTTTGTTGGTGGGGAGCAGGGGTCCCGTGGGAAGGAGGTGGTTGGAAATCAGCTGGAAGGAACCAGAGAGACCCCCTGGCAGGAAGACCTCACCCGAGGTTACACAGCAAAGCCTGGCCAGGTAAGGGAGGGTCCACGTTCCCTAGTGACCCGGGCCTTCCTTGTGTCTCGGCCACAGGCGCCATGTCGGAGCAGCCGGGGGATGGCCGTCACATCGCCGGCAGCAGCAAGGCCTGCCGCCGCCTCTTCGGCCCGGTGGACAGCGAGGAGCTGCGCCGAGACTGCGACGCGCTCATGGCCGGCTGCTTACAGGAGGCCCGTGAGCGATGGAACTTCGACTTTGTCACTGAGACACCGCTGGAGGGTGACTTCGCCTGGGAGCGCGTGAGGGGCCTTGGCCTGCCCAAGCTCTACCTGCCCCGGGATGACTTGGGAGGGGCCAAGAGGCCCAGCACTTCGCCTGCTCTGCTGCAGGGGACAGCCGCGGAAGACCACGTGGACCTGTCGCTGTCCTGCACCCTCGTGCCTCGCTCAGGGGAGCCGCCTGAGGGGTCCCCGGGTGGGCCTGGAACCTCTCAGGGCCGAAAACGGCGGCAGACGAGCATGACAGGTGAGGACAGGTACAGGGAAGGACTTTGTGAGAGACCAGGGCTCTCAGAATCCATGGTCCAAGGGCTGACCTGGCTGGTCCAGCTCGCGGCTCAGGCGGAGGGAAACAGGCCCCGAGAGGAGAAGCAACCTTCCTGGGTCACACAGCCAAGACTAACTAGTTAGCTCACATTTACTGGGGACTTACTACATGCCAGGCCCTGTGCTAAGCTTCTCAGGTGGATTTCCTTTAGTCTTTACAGCAATCCTATATCATAAGACATTCTTGCTAGCCTTCTAGAGCAAGGAATCAAGGCTCAGGAAAGGAGGGTGATTTGTCTTAAGGTCCCACAGTGAATTTGCAGTGGAGAGAAAACTAACGGTAATAATTTTCTGGCTCCCCTGTCCAACCTTTACTCCCCTTTCCTGGCACACACACCCCCCTTCCCGCCTGTTTGTTCTCCTTGGCACTGTTTTACTGTCTATCCACAGCTCCTGGGTCTTGATACTGCCCACGTCCCTCGCTAGGCTGTGACCTTACTGAGAAAGGGGTCTGCATCTCTCTTGTTCATGGCTGAACCCCCAGTGCCTAGAACAGTGCCTGGCACATAGTAGGTGCCTAATGATGAACGAATGATGCTGACATTTGAGCCCTTATTACACCGGGCCCTAGACCAAAGCCTTCATAGACAGCATTTTGTTTAACCCTTATAGCACCATTCTATGGTTATCCTCAGTTTTTAAGTGGGGAAACTGAGGCTGAGAGGTGAAGGCAAGAATCCCACTGCAAATTTGCAGTTGGGTCAGAACTAACAACAACAGCATTTATAAGGGCCAGACATCGTGCAGAACACTTTTCATGGATTGTCGCATGGAGTCCCTAGATCAGCGCTGTGCAACAGAACCCTCTACGGTGACGGAAATGTCCCGTTAGGTGGCCGCTGCCCGTATATGGCTGTTGAACACTGGACATGTGGCTAGTGTGACTGAGGAACTGCACTTTTTACTTCCTTTGATTGTATTCAATTGAAATAACCACATAGAGCTAGTGGCTCCTGCACTGGGCAGCTTGGCTTGGTGTAGACCTACAAGTGTAGGTGCCGTTGTCAGTCACGTCTGTGGAGCCGGTGGGTGCCCTGTGAACACCCCCCTGGGAGACGGAGTGGAAGTTCCCTGAGTCGTCCCCATGCTTGGTCCTCTGGGTAGAGGGGTGTCCTGCTCAGCTGCAGTTGGCCTTGGATGGGTGGCCCTGCTGTGTCCTCTTCCTCCTGGCCCAGCTGACTTCTGCTCTCTCTCCTCAGATTTCTACCACTCCAAACGCCGGCTGATCTTCTCCAAGAGGAAGCCCTGATGCGCCCATCCCGAAGGCTCCTTCCACATTTGCTGCCTTAGACCGTGCGTCTTAATTATTATTTGTGTTTTAATTTAAACTCCTCCTTGTGTACATACCCCGCCTGCCCTCTCCACCCCCCAGCCTCTGGCATTAGAACTATTTAAAACAAAACTAGGCAGTAGGATGATAGGCTCATTGAAGTGCTGGGTATTTTTATTATATGAAATGTTATTTAAAGCTCTCATCTCCTTTCTCCTGGGGGAGGGTGGGGCTGCCTCATGCCAGCCCTTCTGCCTCCACCCTCGCCGCTGGTGGTACTCCCTGGAGGGGCCTGGCTCCCTCCTCCCTCTGTCTCGTGGGTGTTATGAAATTCCACCTCTTCCCTGGATTCTCAGACCTGAATTCCTTCTAATTTGAGAAGTAAAAAGATAGCACTTTGAAGGGGGCCCAGCTGAGTGGGGGTGTTGTCAGGAACTGGGAGCCCCCGCACCTCGTCTGAGGCTGGGCAGGGGGCCCTTGACGTGGCATGGCCTGGCACAGGGCTGGGGATGTGGCACCTTCCTGGCTCTTGATGCCCTGCTCTGTCCCATGAAGGAGGGGAAGGTAGGGTCCTGTAGCAAGCCAGCCCCTCCCCACAGTCCCCTGTGCCCCCCGCTCAGGAGTCTGCCTCAGTGTTTGGTCTTCCTGTATTCTTCCGGGAGCCCAGCTGCCCCCCTCTCCCAGCTGGGCTCTCGAGTCCCCTCTGCTGCTCTCCCCTCCCCATGTCCTTGTCCCCCAGTACCCTCTCAGCCCTGGGTGGCAGCTCTGGGGCGCCTGTCCCCCCAACTCAATGGACTAAAAGGGGAAGGGACACACAGAAGAAGGGCTCCCTAGTTCTACCTCAGGCAGCTCAAGCAGCAACAACCGCCTCTTCTTTTAGCTCTGGGGTTGGGGGTCCTGGGTGGTGGCACAGGCCTCCCTGAGTGGGGTTCTGCCCATGTTAGGGCTGTGGTGAGGGGACTGGATCTTTCTAGGAGGCAGACACCAGCTCCTGGAAGTTGCCCGGTGACCTTCCACACCTGCCCCATCCCTCCCCATTTCATTGCACTTTGAGAAGCAGCTGAACAAGGAGTCAGACGGTTTTTAATGGCGGGAGTAGAGGCTGTGGACAGGGCACGCTACGGGGGCCAACATGGGGCTGGGAATGGCGAACATTGAGCACTGAGCCCCTGGAGGTGCCGAAGCACTTAGTGGGTCTGACCCCAAATACCTCCAGCTCCTGTAACATCCTGGCCTGGACTGTTTCCCTTGGTTCCCATGTGTCCTGGTTCCCCTGTCCCTCCACCTGGACTGTAAGCCTCTGAAGGGTGGGGACCATGCCCCGTACTGCTCTGTGTCCTTCACAGCCCCTGCCACAGTGCTGAGTATACAGCAGGTGCTTAATAAATATTTCTTGGTGACTTATAATATTACTGTTGTGGTTATTATACCTTGTTGTTTATAAGGACAAAGAGATGAGCTTTTGGGGGGGTTCATAATTTTAAAAATAATTTAAAAAATTAAGCATTTAAATTTTTAAAATGCAGAAAGCTCAGCAAATGGATTATGCGGCAAAAAACAAACAATAAAACACAAATGATCTATTATCACACCTCTGCAAAGATCACCACTCTCATTATTTCAGTTTGTTGTGCATTCTTTTTTTTTTTTGTAAAGGATGTATTATGGCTTAACACCATTACTGATCAGGGAAAAGAAGGTTGAAACCACAGTAAGATACCACTATACACCTGCTGGAATGACGAAAATTAAAAAGACTGACAACGCCAGGTGTTGGCAAAGGTATGGAGCAACTGGAACTCTTCATACCTTGCTGCTGGAAGTATAACATGTTTCAAGTGCTTTGGAAAACTGGCACTATCTCCTCAAGATGCCCACCTTCCTGCCTACCTCCTGACCTAGCAATTCTATTCCTAGGTATGTTCTCAAGAGAATTGAGTACATATTTCCACCACTTTTGGTGGACATATATAAGGACATTCCTAGCAGCATTATTATTAACAGACCCAAACTAGAAATAGCTAAAATGTCCATAAAAGAAGAATCATGATATAAATTATGGTATATTTATAGAATAGAATATTGTACAACACAAAAAAGAACAAAGTAGTGTCACATGTATGTTCTAATTATCTCTTCATAATTAGCCACCCCAAGACTTAGTGACTTAAAGCACTAATTTATTTGCTCCGAATTGTGCAATTTGGCCAAGAGCTACTTTTCAAATGTTGATAAATCTCTGCTGCACAGGGCACGACTCAGAGTCCCAGGGTTCTGACGTGAGACTTTCCCACTGGGGCTTTCCAGAGACTTCACACTGTACTTGTCCCGTAGATGTGTCCAGTACCATGGGATATGCTGGGTTGTATGATCCAAGTGCTTGTCCCCAGCATGTACCTGTCCTAGAGCTCTCTCTCGCTCTGGACTTCATTCAAACGTGGCAGCTTATGAAGTCACTAAATACATGGGCTGGAGGAGTATTTAGTATATTGCCTCCAAAATCCAAACTAAAAGATGATAGTAGCTACAAGCAATAATAAGTTGTCCTTTACCATAGAGGAAATGTCCCAGCATGTCCCAATTCATTTGACCACTGAAAACTTAATGTGATAGGTCTCTGGATTTCTCTAGGGAGTGTGAATGCGAACCACTTTTGATCCCTTCTCCTGGTATGCAGTGAAAAGAACACATCTGCTATATTATTGGCTTCTAATAGTCAGAGGTTGTGTCAACTATCCTAGTAAAGATATCATATCCGATATAATGGCTTGACCAGGGCTGCCATGTGGGTGACTATCACCATGCTTTGCCTGGTTTTTACAGGGACAGTAAGGGGTGGGTCCAATGGAGACATGATGGGACCACCACCTCAGCATTCTTTAAGTCTTTGGGGGTGTCACTAATCTCTGCAATTCCACCTGGGATGTGGTATTGCTTCTGATTTACTATTTTGACCAGTGGGATCATTTTAGAGATTTCTACTTGGTCTTTCTTTTCATAATGGCTCCTATTCCACAGACTAGGGAACCGGTGTGAGAGTTCTGCCATCTGCTAAGTCTGTCCATCCCGATTTGCTCTCAGGGGCTAGGAAATAGCCACAGGGTGGGTCTGCAGACTCACTGGATCTACTCAGAGATGAACTTGGCTGGGACTCTGTTTGTCACCTGGGCTCAGATGTTCCCCTCTCTAAAAGGAGGCTATGATGGTGTCTTGGGTCACCCAGCCCCAGTGTAAGCTCTGACTCTAGATCCAACAGACCTCAAAAGATCTGGTTTTTCCCTTTTCCACACTGTACAGCTATTCTAGTATGTGGCCAGAGGGCACTCTGGGGAAGAATGGGGAAATATTTATTTTATATACTTATAGTGGCATTATGGGTCTTTCTCTTCATTTAGTGGGCCCTGGGGCTGAGAACTGGCTCAAATCTGAAAACTTTGGGAGAGATTGCAGTTTTCTATTTGTGACATCAGCCTCTGCTCACTCACCCTTGATCTTTTGTGTTAGTCAAGCAATACTCTCATTGCATGCTCACCTCTCTTACCCTAGGGACACTGCCACAGAGCCCTGCAGATAAGGACTCCTGGTCACCCTTCAGGCCTTGCTGCCTGTCATGTAATTGTCTCCACCTTGCCTCTGATGATTAAGTGGCCCGATGTGTTCTCTGCTCTTCCGGAGTCTTAGTATCTGCATGGACAGTGGCCATGACATTCCATGGCACATCTCCTCAATCAACCTGGCTGGCACTGAGCTCCTCTCACTGGCGCATTCTTTCGTGCTTTGAGAAGGGAAGGTGTTCTGGGCCCTCCTCTCTGAGCCTTCCAACCCCTCCTTAGTACTCTTCCAAGGCAGTGTCAGCATCGCTCCTTCATGAACTGTAGTGTGGGCCACAGTTGTGTCTAAGCTTTAAGGACCAATTCAGCAGTGTGTTAAGGCCAGCTCCGGGGGGGGGGGCGGTTTGCCAGGATATAAAATCCAGAGCAAAGACAGAGTGGCTCCCTAACACTCTTTACCTAGCTCTGTCTTCCCCGTCTCCTCCCAGCCCCATCCCATGCCCTCAGGATCTCCCGTATGTTTTCCTATTCCTGCTAATACAGATCAGCCAGACCTGTAGCTTCTTTTGTGAATAAACTATTTCCTCCAGTAACAGGAACTATGTTTGGGAAATGTTAAGACCTGAACCTAATTATGGTCCAGAGTAGGCAAACCACAGCTCCATGGACCTGTTTTGTATATAAAGTTTTATGGGGATGCAGACATGCCCATTTGTTTACCTATTGTCTCTAGCTGTTTTTCCACTGTTAAGTAGTGCAAACGTAGAATTGAGTAGTTCCAACAGAGACTATATGGCCTGCAATTCTAAAAATATTTACTATCTCACCCTTTAAGAAAATGTTTGCTAACCCAGCTCTAGAGGCAGTGAAGGAAGATTGGATCTTGAGGAAGACAAATACTACCTTGTGAGGCATCTACCTCTGGCGAGTCCTTTATGTGGTCTTCAGGTAAACGGAAATTGTTCTCCTCTAGCAAGAGAGGGGGCACTTCCGCAGGCCTGGAGGGTTTAGGGGAAGCTCAGGGTACCGGGTTCTCAAGTGCATTCACCCACATATCTCCATCCAGGTCTCCGCACCCCATTCTTTCCCTGTTGGGATTCTGACCCTAGGATAACAGGTCTGCTGAGTCCATGGATTCCGTCTCTCTTGCTCCGCCACTTTTACGATCCAATCCTGGACCTGATTTCCAGCACAGCCTATCCTTGGGCCACAAGAGATAAGGAGAATGCCACTATGGAGTTTTCCTGTCTCCCACAACAAGCCCTGCGTTGAGTCTGTCATTTTCTTTCTTCAAGGCTTGTAGGGCAGTTAACAAAAGCCAACCAAATCCACAATCCTTTTTTTTTTTTTTTTGAGACAGAGTCTTGCTCTGTTGCCCAGGCTAGAGTGCTGTGGCATCAGCCCAGCTCACAGCAACCTCAAACCCCTGGGCTCAAGCGATCTTCCTGCCTCAGCCTCCCAATTAGCTGCGACTACAGGCATGCGCCACCATGCCCGGCTAATTTTTTGTTTCTATTTTTAGTAGAGATAAGGTCTCGCTCTTGCTCGGGTTGGTCTCGAACTCCTGAGCTCAAGTGATTCTATCACCTCGGCCTCCCAGAGTGCTAGGATTACAGGCGTGAGCCACTGCGCCCGGTCCACAATCCTTATATAATTACTCCTGCCTTGTATCTTTCAAGTGTTAGACTGGCACAAGTCAGTGTTGCCCTGGAAATCTGCCTGTACCTCATCCCAATCCACCACACACAGCTAAGTCTTGGACACTGTGATGCTGCAGCCTTCCAGGGGTTGTCACCACCCTATTCATCACCAGCATTTGGGTCCTCATTGTTACTCCCCGGTTAGGGATCCGTTATCAGAAGTCCATCCTGCTTTCTGCCGTTTCTAGTACCGATTGTCCTATTCCCTCCACCCACCAAAGCAACTGGGAGCAAAGACCTGTGTGCAGGTGGCTTATTTGGGACGTAGTCCCCCTGGAAGCAGGAAAGTAGGGAATGTGTGAAAGAAAAGGAAAAAGCCAATAAGGGTGTCGGTGAGCAAGTCCCGTTGTGTGCAGCTGGGGCTTGGACCTGTGAGGGAGCCTCTGAGGACACCCTGCGGTGCCTGCTCCCTGGAGAGGCCTGGAGCACTCACCGGGGTGTCTATGTGACACTTACCTTGGAGTGTCCATCATGGATTTAGGGCTGCCTCAAGGCCCCATTTCAGGTTGCTCCTCACAGGGTGGAACAAATTCCCGTGGTGCTGAAGAAAACCAAGGGAGGCAGACCTTTGAGACGGGAAGGCATCAGCCTGCCAAGAACTAGCCACGGAAGCTTCAGGTGAACAGGCTGTTGCCTGAGGTCGCGCCGCTAGGAAGTGGCGAGGAGCCAGGACATCCATGCTGATGACTCCAGGTCGCACTGCCTGCCGCATACACCAGAAGGGGGAAGCGCCTCGCCCAGGGCCACTGCCACCACGACAGTTCTAAGAGGACATTTGCGGGGACCCATCTCTTTCTGTGTCCTTCCTCCGTCTTTGATGTAACTTAGATTTTCTCAATCTTACGTAAAGCGCCACACAGATGCAGCTTCCAAACACGCTCGCTGGCCCTGGTTTCCCGTGGGACTGCCCGCTCACCTGAGCTGCCCCTTGAGCTGTGCGGAGCGGGCGCAGCCAGAGGCCGGCAGGGGTCCCAGGTCGCCTGGCTGCAGCCTGGGCTCTCGCCGCTGCACCAGCACGCAGAGCCTCTTGCTTCGGGACTCACCAAGCTGTGAGGGGAACTCAAGCATCTGCGGGGAATTAAAAATTAGTGAGTGTGAAAACTTTCCTAATCGTAAAACAGTCTCACTGCCTTTGATCCTTGTTCATTAATTTCGTTTTCATAAAACTTAGTTTCTGAGCTCAGTGTTTTAAAATCCAGCAACATTGTATTTTAAAAATTAGCCCCACTGTTTCCAAAAGTGCCTCGATCTAATGATTTTCTTAGCACTTGTTTTGTCCTGGCAGGTTTCTTCCCCAGGCTGGTGCTGAGGACAAAGGCAGGCTGAGCTCTCACCACCCACAGGACTCTGCGGCACTCAGGTGCCACCAGAGAGGGCGTGGCCACCCTGCCTTCTCCCTGCCCCTTTTAATTCCATGGCCAGGAACTGGGCCGGTGAGGGTGGGGGCAAATGAACTGAGGATGCCTCGAGATCCTGAGGTTGGGTCTTAAAAATCCAAACTCACTCTGTTTTCAGGGAACCAGAGGGAGCCCCTTCCTGGAAAGAAGGTCCTGGATTTGTTGGATTTGCCCAAATCCAGCAGTGAACTCTGTTGGCAATATTTCAGCATCTATCCAGAATCCAGTCACCTCTTATCTTCCCTTCCACTGCTGCCCTCTGGGTCAAAGCCATCATCTCCTGTCTGGATTGTTGTAACTAGCAGACTGCTCACGGGTCTCCCTGCTTCTGCCTTTGCCCAGGACAGTCTACTCTCCAGAATGATGGCTGCCAGCAGGATCCTTTTAAAACCTAAGTTGGGGCTGGGCACAGTGGCTCATGCCTGTAATCCTAGCACTCTGGGAGGCCGAGGCAGGAGGATTGCTTGAGCTCAGGAGTTTGAGTTTGCAGTGAGCTACGATGACCCCATTGCACTCTACCCAGGGCGAGTGAGACTCTACCTCAGGAAAAAAAAAAAAAAAAAAGAAACTGCTCCTTCCTCCTCGCTCCCCCACTTCATATTTAAAAAAAAAATAATAAAACCCTTACATAGCCTACTGTTTCCTCTGACCTCATCTCCTCCACTCTTCCCCCTCCCACGTGCTCCAGCCACATGGGTCTCCTCATTGTTCCTCATGTGCACAGAGCATGCTCCTGCCTCAGGGCCTTTGCATGCACTATTCCCTTTCCCTGAACATTCTTCTCCCAGATCTTATTTCTCACGTTTTATTCCAATTTTACCTCCGCAGACAGGCCTTCCCCTGAACACCCATCTCAAGCACAGCGCCCACCCCCCACTCTGCCCCGCAGTCTGCTTTATTTTTCTTCGCAGCACTGAGCACTATCAGACATTATATTACATCTTTTCCACTTTTATACCCTCAGTGCCTAGCAGTGTCCAGCACACAGTGGTGCTCAATAAATATTTGTTGAATAAATGAATGAATGCCTTATTTATTTCAAGTGAGCTCTAGAAACTCTCTGAGTATCACTTTCATCAGCTGTAAAAAGGGGTAAAAGGGATGGTTGATTGTGAGAATATTCATTTGTTTAGCAATTAAATTTACTAATTTTTAAAACTTTTTATTTTGACATAATTTCAGACATACAGAAAAGTTGTAAAAATAGCATCCTCTTTACCAACATTCCCTAAATGTTAACATTTTACTGTTTTCTTCATCATTCACTCTGTATAAGTACAAATTATTCTTGAGTTTACTTTTGACTAGGTGACGTGCACAGATGATACAAAATATAAACTATGTGGAAAGTAAACAGTGAAACATAAATCTCCCTCCTCCTCCATCCCTACAACACTTCTCTGCAGCCCAGCTGTGACTAGTTTCTTGTATATCCTGTCAGAAACATTCTATGCGTGTGTAAACACATACGAACATGCGTGTGTATCTGTTGCATACATTTCGTACACACAGACATGCTTTTCTCCATGCAAAGCGCACTGAACTGTTCTACACCTTTTCCATTCAACGCCGTACCTTGACGGTCATTCCGCATCCGTCTGCCGGGATCTTTCACATTTTCCTCACAGCTGCGTAGTGTGCCATCGTACTGGTATATTGGAGCCGATTTAACCAGTTCACTGTTTTATTTTTCTCACTGTGTTTCCCAGACTGGTCACCAACTCTGGGGCTCAAGTAGTCTTCCCGCATCAGGCTCCTGAGTGGCTGGGACATGCCATTGTGCCTGGCTTCAGTTCCCTGTTGATGGCAATTTAGGTGGTCTCCAATCCTTGCTACTGTAGACAACATTGTAATGAATGTCCTTCTATATTGTCCTATTGTATATCATCTGTGGGACAAATGACCGGAAGCGAAATTGCCCAGTAAAAAGATTTTTGCACTTTATATGTTCATATGTTATGGTCTGAGATGCGAGAAATGACCACCTAAAGACCGAATTGAGCCAAATTAGAAGTCTTTATTAGCTGGCCAGCGACTACTCCCTGCGCTGCGGCCAAAGGCGGTGGAACAGAGAGCAGCCGTGAACTTTTGAAGCAGAAAGCTTTTATTGTGAGTGAAAAATCACTGGGGCAGAGCAAGCATGATTACAGGGGCAAAAAGCAGCATTACATCACTCTCATGTCCTGGTGTAACAGGATCTGGGCAGTTTAGGGCTTGGTCATGCAGAATGTGGGTGTTGCTTTCCCACACTTGGGGCACTGTCTTTAGCAAGCAGTTTTACAGAAGCGAGATAGCAGGTTGATGATTTTTCGGCACAAAACTCACATTATGACATTATAGAAATAGCTTTGACAATGTTGAAATTTCAGCTTTTTACATTATATGGCCAAAAGATATAACAGTCAGTAGTCTTGAAGCTTTTGGCCCTTAACATCATAGACAGTACAAATTTCTTTTCATAAAAAAAGTGCCAGCGTATGTTCCTAAAAACAATTTGTGAAAGTGTTTTTCCACATCCTTTACAACACAACGTATCAATTTTGTTTCAGTTTTACCAATTGGATAGCTGAAAATGATATCTCACTGTAGTTTTTAAAAATTTCTCTTATTATGAGTAAAGATTTTTTCATGTTTAAAAGCCATTGGTATTTCTTTCCCTATGAACTGTCTATTAATATACAGTACCAATTTCTCTAACGCATTATTGGTCTCTCATTAATCTGTAGGAGCTCTTTATAGAGAGAGGAAATTAGCTTATTTTCTGTGATATGTGAAAATTTTTTCACAGTTTGCCTTTTAACTTGTCAATGGTGACTTTTTTTGACATTCAATTGTTTTATTTATTTAAAAAAAATTTCTATATAGTTGAACATCTCAATCTTTTCTTTTATGGCTTCTAATGCTTTGTTATGTACCTGGAAAGGCCTTGCCCAATCCAAGATTATTTAAAAATTATCCTCTGATTTCTTACAGCATTGGTACAAACACCCACAAAAGAATATAATGAATCTTGTGTCATCTATGCCCCGTCCATTCTCCCCACCCCTCAGTTATTTTGAAGCAAATTCCAAACAATACAGAATTTTGTGATTTTTAAAATGCTTATACCTTTGATCCATCTGGAATGATTTTAGAGTTAGAACTCTTTGTTTTTTGCAAATACTTAGCTCATTCTCCCAACACAGTTTATTGAATAAAACTGTCAAATCATTTTCTCCAATGATTTGACATGGCGCCTTTATCATACACTAAGTTCCCATGCATATCTGAGTCTCTTCCTGTCTATTCTGTATTCTGTTCCACTGATTCACCCGCCTATATTCATGTTCCAGTACCACACTGTTCTGATGGTTGTAGCTCTACAATATATTTTGGTATCAGGTTAGACTCTTCCCTAAAAGGTAATTTAGATATAAGCCTCCCCTAAGGTTCAAAGAGCATTGCTTCTGCCCAGTGTTAGCCAGAGCCATGCTTATCAACCTGCTAGCTGGGACCAGAGACTCAGGCCCAAGTTCTGGCTGTGCCAATAAGGGCTGGGTGACCTTGAGCAGTCTACCTCACCCTTCGGAAGCTCTGCTTAGAAGGGCCCCCTGCCAGCCCCAGCATCTTCCAGTTCCAAGATATCAGGGCAAAGGTACCAGGCAAGATTGTGAAAGGACAGCCAGTGGCTGCTTCCACAGGAAGTCCCCTAGATGAGCACAGGAGATTGGCTCGCTGGGGAACGGAAAGGGTGATTAAGCAAGAGACAAGACTGTTAACAGTCCCAAAGCTCGCAGGCTCCGCAGGGCAGCGGTCACCTCATTACCAGGTCCAGGAGTGTGGGGCTGCGTGTTCGACTGGGAGCCTTTGAGAGGTGGGACTCACCCAGAGTTGCAACACTTCTTTTACTTTGGAGGATGAGGGTGGAGGGAGCTGTGGTCCCTGCCTAGCTCCTGTGACACGGCTGCAAGGGACAAGCCCTCTTTCCCATGCACTCGGAGCCCTGTGCATGGTTTAGAGCAGGGCAAGGAAGGGCACTTGGGCCGGAGACTGGGGATTACTACCCTTCAAAGGCCACGTGACCTTGGGCAAGTCCCCTGGCTTCCCAGAGCCTCAGTTTCTCTATCAGTGAGGGGAGGAGGGAGGATAAGTAGACTAGAACAAGGCACTAGGTGGTCTCTCAGGCCCACCAACTTCGGCAATTTTTGTTCAGCTACTGTGGCTATTAGTGACGGCAGCGGCAGGCAGGGCAGGCCCCGCTCCCAGCCCCTCCAGCGAGAGAGGGAAGGAGACGGGGAGGCCCTGCAGGTGCCCCCGCCCATCCTTCCTCCTGGGCTCCCGCCTGTTCTGCTGACCCGGTCCCCGTGGGGCGCGGTCCCTGCAGACGCCTGGGGAGGGACGCCCTCCCGGCTTCAGACTGCGTGTGATTTCTTAGGCGAGGAATGTGGGGACAGGTAGCAGCGCCGAGGGGCTGGGTGGGTGTTCCCAGCCGCGAGGGGTCTCCGACTGTTAAGGGCGTGAGGTACGACGACACACGGAGGGGAATGTGGCGGGGAGAGGGGCACTGGGTGCCCTGCTGGCTGGCTCTGAGGGCGTCGCTCCGAGTGGCCACAGAGGGCCCTGCGCGGTGACCGAGGCCGGCGGGGAGGGAGTCCCAGTGCTCGTTCGCACGTGCGCATTCGCACTTTGAAGGATGTCCCTGCTGTCTCGGAGTGGCCAAGAAGGGGGCACAGACGGTCTTTAGGGTGTGCTGCAACACCATGACGGCTGCTGTGACTGATCAGAACGTGAGCGGTGGAGTGTACCATTCTGACTGATGGTGACGAGTGACCGACTTTGCGGCAGTGCTGGCTGTAGGGCACCTGTTGACAGATAAGGAGACCACTGAGTGTCCCTCCTGGGAGAGAAGCGTTGACTGGCCGAGAGGGCAGATGCTGAGGCCCCTGGCAGGGTGGGGGCAGGGCGGGTGTCTGGAAGGTGCTGGAAAGGGGCTGCAGAGGTGCAGCTTGGCTGGGAACCCCCTGAAAGCCTGTCAAGAGCGCCCCGCGTCCCAGGATGTGGCTGCAGGAAACGTATTGCAGGACTCTCTAACTTCTGTCCCTCTGGCAGCCTGGCAGACTCGGCTCCGGCCTCCCACAGTGGGCTCTTTCCCCGGCGCTTCAGTTCTGGAGGCTTCTGCACTGGGAATCTTATCTTGCTGCCTTGCGCATGTTATCTGCGTCCGGAAGTACACGAGAAACTGCTCTGAGTTTCCAAGTCCCGTGACTGGGTCTCACCACGTGAGCAAGGCCTGCCCACGTCCGCCCTGCTCCAAAGCTCTTGTCCCTCCCCACAGGGCGTTTGTGATCCCCAGAGGGGCCTTCTGCCCACTGAGGAGCTGCCTCCCCAGGAAGTGGTCTTGGGCACGTCCATCCCCAGCCAACCAGGAGAGTAAGATCTGGTGCCGGCTCTACTACTGCATCATGGCTTGGGCAGGTCACTCTGCCTCTTGGAGCCTCCCTCAGTTTCCTCATCTGTAAAATGGGGATAAATTGTATCTGTACGGAACCCAGCTTTTATGTGGCTTAAATAGAATTTCACCCTCATCAATGTCATCACCACTGTTGTCACTGCTGCCTTTACCCAGTGGTCACTGTATGCCAAGCACAGTTGTAAGTGCTTTACATGGATCATACATTCAACAAATACTTGCTGAGCACTGGCTATAGGCCAAGCACTGCTCCAAGCATTTGGGGTAGAGCGGTGAATAAAAGAGGAAACTCCCTACTCACAGGAGGCTTATGTTTTAGTAACAACAGATGGAAAATTTATAAGATAAATGAGGAAAAGACTTGATTCTGGGAAATGCTAGGAAAAAGTAAAGTCAGAAATGGAGGTGGGCCATGCTGGGGAATGGGAAGTGGTGTGACTTCCCATTGACTTTATCTTGTCTAATCTTCATAGCAACCCTGTGCGGTAGATATTATCCCATATTTCCAGTGAGGAAACAGGCACAGAGACATCAAGTGACTTTCCCAAGGTTGCACAGCTCATGAGTAGCAGAGGTGGGAGAGGCAGAGGTCTGTCTGACTTCAGAGCACTGGGAAGTCACTTACCCTCTTGGGCCTCCTTTCCCACATCTCTAGGTTGGGAGAGTGGGACTTACCTCCTTTCGGTGCTGAGGCTCAGTGAGTCTTTCTTTGATTGTAACACACAAGCCTGGAGCTGCCAGGCCAAGCCCCATTAGCCGCTGAAGCATCACAGGGTCATGGAGGAAGGGGGCTCCCCTCTTAGGGGGACGGTGAATGGAGATGGACGGTGGCTTTCTCGGTGTGGACAGATGTGGCCCAAGGAGCGGTGCCTACCTGGCCATTGTTTCTATGGGGCAATGTGGGGCTGAGTTGGCGGTGGAAGACACTGGGTGCAGGACGGTTAGATTAGCATGGGGACTTCCCTATTCAAATCCCTAAAATCTCATTCTTGGCTTCTTTCCTCCCTGTTTTTTATCTGGAAGACTTTCAAATCTTCAGAAGAGTTGAGCAAACAGTAAAATGAATTGCACTGATGGCTAACATTTCCCCCATCCACACGCTCTTTCTCTACACACATGCACTGATTCCCGTGGTGTAAACACCCTGCCAGCCACTGAGTGAGGAAGAGACGTGCACAACTGGCTCTCACGAGCCCCTCGTATCTGACTCCAGCACATCACTGCAGTTTTAAATTTATGATCTTAAAACTGTATCTGAAACAGACTTTGAAGGGGGTGAGAGAGAGAGAGAGAGAGAGCAACTGACTCCACTTCACTTTGAAGTCGGGGCCTCCCCAGGGTGAGGAATTGCTTCATTCAAGTCCTGTGCAGCTTGTGGGAGGAAAGTTGCCCAAGGGGAGGCCAGGCCAGGGAAGCCAGCCCTCTTGGAATGAGCCTGCCGCCTGAAGCATAGCCCTCTGGCCGCCCCCCTCGGCCTGTCTGTGGCCTTTGGCCCCAGCAGAGAAAGCCCGAGGGGCGTGTCCTCCCTCTGACAGGCACAGCCTTGCTCTGTTCCTTCACACATGCCTTTCCCTGCTTGCAAATCCTACCTGCCTCCTTTACAACTTGCACAAGTCCCACCACCACCTGCGGGCAGCTGAGCTGACCCTCTGGAAGGCAGGTCCTTCCCTCGTACAGTTTTATGTGCCCCAGACTTCCTCCCCCAAGGGCAGGCCCGGGCTCCACCCCTTCCAGACCCAGCCTCCCTTTTCCTTGCCCTGGGGGCCTCACCCAACCTTCAGCGACAGATGAAGGGCCCCAATTAAGGAATCTGACAACCCTTACTTGAGCACCTACTGTGTGCGAAGGGGCTGGGGAGCAGCGTGGACCACGGCACACAGAGGCATCCCCCGGTGGAGCCCGAGACGTCTTGGGGCCTTAGCCCGCCTTGTGCTGCGGTAACAGAGCACCGCGGAGCGGGCAATGGATACAGGACAGAAGTTTATTTCCTCACAGTTCTGGAGGCCGGGGAGTCCCAGATAGAGGGGCTATCATCTGGCAGGGGCCTTCTTGCTGCGTCATCCCGCGAAGAAAGGCGGAAGGGCGAGAGGGAGCACCACAGAGCAAGAGGGGGCTGAACTGATCCTTTTGTGAGGAACCCTCGTATGCCCGCAGTAGCAGTAATCCACTCACGAGGGGGGGCCCCACGACACAAAGGCCTCCCATTCAGCCCGCCTCCCAACCCTGCCTCACTGGGGACAAAGTTTCTAACACATGACCTTTGGGAGACACATTTAAACCACAGCAGGGTCACAGACAAGGGGGCACTGGACCCAGCTTGAGTGCAGGGGTGACAGCAGGGAAGGCAGGTGCTAGGGTGACGAAGGAAAAGGTGTTAGCTGGGCCAGGGGTGCCAGAGCTGGGGAGTTTGGGGCCAAGGGAGCAAAGGTGGGGGGTCGGGCATTCCAGGGTCTCCAGTGGTTCGAGTGGGTTGGTCAGCTGCAAGGGCACAGAGGTGGGGAGGATGAAGCAGGAGGCACATCGGGCAGGACCCTTAGTGCTGCCTGAGGGAGGAACTGATTCCCTGCGGTGGGAGGGAGCAGAGAGACGGTGCTGGGGACAGAAGAGGCTGGAGGAGAGGCAGGCTCGGAGAGGGAGGAGGTGCTGGTGGAGGGATCCCCTCCCAGCAGGCCAGGACGGTCCTTCTGACACAGCCAAGATGTGGGCCAATGAGCCAAAGCAGCAGCGGAGACGGCTCAGGAAGCTGCTTCTGGCCCTTGGGACAGCACAGTCCTGGAGAAGTCTGTGTCACTACCCTCCAGATCAAAAAAACAGCACATATTCTGCATGGGGGCTATTTTGTGTAATGGTCAGAGACTTCTTTTTCTTTTTTCTCCTGCTACCTTGTATAAGACAATGAGACTTTTGATCGCTGGGCAGAGACCTGCAGGAGATTAGGGCATGTGGGCAGCTGTGGGGAAGGGTGTCCAGGCAGGGGACCTTAGGATGGGCAAAGGCCCCGAGTGGGACGTGCTAGAGGCCATCGTGGGTGGGAGATGAGGTCAGAGACCTGGCGGGATCGTCAGGCAGGGCTTCGTCCGCCATGGGGGATTTCTCCCAGGGGCGATGGGGAGCCGTGGGAGGGGTTTGAGCTATTAGAGGGTTCGACTGTTCAGCAGCTCAGTGCCCCCTCTCTTATTCTCTGTCCCCAGGGCCAACACACCATGGAGAGTGGACAGCAAGTGTCTCGAAAAGGCCGGAGGCTGGGCTCCAGCCGGCGGCGGCAGATAAGAGAGGCAGCTGATGGCCAAGATGCCCCTGTGGCCCCCGAGCCAGAGTCCTGGTCCTCTCAGGCAGCTGCAGAACTGCAGGGCTTCTTCCAGGACTGTGGTGCCAAGGAGAGGGGCTTTGTCACCCGTGAGGACATGGCGGTGAGCCTAAGAGCCCCATCTGACGCCCTAAATTCCTTTTCTGCAGGCTCCTGAGACTTCCCACCCCAGGAAGGCAGTGCTTGCCTATTGTTTTCCCTTTCTCTCATCTAAAATTTGCTCTCAGAAGAGGCTAGGAATTTATTTATACTAATGTGAAAATGACTGATAAGGCTTTGCCTGTTACCTTCTTGCAGAAACATTTGCATTTTAACAAAGGAAGGGACTTTAAACCAAAGAAATAATATGCAAATGATATAGAATTATAGAATCATTGAGCAGAGAAGTTTATCTTGGGGAGCAATCAGAGCCCTAGAATCAAACCCTGTTGATGATTGCAAACTTCAATGAAACGGAACATCAGCCATGGTTGTGTGTTCCAAAAAGGAGTCTTAGGCTGTGTCCTAGACCAATTTTTCTTTGGTTTCTCCCCATCACTGCAAAGGGGCCCATGTAGGTTGCTGGAGCCCCCTGGGCCTGCTGTCTCCCCCAGATGCTGCTCTATGCTCTAGACTTTGTCCTTTCCTCATCCATCCGACCCTATAGTCCATCCCTCAGGGCCACAACAAGGTGTGAATAGGTGATGTTAAAACATAATTTTCAAAAATTTTAAAAAATGAGTCCAGGCACAGTGGCTCACGCCTATAATCCCAGAACTTTGGGAGGCTGAGGCGGCAGGATCGCTTGAGGCCAGGAGTTTGAGACCAGCTTGGGCAGCAACATAGTGAGATCCTGTGTCTCCAAAAAAATAGAAAAATTAGCCATCCATGGTGGCATGTGCCTGTAGTCCCAGCTACTCAGGAGGCTGAGGCAGGAGCATTTCTTCAGCCCTGGAATTTGAGGCTGCAGAGAGCTATGATGATGCCACTGGTGACAGAGAGAGACTCGGTCTCAAGAAAAAAAGAAAAAGAAAATAAAGACTTCTCAGTAAATCTTAATATAAAATCGATACTTATCAAAGGTCTCATTTAATGAATTACTATTAATAATGAATGAGGGAACCAGTAAGATATTATGACTGATTCAAAGAGCATTTGAGAAACTAGGATATTTATAGGCAATTTGACAGAAAAGTGTTAGGATAAGATTGCTGAATTCAATTTAAAAAATGGCTAATGTCCAACAGTCCATAAATCTTTGGGGCTATCTGTTCTGGTCTACTAGACAAAAATTATTTTCATGTCTCCTGGATAAAAATCTACAAGTTAACAAGTAACTTCAGTAAGTCTGGGGCTTTTAATTAAAGGTAAAATAATGAGATGAAGTAAGTCCATCTCTCTAGTCTAGACAATGCTTGGGTGGTCTTTGCCTCCGTGTAATATTGAAAGAATGTACTGTCTAACTTTTTGCCTTGTTTCCAAGGTTCAGATAATTTTCCTGTGATCATAAGTAATCTTCGCAGCTTTTTCTTGATGGATAAAAGGCTGGTCTCATTAGGTTGGGCTTGGTTATTTCCATAGGTGCAGCGAGGGTGTAAATTAAACACAGGGGCCTCCTTGACTTTGCTCTACAAAGGGAGACCTTCACAGTATCGAGCCATTTTAGCTTCTGCCCAGAGGTTTTCATATGGAATCTTAGACTGGATTTTTAAAACCTCTGTAGTTTGGTCTTCTATTGAGTGACTAACTGTCCCCATTTTCCCAGGACTGAAGGGCACTTGGGATGTGGCACTTTGAGTCCTAAAACTGGGAGAGTCCTGGGCAAACTGGGGCAAGGTGGTCATCCTACTTCTATCCTAAGGCTAGAAAACCAAGCCCAAGACACTCTCTCCACTAGATGTCACCTGCAGTGCCTGTAAATTTGAGTGGCTTCCTCTGTTCTTCAGGTCCCCAATTTTTCTAAAGCCCCTCTTCTGCCAGGAGGCAGCCTTCCTTTCCACAGGGTTCCAGGCCAGCGTCCTGGCAGGACCTTGCAGGCACTGGCTCCGTGGGTGTTCCTTACAGAGGGCTTGTCACACCCGATTAAATGAGAATCATTCCATAAAACAGCACTCCGGGTAAGGCCTTGGTTGCACAATTGATTTATCGAGTTATAGCCTGGAAAAATGGAGGATAGATTCTATTGAATCTATAAAAATAACTATTAATATATTGCCATGGAAAGTAAGGAGATTCAGTAAAAGTATTGTTTTCTCCTCATAATATTTGGAAATAATTTTTTTTTTTAAAAAGTGGGAGAAAGGTGATAAAGTTAACCCCAGACAGTATGACTCTGCTATATGGTATCTCCCTCCAACCAATATGGTGCCTTATTTTATCTCAACAAAATTCACCATCATTTAGGTTAACACTTCCTTTCTCTTTTAAGATAAAAGACAACAACTTGAAAAAAAAACTGTTGGTTTCTGAATCATGAAGAGGGGAGTCAGTGAGATTCAGATTCCATTTAAAATGTTTAATTTCAGTTTACAAAAGTATAATCTGCTAAACTGAGGATTAGAAACAGTTTAAGAAGACAGAGGAAGAACTTCCTCACAGATCTGTTAAAGTAGCACAATAAAAAGTAATAGCCACCATATTCCAACAAATAACCACGACTAGATTTCCTTCATCTGTTCCTTTAGTGCCATGTAATTAGAAGAGAAATAGTAACCTCTTTTAACTCTTGCTAAGAGCTCTAAAACCAATTTATTATTTTAGTTGAGATGAAGCCAAATTCTAGTTTTTGCTTTAATGGAACATGTGGCAGTAAAGGTTTTATGAGTTTTTATTTATTTTTTATTTTTTATTGTTAAACCCATTAAAACTGAGACAAATTTGGCAAAATGTTAATATATTTCATAGTTTATTTTCAGACTCAGGTATTATTAATATAAATCAAGGCAAATAAAATTTCCTTCCAGTAAACCCTCTGTAACATTCTGTATCCATTTAAGTTTTGTCTTTCATCCTTTTTCATGTTCTAGGATGACCAAATACTGTCAGACAAAACCACTCCCCATTTTCCTTGCAGACACAGTTGTGTTCTCTGTCACTATAGCTCCAAGTAAGGTCTCAAACATCTGTAGTGATTATAACTGTAGCCAAGGTAATTAAGTGTTTTCACAGAAAGAACTGAGGGAAAATAATTGAGAACTGTCTTATGCAAGCATTTTAGCAGACTATCAATAGCAAAGCTCCCAAATACAGACAGTACCACTTTCTACAGCCGCACATATCCCTAACACAACTTTTTAGAAAAAAATAGTGGTCAAATATGCATAACATAAAATTTATCATTTTAGTTATTTTTAAGTGTACAGTTTAGTGGCATTAAGTACATTCACGATGTTGTACAACCATCTCCCCCATCCATCTCCAGAACTTTTTCCATCTTCCCAAACTGAAACTCCATGGCCATTAAACAACTCCCATTCCTCCTTCTCCCCTTCTCTTGGTAACCCCTGTTCTATTTTCTGTCGCTATAGATTTGACCACTCTAGATACCTCATTATAGGTGGAATCATACAGTATTTGTCTTTTTGTGACTGGCTTATTTCTTCAACAGAATGTCCTCAAGTTGCATCCATGCTGTGGCATGCGTCAGAATTTCCCTCTTTTGTAAGACTAAATAATAGCCCATCATACGTATGCATCCCATTTTTTCGTCCGTCCCTCCATCAAGGAACACTCGGGCTGCTTTCATCTCTGGGCTGTTGTGGGCAAGGCTGCTGAGAATGTGGGTGTGCGAACATCTGAGTCCCTGCTTTCCCGGCACAACTTTTTAAAGTGGAAAAAATGAATTCACTTATTAATGTGTGAATAAGCAGTGAAAAGACATAAACTTAAAATTTTGCTTAGAATCAATGTTTCAGTATTGAATTTTTCTTAAAAATTATCCAGGTAGCCAAAAATTATTTATGAATTAACTCAGGTTTTAAAATTATCTAAGGATCTTGGAAATTGTGTTTAAGGTGACACACTATAAAATATAATTACTGTTGATAGAAAATTTATTTGTTGGAATAATGAGTCAATTTAATAGAACACAAACTGACATTTTTATAATCTTGAACATACGTAAGGATAATGTTAGCTTATTTGATCAGGAAGCCAAAATGAGAAGTACAGAAAATTCAGATTAATTTCCTCACAAAAAACAAATGCAAATCTTATAAAAAATAAAATGTAAGCTTATACTTAACATAAAACACATAAAACATAGATAGCTATTAGGTCATTAAATATGAAATGTCGGATTTTGAATCAAAAGTGTAGTTTATTATATCTCAAACAAGAAGCAGTACAATTAATCAAAGTATGCACCTAAATTGTTGACACAGTTTTGCCATCTTAATGGTAGTTTGTTCATGCCAACAACGAAGAAGCTTGGAGAGCGAGTGGTGATGAAATCACGGGGGGTGAAAGGCTTTTTCTACAGCTTGTTGAGAATTGAATATTTTTCCTTGCATGAAGTGGTCCAAAGCCTGGAAGAAGTGGTAGTCAGTTGGGGCAGGGTCTGGCCAATACGGTGGGTGACAGAGAGTTTCCAGCCTCTATAGTTTGAGCAGCATTGTTTGTGTGACATGCAATCAAGTGCTGTCTTGCAAGAGGATTGGCCTGTCTCTTTTGACCAATCTTGGCTGCTTAATTACAACCATGCTCATCATTTTGTCCAATTGGTTGCAGCAGACAGACATCTGCTGTCATTGATTGACCAGGTTTCATGAAGCTGTAGTGGATAATACCAGCGCTGGACCACCAAACACACACCAATAGCTTTTTTTTTTGATGAATATTCAGTTTTGAACTGTGTTTCAGCACTTCATCTTTGTCCAGCAATTGTGCCAAATGCTTGTGATTGTCAAAAAGAATCCATTTTTCATCACACGTAACAATACAGTGTAGAAATGGTTTGCCTTTATGTCGTGACAGCAAAGAAAGGCAAGCTTCGAGATGATTTCTCTGCTGACACACTCATTTAATTCATGAGGAACCCATCTATCCAGCTTCTGTACCTTGCCGGTCTATTTCAAATGGTCCAGTGTTATTGGAATAGTAATGTCAAGCCTTGCTGCTAATCCACATGTAGGATGAGACAGATTTGCTTCCACTACA
Organism: Lemur catta; assembly: GCF_020740605.2. Lineage (NCBI taxonomy): Eukaryota > Metazoa > Chordata > Mammalia > Primates > Lemuridae > Lemur > Lemur catta. The sequence continues at coordinate 46,205,729 of NC_059129.1, forward strand.
GCTTTCAGCTCATCATTATCCACCTTGGTCTCAGGTCAACCACGTGGCTCATTTTCAAGATTAAAATCACCAGAACGGAACTTCTCAAACCATCAAAGTACTGTGTGTTCATTAGCCACATCCTTCCCAAACACTTCATTGATATTTTGAGCTGTCTTCACTGCATTGAATATGAGTTCCTAGGAAACTCATATTCAAAAATAACATGAATTTTTGATTTATCTGTGGTTTCACAAAAATTGCTGTAAAAAAATTTGAAAGATAATCACAAGCCAAAATGTGCATTTAAAAGACTGAGGATGTACCTTCACAACAAACATAAAACAAGAAGTGTCAAAATGAAATGTCAGAGATATCAACTGTCAAACAGTATTAATAATTAAGGAAATCAGACATTTCATACTTAATAAACTAATATTTATGTTTTGTAAGTAAAAATTATTAAACTAGTCTAATTTGTCTGAAGAGTCACCTTAATTATATGAACCTGGCTCTTTAAAAAATTTCTGAGCTAGCAATTTTTGTAAGAAAGATTTTTTTTTTTTAGACACGATCTTGCTCTGTCTCCCAGGCTGCAGTGGCATGATCATAGCTCACTGCAGCCTCCAACTCTAGGGCTCAAGTGATCTTCCCATCTCGGCCTCCTGAGTAGCTCGGACTACAGGCGCGTACTGCCACTCCCGGCTAATTTTTTAAATTTTTTGTAGAGATGGGGTCTCACCATGTTACCCAGGCTGGTCTCGAACTCCTGGACTCAAGCAATCCTCCCACCTCCTCAGCCTCCAAAAGTGCTGGGATTACAGGCATGAGCCACCACTTCCAGCCAGAAAGATTTTTTTTTTTTAAGTCTAGCACATTTAAAGCACTAGAATTTCAGTTTCTTTATTTTTTGTTATTTTGAGCAACATGAGATTTATATAAGCACTAATTTGTCTCTATAAACCAATCAACACAGTAATCTTTTAAGAGACATATTAGCCTGAGTTATTAATACTTTCCAGCTGTACCAAAATATTTCACACTCACAATAAGAGTTAAAGTCCTTTCTATTACAGACATACAGACACACAGAGACTGTCTGGCTTTATTTCTACTATTTTAGCCCCAGGTCAAAATTAAACACAGAAGCACAAAAACTCACCAGTCTAGATCTCAGAGCGCTATCCTCCCTCCCAGTGGGTATGAAATTCTTAACCAATTTGAGGTCACAGATGGAAAAACAAACCAGTAAGCAACAACAATAACAACAAGGGTAGCAAACCAGATTTTCTCTTATCTCTCAGACAACAGGCACTAGGTCTCTATGATACATCCCACAGAGATCACCAAGCCGACCACAAAGTCAAATTCCCTATCGTTGCTGCCACCGGTGAGGAATAACTCATCAGTCATGTACAACCCAAAATAAAAGCAAAAAATCAGCTACAAGGAAAAAAACCTAGAGAAACAGAGAATTAACCAACTCAAAGTTGTATCACACTTGGGATTCCCTCTAGAGCCAAGAAACGTGCCTGGGCTCAAGGAGCCCATGACGTGCACTTGTGCGGCAATGCAGGCTCTGCCGGGGGAGTCTGTGGCGGTCTGCAAGGACCCTCCACAACTGTTAAAGGGTAATTTTCAAAAACGTTAAGTAATGACCTATAGGCAAATATAAAGTGAACACATATGGAAGATTTTATTTAACTTATTAACTGATGAGGGATGTTATGAATGGGCCAAAGAGCATGTAAAAAGATCAATGAGTTGGATTTTCAAAATTTTTCTTTTTTTTTTTTTTTGAGACATGGTCTGACTTTATTGCCCAGGCTAGAGTGCAGTGGCTTCATCATAGCTCACTGCAGCCTCCAACTCCTGGGCTCCAGCCATCCTCCTGCCTCAGCCTCCCAAGTAGCTGGGACTACAGGTGCACACCACCACGCCTGCCTAATTTTTCTATTTCTTGAAGAGATGGGGTCTCACTGTGTTGTCCAGGCTGGTCTTGAAGTCCTGGGCTCAAGCGATCCTCCTGCCTTGGCCTCCCAAAGTACTAGAATTACAGACATGAGCCACTAAACCAGGCCAGATTGCTGAGTTAGATGTTTAAAAGCTGGTTAATGTCCAACAAGCTAATAATCTTTGGAGTTATCTGTTCTATCAGACAAAAATTATTTACATCTCTCCTGGACAAAATCTAGTTTAACGTGTGACTTTATTTAGTCTGGAATCAGTCCCATGAGATGAGCCGAGTACATTCCTATAGTCTAGAAGATGCCTGGGTGGCCTTGGCCCCGGTATAATGCTGGAAGGATGTGCTGTCCACCTTTTAGACTTATTTTCAAGCTTCAGATAATTTTTAGACACTGATGAGCACATTGTGGGAAGGACTGGCTGCTGTCCTTTATCAAGGTCCTAAAGGGAAGGGACCCAGGACAGATAAGTTTCTATTTTAGATGGAGAAAGGGAAAAGGTTTGGAGCCAGTTCAGGGCTCTGCTGAGAGGGTTGCCTTGGATGGGGTTGGGGAGCCTCAGGGTAGGCCCTGGGTCCAGTTACTGGGGGACTCTGAAACTGGGGAGAAGGGAGGTGGGGGTGGCTGAAGACAAACATCTCTCCTTTTTAGAGGGTGGCCCGGAGCCTTCCCCAGTGGGAACATCCACCCATCTCACCCCTTCCTTCCAGGTGGCCAAGTTCAGCTTCCTGGGCAGCGAGGAGGAGCCGGAGATGATCTTCAACTGGGTGGATGTGGAGCAGAAGGGGCGTCTCTCCCTTGAAGAATTCAGCTCTGGACTCAGTATGTCTGTCCTGGGAGTGCCTCTGGGGACCTCCTGTATGGGCCAGGCTGGGTTGTCAGGAAAGGCGACCTCTTTCCCAGCCAGGGGACCTTCACTACATCCACAAAAGCAGTTCAGGGCACTTCCCTGAGAATCGGCCTCCTCCAGAGAGGCCTCCAGGCTTGTTTTCTGACTCTTCCCTTGTCTTCTCCCAACAAAAGTCTTCTCTTAAGCAAGAGGTTGAACACCTCCCCCTGAACGCAGGCTGACAGGACTCAGAGAGCCCGCGGCTGCAGGGTCCATACTCCGCGGGTCCTTACAAGGAAGGAAGAACTGGCCCAGGGAATGGAAGGTGTGGTGTCCTTGCAGAGCTCCTGCAAGACACAGCTCAGCTTTCAGCGTCCACAAAGCCATCCAGGGTCTCGGGTCAGTTGAGTCTCCAGAAGTTTGGAGGATGGCAGAGGGGGAGGCCAGGGATCTGCATTTACAGGTTGGCGCCACCCCGGGAGGTGGCTGCTCCAGTTCTGGTGATTGAGAAGCTGAGGGAGGGCAGGAGGAATTAGGGCCTGGAATGGCAGGTGGGGTGCAGAGGGAACATTGCTGTCTACGCGGCCCCAGAGGACCAGTTCGCGTCTGACTCCAATCATGCCCACCACTCCTGGGGCTTCGCTGTGCCTGTGGAGCAAACTCTAACCCCCTTCCTGGGGCCTGCACTGCCCAGGCCTGCCAACCCCGTGGGCTCCCTCAGGGCCACTCAAACCTTCCGTCTTGCCGACTTGGCTCCCACGTCAGGGCCTTTGCCTGTGCCGTTCTCTCTGCCTGGTCTGCACTCTCTGGAAATCCACATGGCATGTTCCTTGTTAGTCACATCTCGGTTCCAGTGTCCCCTCCTTGGGACACTCCTGGCCATCCTATCTAGAGTGGATCCTCCCATTCTCTCAATGGAAATTACCCTTTATTCCTTTAGTTCACTTAGCAAATTTGCTTAAAAGAAAGGAAGAGAAAGAGAAAGAAAGAAAGATCCTTTCCAACCCTCACTAGAACTTCTGTTCCACAAGGACAGGGATTTTGGCTAATTTTGTCACCAGCACATAATAGATGCTCAATAAGTATCCTTTGAGTACATGAAGACTCTGTTGAGCACCATGCAGCTGCTGTGTGACTTCCGGCAAGTCCTTGGGCATCTCTGGGCCTCAGATGCCACTGTGTCAAATGGGCGCCGTGTCTACCTTGAGTAGACTCCTGAGGTTGATGGCGAGCAATGTATGACGGTGGCCCTGCATAACTGTGATTGGCACAGGTCTAACTGCTTCCCCAAGGGCTGGAGCAGGGCTGATGGGAGGTCAAGGCCTGGGCCCACCTGCACTGTGTTCCCGTCTGTCCCACAGGAAACATCTTTGACTCCAGCTCGAGCACCCAGAGGCTCCGCAGAAGGAAGCCATTGCCCTCTAAGCGGGTGTCTGCTGCCACCAGCTTCCCAGCGCTGGAGGAGGCTGGCGCCGAGGAGAAGGAGGCATTCCTTGCCTTCGTGGAGCAGCAGGGGGCCAGCCCCCAACTTCCCGAGTAAGGCCACTGCGGTGTGTTGCGGGGAGAGGCTCTCCTGGACAGGGTGCCAAGCGGGCAGGCCACCAGATAGAGCCAGGTACAGATCCCGGCTTCACCACTGGCTGGCTGCGTGACTGCCAGCGAGTGGCCTGACCTCTGTTTCCATGGCTGCAGAATGAGCATAAACGCTGTTGTGGGATTAAACCCCTGTGCAGAGGACGCCTGCTTGCCCAGAGCCCTTCCAGCCCCCGCCCTCCCTCCCTTGTCCTGCCCCGTAGTGTGGCTCCCCAGAAGGATTGCCCAGTTGGGCTAGCAGCCTCCTAAGGGGACTCAAATTCTTAAAACCACTAGGGTCCCTGAAGGTGCTGTTCTTAACTCAAAAAGAGGCTCCCACAGTGGGGTGATTTCAGGCATGGCAGTGCCCTGGGATGAATAGGTTTGGAGACAGGAGGGTTCCGTCTCAGGCTCTGGGCTTATGGGGTTCACTCATGCTCAGAGAAGGGGAGCCCTGCCTGAAAAATGCCCCCTCCATGTCCCCCAGCCCCACTGGGGTCTGCTAGAGCCAGCAATGGGGTCAGCCTGCCCCTCCGCCCAGGTTTGCTCGCCACCCCCCACCGGAAGTGCTCTGTGAGGACAAGATGCCTCACGTTTGGCTCTCGGAGGGTGGGGCCAGGTGTCGTAAGGCAGGCAGGGCGGGACTTGGGGTGCGGTCTGGTGGGGCAGGCAGGCGGGGAGCCATTTACCCACTTGGCAGCTTGGCCTGGGCTGGCCCTCTGGCGTCTGTCTTCATGACTTCATTACAAGCATGTGAAAGCAGCGTTTGCCGAGGGCGTGTCTCTCATTCCCCAGTGACCTTGCCAGGTAGGTATCCGCCTCCCCAGCTCACAAATGAGCCCAGAGGGGGCATGGGACTTGCTCAAGGTCACACGGCTTCAGAGTGGGGGAAGAGAGAAGGCAGATGGAGGCCCTGCACCCTCTCCCCACCGTTCATCCCTCAATCGTAGACGGATAAAATGGTGTGGGGGATCAAGCAGGGAGAGGGCACATCTGGGAACAGTTCCTGGAGGAGGTGGCATTTGAGTTGCACCTTGTGCAACTCAGTCAGTGGATTTTGTGGCCCAGGTGCCAAAGTCTCTTGGAGTGCTGCCGCTGAAACTGAGCAGTGGGGCTCCCCCTGCTTCTTGCTCCCGCCTCACATCTCATCTCAGGCCCCCCCTCACCCCCGCCAGGCAGACGGAGATCTGGCAGCTGTGGGGGACGCTGCGGCAGGAGGAGCCCCAGCTGGCAGGCAACCTGGCGGGCTTCCTGGCCAAGATGACCGGCCGCCTGCAGGAGGCACAGGCCGACAAGGAGGCTCTGGAGCAGACCCTGCGGAAGTGAGTGGGGCCTTGTCCCCAGTGCTTGGCCCATAGTAGGTGCTCCTCACATTTCGGTTGGATCTGAATTGAATTTCCCCAGCTCCAGAAGGAGCCGGGGGTCTACGGCAGGGCCTGGGGGACGGATGGGGCAGCTCTGAGCTGGAGAAAGAGGTGGCTCAGGGGACCTACTGGGGTGGAGAGAGTTGGTCCTTTAGCAGGAGTCAAATGGCAGGTGTGTCTTGGTGCAGGGCCACTGTGGTGCCACTCACGTAGACTGCTAGACTGCAATGCACATGGCAACCCTGGTGTGGGCAAGGACGCAGCCCTACGAGGGGGTCTGAGTTATGGGGGCGGGGGGATGGTGGCAGAGGAAGTGGGGACAGAGTGATGAGGCGATGGAGACCATGTGACAGGGCCAAGGTAACTGGTAATGGTTACAGGAGTCAGCACGGTGGGATAAGGGGACCAGTGTCAAAGTCATGTGGGTCATGGGGTTGTTACTGGGATGGCTGTTTTCAGGGGGACAGGGGTCAGTGACCGCAGGCAGGGTGAGGTGAGCTGTAGGATGGACTCCAAACCCAAGCCCTGATCACCGCTGCCAGCAGCAGAGTCCCAGAGGTGCTAATCGGCTGCCTGGCCCCGCCTTCCCGCTTCCAGGCGTGACTCTGACCACCACCACGAGGTCCAGCAGCTCTACGAGGAGATGGAGCAGCAGATCCGCCGGGAGAAGCAGCAGCTGCAGGCCGAGGTGGGCTCCCCCGGCAGCCTGGCTCTCCCCCCAGCCCCTGCCCGGGACGGCTCTGCCAGCTACATAGTGCGGTTTGTGACTGGCCAGTGTGGAACGGCAGGGGGCTGCTGGGGTGGACCCTCTCCCTTCCCCGAGCAGCTCCTGTTGCCCAGGGAGACGGGTGGGCAGCATCCAGCCTGCGCCCCCTTCCCATCTCTGCTGAGTCTTGCTATCTCCCAGAGCTGGTCCTTCCACTCTCTGGGGCTCAGTGTCCTTGTTGCCACAATCGAGGCCCAGGCTGGGGTGGCCATCCAGAGAACCCTCCTTGCTGGGACTTCCCGGCCCCTGCACCCCGGGCCTGGGTGGAGGTGGAGTGTGGGGAGAGCTGGCCAGACTGCAGGGCAGGGCTGAGCCCGTCTACTCCACAGAGCGACTCCCGGGGCCTGGCCCTCAACTCCCAGATGCAGGAGGTGCTGGAGGCCAAGGAGCGCGAGGTGCAGCGGCTGGCAGAGGGCCAGATGGAGGTGAGTGTTGGGGCCTCCCGGGAGCCCCCTTCTGAGGCTGCCAGACTCTGCCGTCCACCTCCCAGCGCAGCACCAGGCTCTCTGGTCGCAGCTGGATAGGTCAGCCTGAAGCCCCCACCCAGCCCTCAGGGTTCCCTGGGCCGTCTGGGAGAGAGGTGTCCTGGGCCCTTTTCTGAGACGAGGCCAGGTAATGCGGCGCGAGCACTAGGCTGTGAGTCAGAAGGTCAGGTGTAAATCCCTGATGCTCGGTTCAAGAGCCATGTGAACCTGAGGAAATAACTTGGCTTGTCCCGGCCTCAGTTTCTCCATCTGTAAAATGGGGATGGCCACATCCTCTGCATCTTCCAGGTGGGTTGTGTCAAATGAGGTAGTAAATGGGAAAGCGCTTCAGGATGGGCAAACACGCGGTCCCAATGTAGAGAGGCTTGGTGGCGGGGAATCTGGTGTTCAGGTCTCATCTCCATTGTCAGCTGAGCGACCTTGCACAGGTTTTTAACATTGTTGAGACTTGGTTTCCTCATGAGAGAAATGGAGATCAGAACTCTCTATTAGAAGGCTGCTGTGACAATTAGAGGGCCTAAGACAGTGCCGGCACGTACAGTAGGTGCTTTATACACACAGTTGCTCTTGTCTCTGAGTCTGACCCGGCTTCCCGCGCAGGGTCGGGTTACCTGCTGCCCCGAAGCGGCCGCTCTCGGCCGGTCTCGTAGCCTGTAGTTACCTCTGGTTGGAACTGTGGCTGTCTTTGGGTCTGAGACCGCCCGGCTGTCTCTTCCTGCCTCAACTTGCAGACACTTTACTAAAACCACCCTCCGTTGTAACCAGGGCAACCAGCACCCCTTCAGTCCTGGACTAGGTCCCCAGCGCCTTCCCCACTGCCACCAGGTCTCCCCCTCCTCACCAGAGCTGATTTCCCAGGGGCCTCTGCAGCAGCCGTGCCTTGGAAATTGAGGCAGGGCCCCTTCTGCCAAGAGAGGAGACTGGGCTTTCCACATGGGGCCATGTGGTCCTGTCCCTGTGGACGTGAAGCTCCTCCCCCCAGACCATTCATTTTTTCCCCCCCACAACTGCTTAGCAAGCCCCTACTCAGATCCAGGCACCGCTCTAGATTCTGAGGAAAATGATAGACACACCCCTGCCCACACAGTTACCACCAGTCTGGGAGATGGGTGATGAAACGCATAAGTAAAATACATAACATGAAAAAATAAATAATTGTATATATGTACACACACACATATATCATATGAGATAGTGACAAGTGCTAGGGAGAATAAAGTAAAACAGGGAGGGGAGAGGAAGGGTTGGGGGTCTTGGATGGTAGCTGACATGGGTTGATCAGGGAGTCCAGGAAGGCCTGGCTGAGATGACACTGGAATAAAGACCGGAAGAGGTGGGAGGTGAGCCGTGACATGTCAGGGGCAAGGGCATTCCGGGCTGAGGCACAGCAAGTGCAAAGGCCCTGGGGTGGGCGTGTGCTGTGAGCGTTGGAGGAATGACAAGCAGACCCGTGGCGGGAACAGGCTGAGGGAGGGACAGCAGTGGGAAAGGAGGTCACAGCCACAGTGGGAGGCGCAGGGGCTGCAGGGGAGGCTGTGCAGGGCCCTGGGGCCATCGTGAGAACTTTGCCTTCCACTCCGCTTGTCACGCAGCTCTCCTGCTCTGAGTCATAGGATTCACTGTTGGATCGGGAGCTCCCTGCAGACCAGAAGGGGCTCAGGGACCAGCAGGCAGTGCAGGGCTTTGCGCAGAGAAGGGTGTGATCTGATGTAGGTTTCCGGCCCTGTGGTGCTGGCAGTTTATGTTTCTCGCACAATCTCTCTCTCCTTCCTGCCCCAACATTTCAGATGTCTCTCCTGGGTGGGAGGTAGTGGAGCCAGTTAGGCTGATGAGGGCGACCACCCCCTCCTAATCCTGGTTTGAGCTGGGTCCCCGGGAGCCAGGGGGAGCGGGTATCTGTGTCCCACGGTGGCCGTGGGAGGCTTCTCCCCTCCTCACCCCCCACACCCTGCAGCTGGAGGCCCAGCTGCGCCGCCTCAGCAGCACACACCAGGAGGCCAGCTCGGAGAACCGGCAGCTTCGGGAGGCCGAGCGCGACCTAGCCGGGCAGCTAGAGGAGGTGCGGGGACAGCTGCAGGTGACCAGGAAGCACCTAAATGCTGCCAGGGGCCGAGTGTCCTGGCAGATGGAAGAAGAGACGAGGCAAGTGGCTGCCATCCCTGGACTGGCATGGATACGGGGGCTGGCTGGGAGAGGGGCATGGGGCTCTTTGTTCCCCAGGGCTCTGGTTAGCACGCAGTGCCCACACCTGCTCTCTCCTTAAACCTCACGGCAACTCTGCCAAGCTGGGATTATCATGCCCATTTCTCAGATAAGGAAGCTGAGGCACAGAAAAGGGAAAGACCTGTGTCCAGTACCACAGGGCTGGAGTTAGAACATGCACATGTGTGTGCACGAGTACACACATGCACGCAGGGCCTAGTGCAGTGTGCATCCCTGGCAGGCGCTCACTCTACTTGTTACAGCTCAGAGGAGTGGGATGGGCCAGAAGGCTCAAGGAAGGCTTCCTGGAGGAGGTGAGGCTTCAGGTGGGCCTTGAGGATGAGCAGGATTGGGTGAGGGGGAGCAGTGGGGTGCGTGCGCCAGGTGAGAGGACTGCCCGAGCAAGGTCTGGGAGGAGGGCCAGCTGCAGGCAAGCAGTGGATGGTGGGGCATACGGGCGGGACGGGTGTGACACCCCTACCTGCCCCTCCCCTGACTTCCCTGCTTCCTTTCTAGTGTCTCCAGAGCAGGCGAACCGGCCCCAGACCTTCAGGCCATGTCCCCTGAGGAGGTTCCCCTGCCCAGGCTGTTTGGGGACCACGAGGACTGGGGCCAGCTCCTGAGCAGCTTCCACAGTCCCCCACACGGAGCCCTGCAGCTGTCCTGGAGCCCGCCCCCCACCCCGAGAGCCGCCCCAGGCCCCCAGACAGCCCGTGTGGTCAGGCAGATCTCCATCTCGGAGCCGCACACCTTGCTGTTTGGTCAGGAGCCATCTTCAGATCTGGGTGGGGCTCCAAGGAGCCCCTCTGGGGTGCCTTCCAGCACCACGGATGGGAAAGGAGTGGACCCAGAAGGACCGGTCATCAACCTGGAGCAGCCTGCAGAGGACTCTCACAGCCCAGACCCCGGCAAGGAGCCAGGGCCCAGACCCGAGGGCCGCTTCCGCCGGGGTCTCCCGGGAGCTCCGGCAGGGGCGTCAGGAAGCCTGGTGGCAGCTGCGCTGAAAGTGCTCGTTCCTTTGGAAGATGAGCCCCCTCCCCATGCGGACTCTCCCCTTCCCCAGGCCCGAGCTGGGCCCAGCACACAGTTCCAGGCCTCAGACGCAGACGACAAGGGCCCCGGGCCTGGGCCTGTCCCAGCCAAGCTGCCCAGGCAGACAGAGGCCCTCCATCACCACCTGCCTGCCCCCAGCTCTGAGCCACAACCCGGGGCCCTGGGAGCCACAGCCCTCACACTGGAGCCAGCTGGGCCCTCCCGGGGCCTGGAGTCTGCGGGTCAGGCCCCCACAGAGGGGCTGGAGCGGGGCAAGCCGGGCCCCGCTGTGCAGGAGGTCCATCCTGAGGGGCTGAGAGAAGCCCCTGGCCAGGTCCTTGGGCCAGGTGGGCTGCCTGCCCGCCCCGACCACAGCCTGCACCAGAAACCCAAGGCCGAGGAAGGAAAACGAGCGGATGGAGGTGGGCCAGACCTCGGTTCAGAGCTGTCAGCTGAGGCTCGTGGCCTGGAAACTGGACATTCAGAGCTGCCCCAGCCAGATGCACTGCCTGTTCCTCTCCTGTCTGGCACGCCACAGGCTCGGGCAGAACCAGAAGCCTCTGCTCCTGGGAAACCATCACCTCCAAGGGGCTCTCCTCCCCTCTCCCCCATGGGGGCTCCGCCTGGCGCTGGAGCAGGACCCCAGGAGCCCACACAGGCCCCCCCTACTGTGGATGAGCTGGAAGCCCAAGCCAGGCCCCCACCCATGGCTGCTCACATGGAACAACAAGGCCCTCCGCAATCCAGGGAGCCAAGGGCAGAAAGCGAGCCTGTAGATCCTGGGACAGGCTCCAGGGAGGCTGGGCTGACCCCTTCCCTGGAGGACCCCATGGCCAGCAAGCCTCAGGCTGACCCTGATTACCTCTTCCATGTCATCTTCCTGGGAGACTCCAACGTGGGCAAGACATCTTTCCTGCACCTGCTACACCAAAACTCCTTTGCCACTGGGCTGACAGCCACCGTGGGTAAGGTCCCCGCTGGGGAGGGCCGCAGGGAGCAAGGGGAGACCCGGGGCCAGGGCCAACAAGCCGGAGCAGGCCCAGAGCAAGCCACCCCTGAGGAAGCTGCAGGTCCTGCCTGGGCCATGGGCCCTGCATTAGACATCATTTTATATGGGCATAATCTTACTATTTCACTAATCGTCTCTAATTACAGGTAATTTGCTTTTTCTGCATTGATCTGATTAGCTTATAATGTGCCTCATCAACAAAGCACCCTGCAATTTAGGTGCCAGTGCTAGTTGATGGTGAAAACAAGCAAGTCTCCACCCACGCGGCCGTGGGCAGGCCACTGCAGGGTCCCTAGGCTGGATTTGCCCATGACTAGCTCCAGGCCGGGCGGCCATGCTCTGGCCGGAAGTCACCTTGGGCAAGTTGAATATTTTCCACAGAATGTGTCTGTAGAGTGTGGTAAGTTAGGAAAGCAGGTGCCTGAGTTCAAATCCCAGCTCTGCCACTTGTTAGGTGTATGAGCTTGGGCAAATCATTTGACCCCTCTGAGTCCCCAAATCCTCATTTGCATAAGGACAACAGCAGTGCCAACTTCCTAGAGTGGCTGTCAGGATTAGTTGAGTTAATGCACGTCAAGCTCTTAGAGTAATATCTGGCACCTAGTGAGTACTCGATAAATAGAAGTTGTTACTGTTGTTTTTATTATAAGTAAATGTTTGATAATGTCTAACTCAGGGGCTCCTGCAAGCGATGGCCTAAAGCAGAAAGCCTCCCCTTCCTAAGCGCATCTGGATCATGGGGCACGGAACTTCGTGTAGAGCTACAGAGAAGCAGGCTGAGGGAAAGGAGGGTAGACCCACGTAGGGGCAAAGATGCAGTGACACATGTCTTTGTGTCAGGCCAGGGTACCTGCTGACGGCGGACTAGTGGCCAAATGTCAGCTCTCACATGAGAGAGGCCCAGGACAGAATCTCAAACTTTTCTCTGCCCAAGAATCCTCACCTGGGGAGCTAGTTAGAAATGCAGTGACCTCTGGGGGGGACAGCCCATGGCAGGCCTGGCCCCATGTTGAATGTGGCCACAGGGTCTACAAGGCCACCGTTTCTGATTGCCTACAACGCACCAGGCACCTTCCGTACATGCCGTGTTCCTTACCGCAGCCCTCCTCATAACTGAGCCTCCCCCCTTATTATGCAGCAAGAAGGTCCCACAACATTGAGAAAAACACAGGTTGCATAAAAACAAAACAAAACAAAACCCCCCCAGCAGGGCCAGCCCGCATGCATTGCTAGCCAGCAGAGAATACCTGACTGAGATCAGGTGCACGATCCCATTCTGTCCCAGTCCCAGCTGCAGTGTACTGTCCCCTGGTGGCTGTCATCCATTCTGGCTTAAATATCACAGGGTAGCTTCATGGGCCAATAGTTCCCCACCCAGTGTTACCCTCCCCCCGTTTCCACCCCCTCTCTCGGAGCAGTAAGAACCATAGCCCACCTGCATTTTAGGACAGGGCCAGGTAGAGAACCGGAGCCCATGGAGTTATATGTGAATGTGCATTTTCCAGATCTACTCCCGTTTTACAGACGAGAAAAGCAGAAAATTGAAGACCTGGTTAAGTTTCTTGCCCTAGCTGGGCTCCAAAGTTCATACTCAGGGCTACCTGCCTTCAAAGCCCATCCCCCCATATCAGAAGCTCTACCCTCTTTTGAGTTCACCATTGCCCTCTCCCTGGAGCTGCTAGTTTAAAATAGCAGATTCCTTAGCCGGGCGTGGTGGTGTGCACCTGTAGTCCCAGCTACTCGGGAGGCTGAGGCAGGAGGATCACTTGAGCCCAGGACTTTGAGGCTGCAGTGAGCTATGATGACACCACTGCACTCCAGCCTGGGCAACAGAGCGAGACCCTGTCTCTAAATGAATGAATGAATAAGTAGATAAATAAAACAACAGATTCCCTGAGAAAGAGAAAACATATTCCTAACAGTTTATGTGGTTAAGTTGTAACACATTTGGGGGAGGGCGTGGGGACTCGTGGGTGGATGGACGAGGGGTGGGCGGGGTGAGAAGATGGCAGTGGGAGGAGTTATCAGATGCGAGGAAGAACTGTTAGAGCTGTTTAGGAGACTACACGCAGGCATTTAAGCAGAGGATGGATATTTATCACATGGAGGTTGGATCAGATGACCTCAGATGTCCCTGCAGACCTGGGGCTTCTTATGACCCTCAGGAAAAAGGGCAGTAAAACCAAGTGGATGCTACGGACAAATTCTGCTTGCTGAGGTCAGGCCTCCAGAGGCTGCCACTTCTCCCAGCTTCCTTGTGGAGGGTTTTGGGGGAGGGAAGGGAGGGGAGTCTGTGGTTTCAGCCACCACCAGGGGGCAGCAGCAGGTGCTTATGGGGGTCCCCATAAGAGACCTTGAGCTGAGTCTCCGCGGGCTTAGCCCCGAGCCTGGCACTGCTCATATATATTAGGAGATTCATCTTTTGCCGGTTGGCCTGGGGCCTGCAGCGGGCCTGCAGTTCAGGACTCCATTAGGAAAGAGGGTGGGGATGGGGACAGCAGCCCTCCCCATCCTTCCTGCCCCGCCCCATGCCACCTGGTTTCCTCAGAAAGTGGGGGTTGGCAGGAAGGTGCAGCCAAAGATTCCAAACCTCCCTGGCGTTTCCCTGTGTTCCCAGGGACAGAAAGGGTCTGTCCACAGGTCATGAGCACAGGGAAGGGTGGGGCTGTGAAATGTGAGGGGTGGGGTTCAGGGACAGGAGAAATCACCATGATAATGAAAATTACCGCTTCTCCAGCACCCTCCAGAAACCAGGCTGAACCTTAGATATAAGTCATTTAATCCTCCTAACCACCCTGCCGTGTGGGTCTCCTTAAATTCCACCTTGCCGGTGAGAAAGGGAGGCTCAGAGCGGGGAAGCGGCTTGCCCGAGGTTATGCAACCGTGTAGAGACTGGCCATCCCCGCAGCCAGCGCTCCTTCTGCCCTCTGGGCTGCCTGTCTACCCTCCCGTCTAGCTGAGGGGGGAAGAGGCATGCAAGAATTAGGGACTGAAACAAGTCTATAAAAATAAAATAATGAGACTTGTTTTCTGGGTGGCCTGAGGAATAAACATTGCTGTGCGGTTGGATAGACAGGGTGCCTTGTGTTGGCACAGCCTCACGGTGCGGCTGGGTGGTCTGCGAAGGCTTCTCAGAGGACGGGGACCCTTGACTATGGGTGAGATTTGGAGAGCTGAGGGGAAGCCCCGCAGCCTGAGGCTCCGTCCCATGGCGGCTGGTGCTGGGGACAGGTGTATGCCAGGCAGGCCTCAGCTAGAAGTCCTGGACGGTGACTTGAAAGTAGGCCTTCACCCCTTCTGTGTGTCCTAGGAGTGGATTTTCGGGTCAAAACCCTGCTGGTGGACAACAAGTGCTTTGCACTGCAGCTCTGGGACACGGCTGGCCAGGAGAGGTAACGGGCACCGTCTGTGTCGATTGTGTCAAGGACCGGGGTGAGCCCAGGGGTGTAGAGGGGTGGGGGCAGCCCTGGCAACACGGGCAAGAGGCCGCCCGTGCAAATGAGCCGACTCCCCCTAAGGAGTCGGGAGGCCGGGCACGGGGAGACGGCCCAGCCCGGGTGGTGGCGACACAGCCGCGGACCCAGGGGCCCCTCAGGCTGGCCGGGCATATGTTAAGGCCACCCCAGCATGGCCCTCGAGGGATAGCCACCCAACACCTGTCCTTCTGAAAACATCATAAAGCCACGAAAAATACTGAGGACTCTCTCTGTTTACTAATCGGGAAATATCTCCAGGATGTTAACTGGAAAAACGAAGGGCAGAATACTGAGTATTGATGAGTACAAGGAATGTTTTACACTGTGTTTGTATAAAGCAGGGGAGGAAGATGTGTTTGCGTATGTGTGTATATATAAAATATAATGAGAACGGTTACACGGCTGGGTACTGTCTGGACAGCCCTCGTGTGTATGTATATGCATGAAATTGTTCTGGAAAAATACTTAAGAAACTGGTAGCCCTGGATGCCTCTGGGGAGGGGGACCAAGTGGCTGCAGGATGGGGCAGGGGGAGGGAGACTTTTCACCGAGCATCCTTTGGTCCTTTTTGCGATTTGAGCCGTGAGAACTGTCGCCTCGGCAACAGTGACCACGCTGTGGGCAGGAAGGCATGTGCGCCCTCTGTGGGAAGCCGCGGGACATGCAGACGGACTGGCTGGGGCTTAGCGAGGCCGGGGCCTGGGGCCAGGCTGCCTGGCGTGGCCTCACGCAGACTCTCTGGGCAGATACCACAGCGTGACACAGCAGCTGCTCCGCAAGGCCGATGGGGTGGTGCTCATGTACGACGTCACCTCCCAGGAGAGCTTTGTCCACGTGCGCTACTGGCTGAGCTGTCTCCAGGTGAGCAGATGGCCGCTGGGGTGGGCCCCAGTTTTTGGAGTCAAGAGGGGGCTTGTATCCTGCCAACTCCCCCTTTTCTCCCAGGATTACAAATGACACAACAGAACCTATGGGTGACACCACCCACTGAAGTCATGTGGTTGGATGAGCTGGGAGCACAGTAGTACAAAGAAACCTCAACCACATGGTACAGCCTTCAAACCAAACTGCTTCCTTTATCCTGTGAACATTTCTTTCCTACATACAGCAGCTCTTCCTATACCTGAGGATAATGCAGGTCTAGTGCCACCGCAGGTGATAATTCCTCTGTTCTTTCCCTCACATACTCACTCAATACGTATCAGGCCCAGTGTGTACTAGCACAGCAGAGGGGTATGAAGTTAGTCATGTTGGCTTCTTTCCAGAAGTTTCTAGTCTAGTTGAAGAGATGCAAAAGAAGCAAGGTAGGATAATGTCTTGAGGAGGAGAGCTGGGCCCTGGGGTCTGGCAGGACCTGGGGTTGAATCCCACTATCCCACCCCAACTCTTTGGACAAGTGACTTAACCTCTCTGAACTTCAATTTCCTGACTTCTCTCACAGAGGAGTTGTGAGGGCTAATTGATATAATTACTTTCAGCACAGCACCTGTTGTATAGCAAACGGTAATCAGAAGCTGTTATTATTATTATTATTCATGAAACGCTTAGGAAACGTGCCAAGGCAGTGTGTATAATCAAACACAGGACTGTTCAACACACACAGGAAAAGAGGGGCATGGGCAGGAGCAATCCAGGCAGGCTTCCTAGGGGAAGGGCCGTTGAGGCTGGCCTTGAATAGTAGGTGAGATGTTTACAGGCAGAAGAGGGGCAGGCTCGCTGCAGATGGGGGAAGTGTCCAGGTGAGAAGGATGTGGAGTGCGTGTGACCCAGGAAGGGCACCTGTGCAGGGCAACTGTCAGCTTCTAGGAGAGGAGGCCAAATCTGCCCAGGGCCTGGCGCACGGGGGATGTGGCTAAGAGAACATGTTCTGTGTGCAGGACGCAGGTTCAGACGGGGTGGTCATCCTTCTCCTGGGGAACAAGACGGACCGTGAGGAGGAGCGGCAAGTGCCCACCGAAGCTGGGCAGCAGCTGGCCCAGGTAAGCACCAGGCACAACCGTCTCCCAGCCTGCACCGGGCAGACGCCTCCCTGGCAGGGAGTGAACGGGGGTCTCCCTGGAGTGGGCGACTGAGAAGGATGCATGGCGCATTCCTGCCCCTGCCCTAGCCAGAGGCCTGGCCAGAGTGGACGGCGGCCTGGCTGCCCCTGCCGCCCACCCCCGGTTCAACCGCACGCAAACGCGACGCTGCGACGGCGGGCAGGCCACTGAGCCTCACTGTGGAGTTAGCGAACTCCCACACGGTGTCCCAACCTACAGAAAAAACATCTACCGAGTAAAAAAGGGTTTTAAATAGCTTCACTTAAAATTCCCAATCAAATCTTAATTTTATCTCTGGTCTCTAATTAACATGTTCCCTTCTAATTTATTCTGTCTTAAGACTCAAACTCTTCCTTGGGAAGATGACATCAAAAGCGCCACTGCCAGACAGTGGAGACCACTGATTTATGAATGGTCCTTAACCACACTCTGGAAAATCTGGAGAGTAATAAAAAAGGGGGGAAATCACTCTTCACCCCACCCCTTACCCAATCCCTCGTGGCATCTCCGTGTTGTGTTTCCTTCCTGTTTCTCCTCTCGTTTCTCAGAATCATGAGGTCATCGTTGCGGCTCCTGGTTGGGGAGAATTTTTTTTTTCTGAAAAGTAGTAGCTCATCCCTTTGCTATAGTCATTCTCCTCCAGCAATTCTTCCTAGGGGAACAATCAGAAGCAATAGTCCCTAAAGGAATACCTAGTGGATACCCATGTATCTTGTATGATCAGACATGTTTATATGAGGCTGTTTTTACAGTATAATTTACTAGAGCAAACATTTGGCAGCAGTTGGTGGTTAAGTTGTGGAGGTTCATATGAGAGGCCAGTATTTGCTGTGAAGAATCCTGTTCTGGAAAGATATTTAAGGGTGTGGGGGAAACGCTTACGATATGATGTGGAATCGGAAGAGCAGCTGTGAATCTGGTTGTAGGTGGGTTGAAGCACATGCAATTGCCAGGGTTCGGCCGGGGCCCCCAAACCAGCAGTTCCGTAGGGTCTGACCTAACAGTACAGAGATGCTCAGCACCCCCACCCCCTGCTCGGTAACAGGGGTATATAAAACAGAATGGGAATGTATACCCAAACACTAACGTCAGTGGTTTGTATTTTGTACTTACACTTTTTTATGTTGTATCTTCCGTTATTTCCCCCAATGAAATATTTTTGAAATCCAAAAACATAAGTCACATTTATAAAATGTTCCCAGAGGCATTTCTCCAAGTTGGGGTGCAGGCTATCCACGTCACTCTGAAGGCAGTGAACGTCTCTGGGGTGTGTCCTCGACTCCTTGGCCAGCCAGGGTGGAGGGACCATGAGCAGAGGGCCCAGCTGGGGGCCACGGGCCACACTGAGCTGGGGCTGCCTCGCCCATGGTGGGGGCCTTAGGGAAGCACTGGGCAGGACTCTGATGGCCAGGACTTTGGTGGCGGGGACTACACCTGGCCTCTCAGTGGTCTCCCCCAAGGCACACATGCCCCTCCCTGTCTGACCTGCAGGAGTTGGGGATCTCCTTTGGGGAGTGCAGTGCTGCCTTGGGTCACAACATCTTGGAGCCCATGGTGAACTTGGCCCGGTGAGTGCTGCCCCACCCCACCCCTCACCACCCAGAATCCTCTGGAACAGTCTCCAGCCCCACTCCTGACTCCTGTGTGGGAAGGGAAGGCCCATTCTGAGAAAAGGGGTCAAGGAAGCACCTGGTTTCCCAGCAGGGAGAGAGAGAGCACTGCACTGAGAGTCTCCTGACTCCAGCCTCACCATCCCCATTAGCTGTATCCCTCCCCAGACGTGCTTTCCCCTCTCTGAGCCTCAGTTTTCTCATCTGTAAAGTGGACTGGGAAAGGGAGTGTCTGTCTCCTACTTCCAACCTTCCATGGATTTAGAATAAGATCCAGATGCCTGTACCCTCTCTAGTGCCATCTCCCCTGCGCCCTGTCCCCACACGCACCGAGCTGCAGCCACTCAGGGACGCCCTCCCTGACCACCCCCCCCTCCATCCCATTTTAGATCACAGCTCTGTTTGTGTCCTTCGCTGTCAAATTGACATTTGTCGATTCTTGACACGTTGTAATTACGTATGCATTTGTCTGTTTCCTTGTTGTCTAGGAGGACAGGGCCATGTCTGTTTTGTCAGCCCCTCCCTCCATACCTAGGGCCTGGCACATACCAGGTGCTCAATAAATGAATAAAATGAGTAAGGGGTGAGGGTGCCAGATCAGATGAGCTCCATCTGCACGTGGTAAATACCCTGTGAATACATGAATGGGCCTCTTTTACTTCCCAGTCCCCGAGCTCCCTCCCAACCCTGCACCTTGGCCCTCTGCCCAGAACGCACCCCACTTTCTGCCAGCAAACCCTGTCCACGGCTCAGGTCTTGGCTCAGACACTACCTCCTTCCCCCCTGAATCCCCCAGGACCTGGCGTGAGGCCCTCTGTGTGCTCCCCCGATCCGGTGTCATTCCTGGGTTGCAGGTGTCCCTCCCTCACTACTCAAGGCAGGGAATGTTGGCTTCTTTGTAATCAGAGCCCCTCACACGGTGCCTGGCACACGGCAGGGCTGAAAGAGTGCCAGAAAGAGTCAGAAGGCCGAAGTCTCTGCGGCTCCCCTGTGGGGGGGAGCGGGGGGGGCAGCCTGGTGGGGGGGTCGGAGTGCAGCCTCCCAGCCCCCCAGCTGCACCCACGGGCCCCTCCATGCTGCTCCTGGGAGGTGAGAGAGGACTGATGCCTGCGCATCCCCACGCAGGTCACTCCAGACGCAAGAGGACAGCCTGAAGGGCTCGCTGGTGGAGGTGGCCCCCAAAAGGCCACCGAAGAGAGCCGGCTGCTGTTCCTGACCGCCCGTCCTGTCCGGGGTAGGACGGCCAACCCCCCCCCCTTGGCTCCCCCTCCCTCAGCTCCCGTCCTGCCTCACAGGACGCAGCAACGATGGAGAGGACCAGCTTGGAAGTTCAGGAACGTTCTCTTCAAACCAGAACTTGGTTTCCAGGGCGGAGGCCCTCTGCCCTCCAGAGAAGGACTTCGCTGTGTAAATAAGGCTTGGGGCTGGGGTGTTCTTTACAACTCTTTAAAGAAAAAAAGAGTCTAGAAAACCAGCTTGATGAAAATACACCAAAATATCGGCTACATATCTGTGGGTGATAAAATTATAGGGTGATTGTGAGGGGGTGTTATTTTCTTCTTTATACATATTTGTATTTTCAGATTTTCTACAATGACTGGATATTCTACAAATGATCAGAAAAAAAAAAAAGATTGAGAAGGAGGACAGAAGCTTTTCCAGGCGCTTGCTTTGGTGCCGCTTCCTAATTGGTACAACCTGTTAATGACAAACGACTCCGTTTATTAAAGCAGTTCCGATGCTCTCTGCCCGGCAGAGCGCTGCTGACTTGTTGCACTCATTGTTGCTATGGTATCTGCAAACGCGGAATCCGATGCCTGGGGACAAGCAACGTTCTGATATGTGCCCCGATGCCCTCAGGTCTCCCTGAGCCCCAACCTCACTCCCTTTGCCCGTTATCCACCTCCAGGGGGTCACATTTGGAAGCTCCGCCCCCTGCCCAAGTGCCAGTGTCCCCAGGGGCAGCACTTTGACCTGAGGTGTCAGCCCCTGGATGCATGTGAGGCGCAGCTGGGGTGTGGCTGGTGTGGCCCGGGGAGCAGTGGGGAACCCGGATTCGGACTCACTGACAGGCTTCCCTTTGGAGCTCTTGCAGGAGTTTCCAGCGCCCCACAACAGTGGGCTCCTGAAAGGTGGCTGCACCTTATAACCCAGGGCCGGAGCTCCTAGTGCCCTCAGGGAGCTTGCTCTGGAAGTCTCGGAGAGACAGCCTCTCTCCTGTTGGCCTGTCCCCTATTGTCTGTGTTTGTGGCAAATGCGCATCACATCCTGCCATCACCACCAACTGAATGTCTGATGCGCACCGGGCACAGAGTTTGAGACTTTGTAACCATTCAGGCACCGGGGGATTCCCTGGCTGACTCAGAGGAGACTTCAGTTTCACAGAGAGACAAGCAAAGACAGGTCCAGGGACAGCGTTACAGACAGAGGATGACGCAGAAAGAGGAGAGCAGGCGGTGGAGGGCAGAGCCCTGTTCCCACCGGTTTAAGCGAAGTCTTAGCTCCCGGCCCCCATCCCTCTCTCGGTTCTACGAGGGGTGTCTCAGGCGCAGTGAGCTCCCTGTCCCCTGAGGCACACAGCCGGAGCCAGGTGACACTTGGCAGGAGGTGAGGCCGAGAAGATTCTAGCATCAGAAGCCAGCAAAGGTTGGGTTAGATGCCTTGAAGGGAGCCCACGCGCCCTCCGGGCCATATGTGGACGAGTCCTGTGATCCGGCCAGTTGATTCTCCCGCTGGGCCTCGCACTGGTTCTTTCCTACCCCAGTGTCCTCTCCCTTCTCTTCTCCCCAGCCCGCAAGCCCCGCGTGCACGGACGGGAGCGAGTGACGCTGGCCCTGGCTGAGGGTGGGGCAGGTCCTGCAGTTGCTAATGGCTCTCTCTGGGGTCCAGGGCCCTGGCAGGCACTGACATCTCTGTCCTGTGGGCCAGGGAGTTAATGAGGCAGGGAGGCAGGTGTGAGTCCTGAGGGAGCCAGCTGAGCAGACAGAGCCCCTATCCTTTGGGGGGCCCAGTGCAGGAGTGGTCCCCAGGCCTGCCCCTCCCATCTCACTCTGCTCTGGCCTCAGGCAGCTCAGGAGCCCTAGAGGTGGGTGCTGGAAGAGACTGCCCAGAACCCTCTGTTGCCTTCCTCTGGCTGGACCCACCTTCTGGGCAGGGTCCGGCTGCACAGGGGCCACCAGACTTCCCCAGTGCCAAAGGGCTCCCAAGTCGGCAAGCAGGACCCAGGAACCTCAGAGCAGCACGAGGTGGGTAAGGACAACAGCAGGAGGGACTCAAGGTAGACTTCAGAGTGAACTTTCAGGCAAGTGGCAAGTTCTCACAGCATGTCAGCCAAGGGGGCCTCTGGCTACAACTTAGCTTGAGGCTGATTAAGAAAAGGAAGGTGGGACTGGGCTGATGGGGCTCCTGGTGTGGACTGAGACAGGGAGGGTGGGGACAGAATGGAGGTGCGGCAGGAGCTCCAGGAGAAGAGAGCTTTTTGGAACTGAGGGTGAGGGGGGCAGGACGAGAGCCATCCTCTACGCAGCGCCTGCGACGGGCCAGGCACTGTTGTGAGCACTTGACTCATTTTACCTCATTTAATCCTCACGTCAACACCGTCAACACCGTGCGACTGGGCATGTCATTATCCCAATTTGACAGACGAGGAGAGTGACACATAGGGAGGTTGAGTAACCCGTGCACAGTCACACAGCTAGTAAGTGTGGAGCTGGCTTTAAACCCGCTCCAGTTCCCGCAAGCTCAACCCGTAGGTTATGGAACGTCTCACAGAAGATGAGGGTGCTCGGGTGGAGCGGGGGCCAGTCCCGCGAGCCTTTGCCCGGCCCCAGCTCCTCTCCAGTGACAGTCCAGGACACGGCGGGGGTGGTCAGGAACAAGAGATGAAAAGGCAAGGACAGATGGCAGGAAAGTGGCTGGACTGCCACATTCATCCAGGGCAGTTGGGGTATTTGGGCAGGTCCTGCATTTCCTCCTTCCCCTGCGGTCCCTGGAACCAGAGTCTGGGCCCCCGGAGGGGTGTTGGCATCAGAACTCACAGAGGTCCCCCCACTCTCTGCTCAGCTGCCTTCAGGTGCGTTGCTGCCCTGGGGCCTCAGAGACCAAGCTTGTCCCCCAGGCAGGGGCTCTGCAGGAGGGGCTCAGGGACTCCTCCAAACCTGCCTTTGAACGGCAAGAGAAGGGTCTTTCCCAAGCCCCCTGTGTGGGAAAAAAGGGGAGGAAACTCCAGTCGGGACACCTCTGGGCTGCCTTGTGGGCTGCCGGGTCCCCAGTGCCTGGCGCAGAGAAACGCTTAGGAAATGCTACCACGTTAGGGGACAAGCTAAGGCACAGGGTCCTTGCCAGAGTCCTCCTGAGTGTGGGTAGGGCTGCAGGACAGACAGGGGCAAGGAGGAAGGTCTGAAAGGTGGGAGCAGGCTCCCCTCACCTTGCCAGGGACTCGCACAGCACGACCCAGAGGGCAGGGGTTCCCACGCTGGTCTGCCCTGAGAATCAGCTGGGACCTTTCAAAAATGCCAAATCCCGGACCCGCTAAATCATACTTCTGGGGCTTCTGTATTTTTGAAGCTCCCCAGGTGATCCCAATGCGAAGACAAGCTTGGAACCACTGGTCAGGGCTTTTAATACTTTTTCAAAGCCCTTTCGTATTCTCTTTCTCATTTTAACTGGGAATAAAATTAAATCTGCCTATTTCACAGACGTGTGCGTGTGTGTGTGTGTGTGTGTGTGTATGTGTGTGTGTATGTGTGTGTGTGTGTGTGTGTGTGTGTGTGTAATCTTTATCAGGTTATAAAGGCGAGTTGTATTCCCGGCAGAAATTTTAGAAATAAAGATATCATAAAGCAGAACTGAGGTAGAGAAACATTAAGTAACTCTCCGAAGGTCCCAGAGCTACCGAGTGGCAGAGTCAGGACTTGAACCCAGGGCACTGGTGGAGCCCATCCCACCAGGCAGTCCTGGGGTCTGGGGGGGCTGATGTGTGCCCAGGGCAGGCGCACGTCCGGGCCACTGTACGCGGGGGGCTGTGAAAGGAGGGGGCCCAACAGGGGCAGGGCAGGTGGCCTTTGGGGCTGTTTTCTACGCGGTCCCTGTGTGTCTGCCGCAGGAGAATGGAGCCCAACGCCACGTTCACTGCCCGCCTCACCGCCACACCTGAGCGACTGCTCCGACTCATCTTTGCCGGGTTCTGCGGTGCCATCCTGCTGGCGGGGCTGCTGGCCAACGGGCTCATGCTGCTGGTGGTGGGCCGGGGCGCAGGCGCCCCCTGCCCGCTCCTCGCCCTGACCCACAGCCTCATGGTGAACATCTCGCTGTCCGACCTGCTGTTCCTGGCCTGCGTGGTGCCCGTGCAGCTGCTGCGCTTCCTGCAGCGCGACTGGTGGCTGGGCCCCGCCGTCTGCACCACCAGCCAGGCCGCCAGCACGGCCACCATGTTCTGCACCTTCTACAGCATGGTGGCCACCGCTCTTCTGCGCCATGTGGCCGTAGCCCGGCCTGACGTGGCCTTACCAGCTGGCCGAAGCACCCGCTTGCTGCTCTGTGGGGCCATGTGGGTCCTGGGCCTCACTGCGTCCCTGCCCAACTGGCTGTTCCAGCGGGTGGCAGTGGAGGAGGAGACAGCGGGGGCCCCCACGGCCCGGGCCTGCCTCTTGCTCCTGAGCCCCGCTCGGACCTCTGGCTACTTCACCTTGCTGGGAGCCCTGGCCTTCCTGCCCTGCCTGCTGGGGCTGGGCTGCTCTTTCAGCCACATGCGCTGGCTCCTGTGGGCGCGGCCCCGAGGGCCCGCGGGGGAGAGCACCCAGGAGCACCAAGAGAACACAGGGCTCATCCTCGTGGTGCTGCTGGTTTTCGTGCTGATGTGGGGCCCCTGCTCTGTGCTGGGCTACGTGGCGGCCATGGGCCTCCTGCCCGCCACACCAGAGGCTTTTGTGGCCTCCAGCCTCTGCACCATCCTGGCCTACTCCAATTGTGCTGTCAGCCCCATCCTCTGCTTCTACCTCTCCCGCCCCTTCCGGGCAGGACTCAGGGACCTCTTCTGTAGGCTGCTGACTGCCAGGCGTCCCAGAGGTGTGGGAGGGGCAGCCATGGGGCTGGAAAGAGTCCAGCCTGGCCAGGAGAGGGCCCCGGGGGGCCCGTGGGGCCCGGTGGGGGTCTGAGAGGCCAGGGTGATGGAAGGGCTGAGTTTCCAGGGAGATGGAAAGACCTTTGGTGGCTTTAGAGCCCACCCCCTCTATTTTACCCATGGGGACACTGAGACCCCCAGAGGGCAGAAAGCGAAGGTCCCATGGCAATCACACAGCTCAGAAAGAGCTCACATCTGCAGATAAGCGGGCCCACCCCCACTCCACCCTGAGGGCCAGAGACCTACAGGCCCACAACTACTTTCTAGTTGTGCGATCTCAAGCAAAGCCCTTAACCTCTCTGTGCCTCAGTTTTCTCGTCTGGAAAGTGGGACAATGATTATACGCACCTTCTTCACACGGATGTCAAGAAGATGAATTCACTAAACATATGTAGGGTGCTTGGAAGAGTGGTGCTTAGTACGTAGATACGCATGTTGGTCATAGCTACTGTTATCATTTTTATTAATTCAGGGGTATCTGAGGTGAGTGGACGAGAGGGTGGCAGAGGCGCTTCCCAAGGCAGAGAAGTAGGTGGAGGAATGATGTGGGGGCTGCAGCCTGAGGTCCTTAATTCTGAAGGCCAGAGCTGGGGGCACAGCTGCAGCCTGGGTGGGGGCTGAGAGCCTCTCCCTTCAGCACCTCTCCCTTCTCTGCCCGCCCTCTGCAGCTCTGTCCCGCACAGCCCTGGGCCCAAGATGGGAACAAAAATAAAAAGTCAGCCGTGGAGCCATGAGTCTGTGCCTGGGAATGGCTGAACATCCTCCCTTCTTCCCCGCGGTGTCTCCTCCCGAGGTGGCTGGAGCAGGGATCTCTTTTAGGGCCTTTTCCTTCCCTCTGGACCCCAAGCCGAGGTCTCCATCAACGTGGAACCTTCCCACCCTCTGGCGTCCCTGGAGCAGGCCTCAGTCTTCTGTGTTGGCCTGGAAACCAGGGACACTGTCTCTGCTGAAGTCCCCAAGGCAGCCTGTTCTGCTTGGTTATGGCGTTACCAGCTAAACACACCGTGCGCACACACCGCGCGCACACACACATCCTGACTCCGTGGTAAAAAGCTTGGGAAACATTGTGTTGGACCAAGTAAACTGGCATCTTTGCTGTAGGACTTATCAGAGCCTTGAAAATCCTAAAGACCATCTAGACTGTCTGAGAGGGGCTCACGGCAGGCAGTTTCCCAAACTCCATGCCAGGGAGCCAGCGTCCTGCGGAACACACCTTGGGAAGGAACCCCGGAGAGAAGCTGCAGTGTCAGGCACAACAGACGCCCTCGGCACCCTGTCCCGTCCCGGGCAGCAGCTCTGAGCCTCGATTTGTCTGCCAGGCAGGCGTCTCCTCCCAACACGTTCCCACGGCGCCCACCGGGAGGCCAAACGGCTGCTGGTTATGGGAACTTCCCTTCTCCCGAGCTGAACCCCACCCTGTTGCCGCTGAAAGCATATCGGGATGCAAGTCAGAGGGGCATCTAATTATAGGGACAGCCATGAATCAGCTCTAATTTACTATAAAATTGTAAGAAGTAAACAAGTCCCAAACTTTGGTATAATTAGTACTGAATTCCTTGTGATGTGCAGGTTGGGAATGGCTGCCTGGAGGGCTAATCTGAGAGCAAACTTGCCTGGAAAAGGGACTAGTCCCCTTTTGCTGTGATCCTGGGCCCTGATGGCCACAGGGATTTATATGTGAAGAGGGACAAGGGGAGGAAAACGGTGTTTCCTGGGCACCTAATGTACAGTGGGTCCTGGGCACGTGTCACAACATCCTGTGCACATATCTACCTGTCACTGTGGCCACACGATAGTCCTGCAAGGGAGGAGCCATGGCCCCGTTGCACCAGGGGTAGTGACTTGTCATGGGCTCGTCATCCATGCGGGGCCAGGAGTCCCATTTGGTGCCCACGGCCTCCGGCCCCTCCTGTCGGCTTGGCATCAGTACCCACGACTGTAGCACTTCCTCGCTCCCTTCCTCGGTGCGTGAGCCTCCAACACCTGGGCGGGGCCCGGCACTAATATTCAGTGAGTACCTGATGTGAGACGAGTGAATGAGTGATCACAGGCCCTGAAGTGACCCTGTCACTCTCTCACTTCCTGTTGCGCTCAGGGTAAAGGCCAAAGGCCTCAGCACAGACTGTAAGGCCCTGTGCATTCTGGCTTCTTCACCCCGCAGCCCTCTGCTGCACGGCCCCTTCCTAGCTCAGCTGCGGCCTCCCTGCGCCCCTGCAAACGCCCAAACCCGCCCCACCTCAGCGCTCTTCCCGCTCCTTGGAGCCCCCCCATATCAGCGTGGCCCCTGGTCTCGTTTCCTCGGGGCCCTCCTCCCTGCCACCTCCTCAGGGAGGCCCTCCCTGACCCTCACCCAGGATATCACCCGTCGCTGTCCACCCTCATCGTCTCTCCTGTCTCACCGTGCCTGGAATGACGGGATTACCCTGTCTGTCCCTAGCCCACGTGCGCGTTCGCGGCAGACCCGCGCGGAGACAGCGGCGTCCCCCGTGCCCGGCAGAGCCTG
The DNA here is from genome assembly GCF_020740605.2 of Lemur catta. Lineage (NCBI taxonomy): Eukaryota > Metazoa > Chordata > Mammalia > Primates > Lemuridae > Lemur > Lemur catta. Next base: position 46,232,683 of record NC_059129.1, read on the forward strand.
GCGCGTGGCGCGTGCTCAGTAAATCCCTGCCGAACACGGGAATCGAAGGAGGAGAGAGAAGAGGCCCTGGGCTCTGCCAAACAGCAACATCTGCGCTGTATTTTTCGGCGGGGAAGGAAAACCAAGGGACTTTACTAAAAGAACCAGATTTACTTCAGATTAAGGCAGATTCCACACAGAGATTGTCGCAGAGACGGGCACGGGACCAGACGCCGTAGAAACACCACCATCATGCGTGACGCAGGGAAGCGGGGCCGGGCGGCAGACGCGGCGGGGCCTGTCTCCACCCGGGCACGCGGGACCGGCGGGCTGGGGAGCCCCATGCACACGAGGGACTGGCATGCGTGACCTGCCGGGTGGGCCCAGCGCGAGCGCCCCTTTGCCTCCCCGCCCACGGCAGGGGCAAGAGCTCGGCTCCGACGCCAAGCCCGAGGAGGAAGGACCGGGCTGTGTCTGGGGCGGTGGGATGAGACAGGGTGACCCTAGAGCCAAGACGGCCTGGGGTGAAAGGTCACATTTGTTGGGAGTGGTCGGGGGAACTGGGCGCGGGATGTACGGACCCTCAGGACGTCGGAGAGGAAGGAAGCCGGGACAGTCCGGCCAACCCTCTCACCAGACCTGTGGGGACTGAGGCCCCAAAGCAGCAGGGCCGTGCATGGGTTCCCACAGCAGGCAGAGGTGGAGGCAAGAGAGTGGGCACGCGGGCACCGGGGCAGGGCTGCTCCTTGCCCGGGCCTCCAGTGGGGGGGCACCAAGGGCCCTGGCAGCCTCTGGAGGGAGAGGGGGTGCCCGGAGCTAGGCGTGAACTGTGGCAGTGCCTGCGGGTCTGCGTGTCTAGAACCGATGCCACCCTGGGCTTGAGAGGCACCGGGAAGGACTCGGTGCTGAAAACCCCCATTTCAGGCCCATCCTGTGGCCCAGGGTCACTGTCACAGCCCCCCACGGCTGTCACTGCATACAGCGTCCCTGGGACAGGTCACCAGAAACAGGGCACAGGATAGTTAATGGGGTGGGGGCCAGGAGTAGACACCACTGGGGGATGGGGGAGGGGCTGGAGGAGGCCAAGCCCAGGCTTCAGGGACAGGTGTGCAATGTAGAGACGCCTGGCGGGGTGGGGGACCCCAGGGCCCCGATTGTTGTTCACGCCTCTCTGGCCGGGCTAGAGCCAGGTGTGGGGGAAGAACAGAAGAGCTGGGATCCAGACCCTGTGCCCCCTCCACTATCTGTACCCCCCAACTCCCTGGGTTTGGGCAGTAAGTGGGGCCAGGAAATTGAACAGGGGTCTGCAGTGGTCCCCTGCCGGCCTCCCAGGGACACAGTGCCCCAAAGTCCAGGCGGGCCGTCTGGGGGGAGTCTGGGGACTCTGCCTACCATTCTACGGCCTCCCCCAGGCCCCAGCCAGCTGCCTGCTGTGGAGCAGGTTCAGATGTGCGTGTGCAGCGGGGAGGCAGGGGGCGTGCGGGCTGGGGACTGCGGGGGTGACTGTGCTGGTGCCGCGGGCGGGGGCCGCGGACGGATGCCCTGTGCCTTCATGTAGGACACCAGCTGGTCGGGGATCTCGGCCAGCACGTCCCGGGCCAGGCGGGCCATGCTCAGCACGTGGTTGCCTGTGCGGTCCACGTAGTCCCGGAAGGGCACAAACTGGCGAGTGAGAAGGCAGGGTCAGGCGGGAAGGCAGCGTCGGGCAGTGCCTCCCCCTGGACCCCAGCCCCCCAGATCTCCAGGCCTGGGGTCATGTCCCCACCCCACCCTGAGCCTCTGCTCACTTTACTTAATCCCCCCTTGGTGAATTCCCTGACTGTGTCATAGTCACTATTCTTTCATTCATTCAACGAACAGTTACTGAGCACATTCCACGCCACGACACACCACGGAACAAGATTCCCTGATCTCTGAAGTCTCAGCGGCACGCAGGGCACTCAGCAGGTGCTCAGGGAACACTGATCGAATCCCCTGACTTGGCACGTGCCCTCCCCTCTCCGCAGAGCCCTCTCTGTCTCTGGCCTCTCTTTTCCCCTTGTCTCTCTGGAGCTAATCTGGCAACACCCAAAGCCAGGCCCCCCTGGCCTCCTCACTGCTGCCGCCGGACCCGGATCAGCGTGGGGTTGGCCTCGCCTCCCAGACTACCCTCACTCTGGTTGCCAGCCCCCATCTTTGGCGTCCAACCTGGGATACTCTTTTTTAAACCAAGAGGGTATGGGGAATGTCAGTTTTTTATTCCCCGTGTCCTAAGCTCTAGGGGTCCCGTCTGCAGGAGATTCGCCGAGGGATGTGCTTGCTGAGGGGGTATCTGCCTGGTTGGCTGGGAATTCCCTGAGGACGAAGACCTTTCTGCTCATCATTTTGCATCCTACGTGGGACCTAAGACATTGATTCAGTTAACCGAGGGACCCCTGCTCTTGGAGAGAGCTGCTGCCCTAAAGAAACCCCCTCCACCTTCAAGGGGTTTGACAGCTCACTGCAAAGGCTGCCAGGCAGAAAACAACAGAAAGTGCAAGACCACAGAGGCCTTGGGGCTCAGGGAGGGCTGGCAGAGTGTTCTGGGTCATGTTCGGGGCACCAACGTTAGGACTGAGTCTGGGACGTGGCAAGGAGGGGTCCAGCCCAGAGAGAAGTGTGGCCTGAGGACTGAGTCCTGTTCCCCTCTGCGGTGGCCAGGCCACTCTGGGGCTTCCAGTGCCTCCCTGCAGGGCCCTTCTCCAGGGAAGCCCCCAGAGGGGGCGAGAGGTCAGCCTGGCTAGACGGACTCTTGAATTTCCCATGCAGCAGGCGGGGCCTGGGCGTCACCTGGACGATGTCCCGTTCAGCCAGCTTCCCCCGGGAGGAGATCCGCACGTCGTCACCGTCCAGCTCCACCATGGCTGTGTGGGGAGGAGCAGCAGGGGGGGAGGGGACTAGTGGTGGACAGCCTGGCCTGGCAGGGCTTGTCCTCCAATCCCAGCCCAATCCAGGGCAGAGACCACTGGCCCACAGCCCCATGTTGGAGATGAGGAAACTGAGGCCGGGAGACAGGAGGAGCCCAACCATGTGCAGTGCTCCAGCTCCCCGACCCTGCCCAGGCCCCAGGGCTGGGGGACAAAGGCTGACTCAGGCCTCCTCCCCACAGCCCTGGGGCGTGGGCGTGGGCCAAACCCTGACCTGACACACCCCTCCCTGCACAAACAAACACACCCTCCCGCCCTGCACACTCACCCAGACAGTCCCACACGCCCAGGCGTGAGCGCTTGCTCTTTTGGGAAAGGTCCTCTCCAGGGGCCTGGAGCCTCTGGGGAAGCACTGGGTGGGGGTGGGGGATCGGGACAGAGAGTGGGGGGCGGCAGCGGGACTCACCGTCGAACTCTGCCTGGCCCACGCCGACGATGATGATGGACATGGGCAGTTTGGCAGCCTGGGAGACAGCAGGGCAGGGGGGGAGGGTTGGACCCAAGGAGCGGCCAGGTGAAAGAAAGGAGAGGTCACAGGTCAAAACGAGAGAGGTGGGGACAGGGAAGAAACGGGGGAGGGAACACGGAGAGACAGAGAAACACAGGAAAGGGGTAGGGGAGGGAGGGGGTTGGAGAGAAAGACCCAGGGATGCCAAGGTGGGGCCCGGAAGGGGAGAGGGAAAGAGGCAGAGGGGCAGTGGGTCACAGGTCTGCTCCTGCGAGCCACCCCGACCCCTCCTCTGCCACTGGGCCTCTACCACGTGGGGCCCTCTTTTATGTGGTTCTGAGGACGGGCCAGCGTGGCTGCGGCTGGGCGCCTTTCACCCGGAGAGCGGGCAGGTGAGCCATGTCCCCGGGCTTCCCCGCTCCGGGCCGCCCACCTCCTCTACCTGGCTCTGGCGCAGCAGTCCTAGGGACAGCTGGGGACGGAGCCACGGGAGTCTGGAAGGGGTGCACCACCCACTGTGGCAGAGAGGTGGGCACGGAGCTTGCCGGCCAGATCCCGTCCACCCCGGCCCTCCCGCAGGTCCCAGGAGACTCCAGGCAGAAGCCAGGAGCAGGACGAGGGCAGCAGGTCCCAGGAGGGGGGCGGGGGGGGGGGAGGAGAAGCCACCCCCCAATCCACCCCCCAGCGTATCCCTAAAGTGGGAGGCAGAGACCCCTCAAACCACGCCCCGGCCACACCCCTCCCCCCCAGCCCCCGGCGTCCTCGCTCACGTTGACGATGGCCTCCTTGGTCTGCGCCATGTCCGAGATGACGCCGTCCGTGATGATGAGCAGCACCGAGTACTGGGAGCCGTCCTGCACGGCCGCCGCGTTCCTGGGGGGCGCAGGCTGAGTCTGCGGGGGCTCTGGGCACGCCCCCAACAAGGGCCCTGAACACTACGGGGGGGTCTCTGGGGGAGGGTCTCTTCAGGGTCAGGGCTCCCTGGAGAGCAGGTCCACGGGAAGAGGCCGGCGTGGACACAGCCCTGGGAGCTGCTGGGAGGGAGTCCAGGGGCCCCGCGCTCACCTGGCCACGTGGGTGACCACGGGGGCGAAGTTGGTGGGGCCGTAGAGCTGCACGGTGCGCAGGCTGCGGTGGTACGCCTCCAGGATGCCGTCGATGCCGCAGCACGAGGGGTTCTCCTGGTTGCCGTTCTGGGGGCACAGAGGGGGAGGAGGCGGTGGGTGATGTTCCGGAACAGAGCCGGGTGGGGAGGCCTGCAGCCCGGGGTGGCAGGGCAGGGGAGGGCTCCCCGGGCCCACCTGAAGGGCAGTGCCTGCTTCCGGGGAGCAGGTCCAAGCCCCTCTTTGCCCTACTCCCTGCTCAGAAAGGCCCCTGAAAGCCACCACGCCCTAAAACGACTGCTGGGTCTGAGCAACTCAGGCAGGACTTGCAGCTGATCCGTCCTCATGTGTCCTGTGCCCAGACACAGCAGGGACCATCTGCTGTGACTCAGTGTCTCCAGCTCACGTGAACGGGGGAGGGGGCCTGAGCAGTTATCTCCCCAGGGCCGGGACCCCCAGATGATGCCACAGCCTACATCACCCCAGGGAGCCCACCGCATCCCATCTCAGTACCACCTTGGGAGCTCCTGGAATGACCTGCGGTTGCTCGTACCCAACCCACACCCCCTGATCCTCTTTCCTGGGGCCCGGGGCCTGGCTCAGCCACCGCTGCCCTCCACCTGCCCCTGCGTCTTGTCAGGAACAAGGAGGCCAGAGCCAGCTGTGGGCGGCTTCAGACCTGGAGGGGAGGGGTTTGTGAGCAGGGTGCGGAGTGGGTTTCTGGAGGCCTCACTGTGCGCTGCAGGTGGTCTACCCCACAGGGGCTGCGCTTTACGTCCCTAAGCTCAGAGGATGGGAAATCCTCCCCCGCACGGCTCCCGAGCCTGTCCCCCTACCCCAGCCTGACCAGCCCTCAGCCCTTGCTCCCACCAGCAGGTCCTACCAGCGGGAACTCATGGGACACCCGGCCATCTGGGGGCAGCTTGGCCCCGAAGCCAAGGGCAGGGAACATCTTGTCGCTGTCGTAGTGCTGGATGATCTCCCCGACGGCAGTCAGTGCCAGCGCGTAGGCGTTCAGCTGGTAGGGGCTCATGTAGTGCAGGGACGTGGACTGCGAGGGGTTTCCTGCGACACAGGACGTGGGAATATTTGCCGGCCTGGACCCTCCAAGCACTCCAGGCTCAGAATGCAGAAGTGGGCGTCTGAGAGCACCCCTAGCTTTTATTTACCCTGGACTCCTCTTTCTTGCCCCACATTCCCCCCTTTAGCAGATCCTGGCTGCTGAGCCTTCAGAGCAGATCCAGAAGGCCACCTCCCCCGAGCCTCCTCGGTGCCACCTCCCTCTTGCTTTAGGGTTGGCGCAGCCTTCTACCTGCTCTCCCTGCACCCGCCGCCCACACCCGGCACGCCAGCCAGAGAGCTGGCAAACCTGCCAGGCCGACCGGGCCCCTCCTCTGCTTTAGTCACCAATGCTCCCATCTCACCCAGGACAAACCCCAAAGTCCTTACAGGAGCCCCCAAGGCCCTGCAGGATCTGGCCCCAGTCACCTCTCATCTCCTCCCATCCTCCCTGTCACTCCCTCAGTCCCCGCCTCACGCTGTTCCTGCCTCGGGACCTTGGCAACGGCTGTTCCCTCTGCCTGGGACACTTTTCCGCAGATGAGGTCTTTGCTCAAGGGTCATCTTCTCACTGTGGTCTTCCCCAAGCAGCCCATTGAAAGTTGCAGCCTCCCCAGTCCTCCCCATCCCTCTTCCTGCCTTGATTTTCCCTCAGAGCCCTTGTCACCACTAACATAGTCCATATTTACTTATTTGTTCACTAATAAGAGGCAGTTGGGCAAACTGCCAAGGTACCAAACTTGTCTCTATGTCCTGCTGGCTGTGGGATCTTGCATACGTTCCTTAACCTCTCGGCCTCAGCCTCCTCATCTGTAAAATGGGAGTAATGGTAGTTCCCACCTCATAGGATTGATGTGAGGATTAAGCAGGTGTTATTATTATAACTACCATTATTGTTATTGTTACTAAGGTCCCTCCCAGCTCTGACAGCCCAACACAATACGATGCTGGGCCCTGCAGCCGTAAAAGGGGTTGCTGACACAGCTGAGCAGCCCAAGGCCTGGGCATTGCCAATTGGCGCAAAAATGAGCACTTAGCACCCTACGTGGGGGCCAGAAGCCAAGGAAGGTGGTGGTGCTTCCAACCCTGCGTAGTTTGGCGTCGTGATCACTCCTGGAGACTTGGCCCCAGCCTGACTCTGGGGGGAGGGAAGGAAGCCAGGGCAGCCCCAGCAAGGCGAGGACGGGGTCCCCGGCCTGGGTCCTGTGTCCCTGAGGACTAGAGAGCTCAGTCTTGGCTCTAGCTCTCCCCTCTAGCCTAGGGGCTGGACTGCGAAGACGAGGTGGGATTTGATCCTGGTGGGAAACATCTCTTATCCAGGGCTTTGCACAGGCGGGAGCGCACACTGTCCCAACCCCCCGGGGAGACTGGGTGCTCCTCCAGGGCAAGGCTGTGTTCAGGGCATACAGTCCCAGAGCCCAGAGTTGTTAGGGTCGGGGTCCCACCCGGGATACCGTTGCCACCTTGGTTGTATCTTGGGTCCTCCAGGCCTAGGTGCTGCCTCTTCAGTGAGGAAGAGGCCAGAGTCCGAGGGACATGGCTCCCAGCCAGGGCCCACCACACAGCCCTTAAAAACCCTCCCCTCCCCCCGGCCCACCACTCACCGTTGGAGGCAGTGAAATCAATGGCCACGGTGAAGTTGATCTGGGTCCTGGAAGGGGGAGAACAGAAGGAGAGTCACCCGGAGAGCGGCAGGGCTGGGGGAGGCTGCACAGCGCTGGGCAGGGAGGGAGAAACCTGACTGCCACCCTGGTCCCCTGCCCTTCCAGTTCTGGGACACTGGGATCCTATCCCCAGCTGTGCCCTCCTCCAAAGGACTGTTATGAGCATCACAGGAGTTAGGCAGTGGGAAAGCCCTTTAGGATGAATTCGTTGTGCGTGGGCCCGGGGCTATGACTGTGTATTTCCTCCCCAAACCCTGTCCCCTGGGCCCACCCGCATGTGCTGGGGGAGTTTGGGTCCCATTGGATTTCTGGGTCAAATTTGGAGTCAGATTCAGGGTTAAAACTTATTGACAAAACAGAGAGTCAAACAGACATTACGCATCTCCTGAGGAAAGAACAAAACACCACCCATGAAGTTGTCTTGTCAAAAAACTGAACCTGAATCTGATGGAGCCTCCAGAGCTATCTTCCAGTCATTCACAGGAAACACAGGGGTCAGGGGACATGCTAAATGACACCACAGGAGGCGCAGCCAGCAAAATGCAGTCCATGGGAAACGCCATAGGATCACTACCAGAATCTCCCACTGGCTGGGCCTCTCAGGTCTGTGTGGACCGACTGAATGAGCACCTCCCGGTGCAGGGCTCTGCCTTAGCAAGCCATTTGGGTGCTGGGCGGAGCCGATCGATGAAAAGAGATTTAAGAGATGAATCCACCAATCGCAATATGGATCTTGCCCAGATTTCTGATTCAAAAAAGACCAATTAGAAATTTTATAAGATGATTGGAGAAATTTGAACACTAACTAGGTATTTGGTATTAATGAACTGTTCATTTTTTAGGTGTGGCTATGGTATTGCGGTTATGTTTTAGAAAGAAAGTGTTCTTATATTTTAGAGATACATCCTGAAGTATTTGGGGACGATACGTGATGGCTGGGATTTGCTTCAAAATAACTGGATGTTGGGAGGCTGCAGTGGGTGGATTGCTTGAGCCCAGGAGTTCAAGGCCAGCCTGGACAATGTGGGAAGACCTCATCTCAAAAAAATAAATAAATATTAAGAAAAATTGGGCAAAGGGGAGAGTGCATGGAGCAAGACTGGCTCTGAGTGGTAACTACTGAAGCTGGAGGAAGAGTACTTGAGGTTGATTATACCTTTTCTCTACTTTTGCACATGTTTAAAATAAGTTTTCCATAATAAAAAGTTAGGTTTTGGGGATTCAAATTCAGGGTTGAAAATTCTCTGCGGGCTTTGCTGTTCTAGGTTCTGTGCCAGGTGCAGACAGAGCAAAGCTGACAGATGTGAGTCCCTGATAAAATCTAGTCCTGTGGTTCTCAGTGTAGAATCACAAGGGGAGCTTGTTTAAAAAGAAAATTCCAGGGCTCCACCCCAGAGATGCCAATTCAGCTGGTCTGGAGTGGGGCCCCAGAATCTGCCTCTTTCACAAACATCCCCTGTCCTCATCCAGGGCTTCTGAGGAGGGGGTGCTGGGATCACACTTGGGGAAATTCTGTTCCAGGGTTCTCAGTTGGGGCTGTGGATGATGTAAGGCGAGGCAGGCCTCACTTCCCCTGCGTTTAGCAGAAGGGCCTTATCAGAAACCACAGCTCTCTCCCCACCGGATCACAGCTGAGCTGCTGCTCGTGGGCCCCTCACCCTCCAGGAAAGGTCAAGGACATGGTTAGCAGGAGACCCAAACCAGAGTCTGCTGGCCACAGACAGTCCTCCCCATGCGCTTTCCCACCTTCTGCCGGCGGGGGGCAGAGCACCCAGTGGACTCCAGCCTCTAGGGGAAAGGGAGCCACAAGATAGCAAGAGCCTGGGTCCCTGAATGACCTGCATGGATCATCTCTCCACCCAACCTTGACATCCCACAGATGAAAAATAAACCTTTACGAGTCTTAAGCCTTGAGGTTAGGGAATTAGGTGTTACAGCAGTTGGCCTACTATATTGATCCACGGTTTGCTCAGTGTGGAATATAGAGAACAAGTCTTTGGGAGACATTTGAAGGGTAAGAGCCCCGCTCTCAGGGCAACCCTTGGGGTGGTTCTGGCCTGCGGGACTAGAGCTGAGGGGCTCTTCCAAGTACAGGGTGGGAGGAAAGGCAGGCCTTATTCCTTAACTAGTCTTCCCCTGCTCTGGCTTCTGAAATAGATCAGGGAAGAAAACCACTGGAAAGCAGGTAGTTCGTGGGAAAATTACTCCCTGCAGCCTAGTCTCTGCTGCCTAAGGGCAGAACGCAGGCTGCAGAGCAACCAGCTCCTCCTCTGACGGGGGAGGGGGCAGAGGTGTTCATCCCCTTCCTCCTGGGTCCAGCTGGGCAGGAGAGGAGGCCAGGGTCTCTAGACAAAAGCCTCCATCAGCTTCCTGCCTAGACACGCATGCGGGGCTCTCCCTCCCTGGTGCCAGCTGACTCAGGTTCTCCAGAGAGTTTAAAGGGAGGGCTGGCTCTGGGGCTCTAACCTGCCCAGGAAGGGTGGCACCAGCTTTGCCACTAGCCAAGCCTCTGATGGCTCCTTTTATTTATTTATTTTTTTGAGAGAGGGTTTCGCTCTGTTGCCCAGGCTGGAGTGCAGTGGTGTCATCATAGCTCACTGCCACCTTGAATTCTGGGCTTAAGTGATTCTTCTGCCTCAGCCTCCTGAGTAGCTGGGACTACAGGTGTGCATCACCATGACAGGCTAATTTAAAAAATTTTTTTGTAGAGAGAGGGGTAGTGGGGAGGTTTGGTCTTGAACTGCTAGCCTCAAGCCATCCCCCCACCTTGGCCTCCTAAAGTGCTGGGAGTACAGGCGTGAGCCCCGGCAGGGCTCCTTCTCAGTGAGACCTCACAGCACCCAGCCTTTACTTCCTCGGTCTTCATCTTCATCTCACCTGCCGCACCCCAGGGGCATGCAGGGCTCTGGGTGAGTTGCAAGGCGGGCAGGGCCAGGATTATTAATTGCTATGGAATGAAAGGTAGCATGTTATGATGCAAGGAGCCTTGCCACCATCTAGGCGTGTGGCTTCGGGCAAGTTATGTGCAATGGAGATAACTGTCCCGGCCCTGCCCAGTGTTCTGTAAGGTGGAGGCACTATGCAAATGAGAAGGATAAACAGGAGAGGGGGTTGTTTGAAAACTCCCAGGTGCTGTGGAATGTAAGGGGTGGCTGCTTCATGGGACAGACAAGGGAGCAAGGGCAGGGTCTGAAGTGGGCTCACAGGAGGGGCAGGAAGGGGCAGAGGAGCCCCTCGGGTACTCGGAGGGAGGGTGTCTGCTCAGTGGGTAGAAGGAGAGCTGGCAACCTTGAGACTGTGCAAGTTCAAGGCTGCAGGTTACAGAGTCATGGGAAAGTGAGTGTGGCTTCCCGGGCCTGCCTTCTCTCTCTGCCCTGGAGAACCAGGGAGCCAGGTGCCTGCTTGGCTGGGATGAGCCTTTGGCAGCCGCCCCTGCCTGTCTCCTTTCCAGACAGGTGCAGCCACTCACCTGCCTGCACCTGTGGGCTCTTGGCTGCCCACGCCCTGACCTGGCACCTGTCCTGGCAGGGAGCAAGCCGGGTAGGCTCTCGTCTCACGTCAGGCTCTTTCCAGGAGCTGTTGGCCAGCGCCTTCCGGCTTCCCCGCCTGTCTGGGGCTGGACGCTGTCCCCTCTGGTTCTTCCTGCTCCTTAAACTCGAGTTTGACCACCTGCTGGCCCCAGGACGATTCCCTGGTTCATCCCCCAATCCCACTGCCCCTTACAGGTCCCTGATAACAGCGAGCAGGTGAATCACTGCTCCCCGCCCCCTGACAGACCAGAGGTATCAGCAGCTGGAGCTGGGAGGACCCTTAAAACTCACCTACTCCAATCTCTTTGCGTGCAGAGGAGAAAACCGATACCCAGGGAGGGAAAGTGACTGGCCCAAAGTAATCCACCAAATTCATGGCAAAGAGGGCCTAGAGCCTAGGCCTTCTCTCGCCTGTCTCAGGGCTCTTTCCACCTCCCCAGGCCCTTGGCGCTCTTTGCCACAGAGCCCCTACCACCTCCAGGTCCTGTCTCTGGATGGGGACCTGACATGGCCCAGGCCAGCCTCCCTGGCTCGGGCGTTCCCTCTGCAGCTGCTCAGGAGCCGGGGGCGTGCAGGGCTCCAGGCGAGTTGTCTCACCCCAGAATCCAGGGGTTTGCTCAGAGCCCAGTATCTCAGGCTCCGGCCAGGGCTTCAAAGAGGAAGGGTGTGGGGCCCCTTCCCTCTCCCCGAGGCCGAAGAAACCGGCTTTGTCTCTCCTCACCCTCCTTTGATGTAGTCAAGGAACGTACACTCTGACTCCACAGCGAAGGAAAGCAGGGTGACCTTGAAAACAAAAGGGAACTTGGTCAGCAGGGAACATGGGGTCAGGGGATGGTTTATGATGCAAGAGCTGACATTTACAGAACTGACATGTGCCAGTTTTGCAGCATTATTGCATGCGGTGCCCACAACCACCCGGGGAAGTACTATTCCTACTCCATTTTATAGCCAAGGATACTGAGGCTGACACAACATGCCTGAGGACACTGCCAGAACAGAGTGGGATCTGTTTGATTCCAGAGCCTGCACTCTTGACCTCAACGGAAGGGTCCGATGTCTGTCACTGGAGCACGGGGGCCCAGCCCCAGGGCCCTGTGGTGGGGTATGGAGGGCAGGGGGGCCTTCCCGGCACAGGAATGCTGACAAGCCCCACGCTTCCACATGCCGCTACTATTAATCCTGAAACACGACTCTTCAGCCTGTGCTTATCTTAAACCTTACTGGTCGCACCTCAACCCTCTGGCATCTCTCGACCTCCACCTCTCAGACCCAAGACCCTCATAAGCAGCGTCTCGTTTCCCTGGAGGGAACTGACCACCCCAGGCCCCCTCTCCCAGGCAGAGGCCTCTTGACCTATGGACACTGGCATTAGCTTAGCCAAGACAGGCAGCTACCTGGCAGCTCATTAGTAACAATTTAGGATCACAGAGACAAGTAAAAGCCTGGCATCCTACACCAATTAAATGAGGCAAGACTGGGGCAGAGGACCCCTCACGTACGTAAGAGAACTAACTCCCCTCTAGGAGTTGGGCAGTCCCCGCCAGAGCAGATTTGGCCATTCCTGTGGGCTCAGTGGGTGGGCCCGCAGGACCTGGGCAAGGGGAGGGTGCGCATGCTGAGCTGGAGAGACCCCCGGACACTGTGGTTACGGCGTCAGTCACCTGCAAGAACCACAGAGCCTCCTTCCAAGCATGGCGGCTCACACTTACTAGGAATGGCCTATAGCACTGGATTCAACCCCGACACGGCACTCCCTGGGGGGCTTCTGAAACATCTTGCAGCCCAGACCAGTTATGCTTCTGGGACTACAGAGTTTAAGAAATCTTTTTCTTTTTTTAGTGCTTCACATGAGTCTAACCTGCAGTCAGGGTTGACCGCCACCTCCCCACCACCCCTACGAGGAAGCACGTCCCTAACTTGCCCGCCCATATGGATTCACCCGGGGACCTGCAGGGCGAAAGCAGACTTTCACCCGCTCAGAGTGTGGTTCTTAGACCAGCAGCAACTCGAGACTGGTTAGAAATGCAGATTCTTGGCATTTTAGCAAGATGCCCGGGGGTTCTGAACGCAGTAAGGTATGAGAAGCAATGAATGCCGATTCCAGGCCCCAGCCTGGGCCTCCTAAAATGGAACCCCAGGGAACTGGTCCAGGTGTCTGTTTTTTAACAAGCGTCTTGGCTCCTGGGTGACTTTCATGGTGAAGACTGGGAAATGCTAGAGTAAAGGAAGTCAGGAGACCGGCACCTGGACCTGCTCTGTCCCCACCTCACGGTGTGATCCGGGGCAAACTGCATTGCTCGCATCACCTCTGAGGTAAGAAGGCTGGGCAAGATCAGTGGGTTTTAGAACCTTTTTATTTTTAGCTGTACATCCAAGAGTTCCGAGCTGGAGAAGGTACTGCCTCCCCTAGCAGCATTTGGGAATGGGTGGGAGAGTTTGGGGAGTTCTTATAATGACGGGGGCCCTACCGGTAACTGTGGGCAGAGGCCAGGGGTGCCAAACACCCTACAATGTATGGCGAAGTCCTGCAAGTTGAAGAATTGTCCTGCTCAAATGCTGACAGCACCCCCACTAAGAAACATCGCAGCTTTGGACAAACGAAATATTGCTCTAAGCTCTAGTTTGTGAAGCAGTTGCAATCAGAGGAGCGGTGGTCAGTCCTCTTTGAGTGCAGAGCACTTTACAGTTTACAAGCCTGCATCTCCATGTGCTTGTCACAGCACCTTGTGCAGTAAGCAAGGAGGGATGATTTATTAGCCTCATTTTACAGATGGAGAAAATGAGGTTCCTCAAAGGAACCATACAGCTCCCTTAGAGCTCCCCTGGGTCTAGAGTTGCCGTTTGCCTGACTGGAGTGACTGAGCTTGGCTGCGCTGGCTCATGGGGCCGTGGGGTCACGAGGGAACACGCAGAGGATGAACTTGGACATGTTCGTACTGTGGGCTCCACCGCAGGGCCTTGGCATGTGCTGTTCCCTACGGCTGGAATTCCCTTTCCCCAGCATCCTCAATACTTGTGCCTCCCTGTCCCTTTACCTTATTCTACCCTTTTCCACAGCAGTCATAACCACCTGACACACAGGTGTGTGCGTGTGTACACACCTCCCTCTCCCCATACCAGGCATTTGGGTCTGTCCTGCTCCCAGCTGCATCCCCTGTGCCTAGCACACTGCCTGGCACATGGCAGCACTCAGTAAACACCCTGAAGCCCCGCCCCAGCAGCTGCTGAGCCAGCCTGTGGCCCCAGGATGGTCGCGCTCGGGCAGAGGCAGTGTCCTCAGCAGCTCCCGCTCTGGAGTCAGAGGTGGCGTTGACTCCCATCCCTGCCACTCTCTAGCTGTGTGACCGTGGTTGAGTCACTTCCCTGCCTGCGGCCTCCGTTTCCTCTTTCATGACAAAGGGATGATAGTATCTGCCTCTCAAGAAAACAGCCCCTGAAAAACACCTAAGTGGGGAATTTCCTAGAGCAGGGGCCCAATAAACACCACTTAGTTTCCTCTTCCCTCCCGCAGACAGGAAGGCCCGTGGGCGTTTCTGCGATTCCTCACTCCGTGCACTGTGGTCTGCAGCACTGGCTCCCGGGGCTGTTGCCCCATCTGCCCCCCCCAGCCCCGCTCTCCCGGGTCCGAGTCCCACTCTGCACACACAGACGCACCCAACTCCCGGTCCCAGACCTGGCTCGGGGCTCGCAATGTCTGCACCTGGCTGCAGAGAGGGGGTGGCTACTCACTGTGCCAGAATTCACGTATTTCTTTTTCTTCATTTTCTTTTTTGGGTTTACCACCTGCAGGAAAAACCAGTTACCGGGTAAGAAAGAGTGTTTCCAAGCAGCCAGGGCTGTGTCTAGGGCCCCCACCAACCTGGGTGTGGTCCCAGCCCCGGCGGTGTGGGGTGCAAAGACCACAGGGGCCCGGGGAGTGGAGTTGAGGGGGTTTTGTGGGAGGCTGCTATTTAGTGACACAACTGGGCTCCCGGCTCAGACCCAGTGTCCCACGATCGACCAGGGATATTTATTTAACCTTCTTTCCCACTGCTCCTTGGAACGTGCCTTCTACCCTGTACAGCCAAAGAAGGCCCGATGTCGCAAAGTGGCCCTGTCTGTACCTGTCCCTTGCGTTGGCTCAGGCTGCTGCCCTCACCGAAAATGCCCCTCTTCCCTCAGCCAGGTCCAGTCTTCCCTGCCGCTCCTTCGGGACCCAGCCCGGGCTGCCCTGGGGCTCGTGGCTCCCTCTCCACCACCACCACCTTTACCTGGCGGTGAGCCCCTCACCTGTCCTTCGCTGTAAGCTTTAACTTCCCAGCCAGCCCTGTCACCAGCTACCAAATCACATAGTGCTTGTAGGTGGGCTAACCCAGTGGTCTCGACCAGGGGCCGCTTTGCCCCTCTGGGGACATTTGGTAATGTCTGGTGATAAGTGACAAGTGTCCCAGCGGGGCAAGAGGGGAGAAACTAGGGATGCTGCTAAACATCCTACAACACACAGGACACTCTCCCACAACAAAGAACACCCTGGTCCCAAATGTCGGCAGTGCCAACGCTGAGAAACCTGGGCTGAGGGACGAGGGCCACCTTGCCCTGAGAGCCCCCATAGGACTTTCAAACTGACTGTATTTGTGCTCTCATTTGAGCCTCACCAGCTGTTTTTTTCTTTTTGTTTCTAATATGGGAAGTCTAAGCACAACCTTTCCCTGACGTCCCATCAAAGCAAAGCGATTCTGATTCTCATGCCCGCTCTGCCGCTTGTTGGTTTCTGGTGAATTCCTTTCCCCTCTCCCGCACCTCTAGCCTGTATCTTTAGCCGGGGTCTCTTCCATCTGAATGAGTATTGACATCTACTTCTGGAAATAAGGAAGCTAAGGCACAGAGACACCAAGTGGTTTGCCTAAGGTCACACAGCCATCTGGGCAGTGACAGGATGAGAAACTATGTTTCCTTTTTTTCTTTTTAAGACAGTCTCACTCCGTTGCCCTGGCTCGAGTGCCCTGGCGTCAGCCTAGCTCACAGCAACCTCAAACTCCTGGGCTCAAGCGATCCTCCTGCCTCAGCCTCCCGAGTAGCTGGGACTACAGGCATGTGCCACCATGCCCGGCTAAGTTTTCTATTTTTAGTAGTGACAGGGTCTCGCTCTTGCTCAGGCTGGTCTTGAGCTCCTGACCTCAAGCAATCCACCCACCTCGGCCTCCCAGAGTGCTAGGATTACAGGCATGAACCAATGCTCCCGGCCAAAAACCAGGCTTCCTGCCCTCAGGCCAGTAGTGCATACACTGTGGCCACCTTGATAACAAACACAAACACATCCTTCCTTCAACAGGTATTTACGGGGTGGGGTACCATTTCTTCTCCCCTAGAGTCACCACTCCTGTTAGAGAAAGAAGACATGTCCTCAGGGTGATAAGTGACAAGAGCCACTAAAAAGGGGGAATGCGAGCAGTGTCAGAGGAGCTGGGGGAAGGAAAGACAGCTCCAGGCGGGGGCATCCGCAGAGGGTCTCCAGCGCAGGCGGTCCTGCGGGCTGGGAGGGACAGAAGCGCTTCGGGCAGGGAGAGACGGATGTCAGAGGAAATGCCATGGGGGAGAAGCACAGGACTGGGGGCCACTTGGACTGTAAAACCACAGTGTGGAAGAGTAAGGTGGGCCGGCTGGAAGAGAGCCTAGAACGCCAAGTGAAGTGACTGAATGTCACGCAGCAGCCTGCAGGGAACTCTGATGACCTTCAAGAGTATAGGGGACAAGAGTACTGCAGGCTCTAGGAAGCTGGGACCTGGTGGAGGTGTGAGGGGAGGGGAAGGGACATCCAGGGAATGTGTGCCTGGTTCTGCCACCTAATAGCTGTGTGACCTTAGGCAAGTTACTTAATCTCAGTGTGCCTCAGTTTCCTCATCTGTAAAATGGGAATAAAAAGTATGTGCCTCAAAGAAAGGTATGGGGATTAAATAGATCAATATAAGGAAAGTGCTATGGAATGTACTAAGTACTATAGAAGCGTCAGTTACTTTTTAAAATTACTGCTACTACTATCACTGCCTCCACCAGTCCAGGTGAGAGGTATGAGGACCTGGCGGTGTGGGACAGGTGCTGAGCTACGGCAAGAACACCCTGTCAAGAAGCGACCACACATCGTGGGCCCTGGGGGTGGCTGTAGAGGTACGAGAGAGTGAGGGGTGAGGGGTGACTGGGCAGACACAGAAGGGAGGAGGACCTGGACTGGGGGCACAGGTGGGACATTCAGGTGGGAGGGCTGCAAGCTGCAGGGGTGGAAACTGAGAGCCTGGCCGGGGAGTGGGGCGGGAAGCCCAGAACAACCTCAGAGGGCCTCCTCAGTACTGAGGACCCCGACGAGGTGCTCACAGACACACTCACGGGAAAACACGTATGAAGCAGGCTGCTGAGACGGGGGCAAAACTGCAGCCCAGGCTGCACTGTCCCGGTTTCCCAATCTGTGCCATGAGGGTGTTGGACTATTAGAATGAAACACACACATCTCTAACCTTTCCTCCAAAGTAGCCCTCCCAGCCGAGGAGAGTGAACCCGGACTCCTGGGGCTCTGGGTGTACCCAAAAACCTGGCCACAAGCACATTTCTTTGAAGTCTTCTGTGGTATCCTTAAATCAGCCTGTATTCCACATTTCCACTCTCTAATGTAACTGTTTCAGTGTTAAGGCAATGCTCTGTTCTTAGACCTTCGTGCAAAGTGGGCACTGCAGAAGTGCCCTGCGTGCCCTGAGGTTTCGTGTGCTGCTGAGCGCACAACCCTCCCCCAGGGGCCAGCCCCTCCCCCAGGGGCCAGCCTCTCCCCCAGGGGCCAGCCCCTCCCCCAGGGACCAGCCTCTCCCGCCCTAAGCGGCTGCTGGTGAAGTTCCACACGGGGGACAAGCACCACCTAGGGGCCAGCCCAGGAACCTCCCCAGTCCACTAAGCCTCAAGCTCCGATGACCTTTCTCTCTCCTGACACCCCAGGGCCCCCAGGACAGGTCTGGATGGGGTCTTCCCTCCCGCGCATGGGGGCACTGAGGGGCTCTCAGGGGCTAGGAGCTGTGCTGGCTCTGGGGATACAGCAGGGAGGGCCCATGGTCTTCGGAGGGGTGGTTAGCGTCACCAACAGGTAACAGCCACAGGGGACCCCAGGAGCACCTAGGAGAGGTGTCTACCCCAGACGGTGCGGGGAGTGGGTGTGCAGGTGGAGACAGAGTCCTGGAGGAGAAACATCCACGGGGAGTCTCCAAGGACCAGCAGATCCTAACCAGGAGAAGACGACAGAAGGAGGCCCAGGTAGAGGCTGAGAAAGCATGGAGGTTCAGAGAGCCTCAGATGGCAGATGGAGCTGACAATGGGAGACAGGCAGAGGGAAGGGTAGAGGACACCTCCCAGGGGCCTCTAAAGGTGTGTGACATGATGTGCATCTCTACGCACATACACATACACACAGTGGAGGTGGCTGGCTGGGGGCACAGGGTCCTGTACGAAGGAACTTGGACTTTTCCCTGCAGGTCAGTAGCTCTCAGCCGGGGTGGGAGCATCTTTTGGAATCTCCTCCCACCTCCCCTGTGCGAACCAGGCTGAGGTGGTGGGTGGGAGGCCCTGGACAGGTGTTAAGCAGGGGAGCGGTGTGGTCGGATTACCATCTTGGTGGAGCACCCTGGTTACCGTGTGGAGGACGGAAGGAGGCGGGAAGGCCATGAAGAGGCTGTTGCAAAGCCCCGTGCACGCAGGTGATGGGGATAGTGGTGGCAGACTGAGACGAAGGGAACAAATGTTGGAAAATTTGGGCGGTAGAAGGGTGGCGTTTAGTTGTGGACGAGATGTGGAGTGAGGGTTGGGGGTGTTAAGGATGACTCCCAAGGCACCCTGGGCCCCAGGGACGGGGACACGGGAGATGGAGCCAGCTGGCCAGGAGGAGGGGAGTTCTGAGGGAGGCTCAGCCAATGCACTCAGGTTTGGAAGGCTGAATCCAAAGAGGGACCAGCAGAAACTGGACATAGAAGTCTGACACCCAGGCCATGCCAGGGCCCAAGAAGTGGGTCTTTACTAGCCGAAGCCTGTTCCCTCTTCAGGCAAGGCCTTCCTGAGCCGAGCGGCCTCCCGTGGAGGCTGGCAGAGTGGGACTCCTTTCCCATCTGATGGCCTTTCAGTGCGTGAGGCTGGTGCTTCTGCCTCCCCAGACAGCAGCTTCTCTTGTCGATTGCAAAGAAGCAGAGATCAGCAATGGGGGGAACAAGTCAATCCAGCGCTTTCTGCTGTTAGCCCAAGAGATCATGGCTGCTTCTGGGCCTATCAAGCACCTTTAGAAGCCAAATCCAAGAGATTTGACCTCTTCGCTTCACCTCCCTAAGGATCTCCTCAAAGGGGGCCACTGCCTAGGTTGGGGGGGAAAAGACAGCCCCTCTCTTTACAGATGCAGAAAACAAAGCAATTACTGTATCAGAACCCTTACAAATAAATTCATCCACACTCTATCTTTATAATAGCCTTAATTCAATTTAATTCAGCGTGTGAATGGATAACAAGCACCTACTGTGTGCCCAGCAGCGCCCTGGCCAGCGAGGAGAGGTAACAGAAAGGGCTGTCACCTTGCCTGTCCTTGGGATGTCTAGTTGGAACCCAAGACCTACTCACTTGGAGCAGAGGTACAGGGCGAGGGAGTGGAAGTATCAAGGGATTCGGACTCAGCGAAGGGACTCAAAGCCAACTTGTCACCTAACTTGGCCAGCTGAGTGGCTGCTGGTGTGAGGACAGTGCCAGTATGGTGGGACAGGTGTGAAATGTGAGTCTCCTGGCACACTGATGCTCAGCAGATGACAACAGAAGACAGTGCTGACCTCTGGGCCAGGTACTGTTCCATTAACTTATTTAATTCTCAGTTTGCCTGGCACAGAGTGGTTCAGGGACATATCTAGTAAGTGGCAGAGTCCGATAAGACCCCAAGCAGTCGTTAGGGTCAGAAGTATCTGCCATTAAGCGGGTTTGGCATGAACCACGATGTCCGTGGAAGCTCGGACGAGGGAGAACGCACAGGAGACCAGAGTGGCTGGAAAGACCCGCGCTAGACTGGGAGGGTGGGGAGGGCCTACAGGGGGACAGCACACACAAGCAAAGGCTCAGCAGCAGAAACTGTCCTTTGGGGGCAAATGCTATTGTCTCTGGAGAGATCAGGGGCCTTGTCCAAGGCTGTCCAGCTCCAGGGCCAGATCCAGGAAGGTATCCCAACCCCTGTTCCCCTGACTTTCTTTCTGGGAAAGGTAAGATACTTGGCAGGCCCTGACACTGTTCGGACTGGAAGCAGAGGGCCACCTTGAACTCAGGACCTCAGGACTCAAGCCCAGAACCTTCCCAAACTGTCCCCCACCCTCTGCCCCACACCCATTCCTGTCACCCTCCCCACGTCAGAGGTGGTCTTTAGGGGGTGCCATAACTCAGAGATTTGGGATCAGACACGTCTCAGTTGCTGCATCTTGATTCTGCCACTTACTGAACCGTGTGGCTTTGGGCAAGTTCTCACCCTTCCCTGAGACTCGGCCTCCTTAACCGTAGGATGGCACAGGAACACCCACCTCACAGGAAAACACGCAAAGCCCCCCGCCCAGCACATGCTCACTGTGGTCCTCAGTGACTGGGAGCCATTTATCGTCAGTGCAAACCCAGACTTGGGGCACCCGCCTCACCTCATAGATGTTAAACTGGCTCTGCCCACGGGCCAGCTCCCGGTAGCTGGTGGTGAACTCCCCGATGAAGTCATGGCTGCAAGGGAAGACTGCTGCTGAGACCCCGCCCCGCCTCCCACACCCCTCCCTGGTGCCCACTTCCCCACGGGACTCCACTCCAGGAGCACACGCCAGCAAGGCTGGGGCCCGGGGAAGAGAGCCCAGTGTCACCCAAGGAGCAATCAACCCCAAGCCACCTAGCAAAGAGCAGGGCCTGGGAGAAATGGGACCCACCCTACTTGGGTTCTTATTTGAACCAACCAGTAATAAAAAGTATTCGGGGGACAACTGGGGAAATTTAAATACAAAATGAATATTGGGTGGTATTTAAGAACTATTGTCCAATGAGTCAGGTGTGATAATGGCATTTGTAGTTATGTGGGAAAATGTCATTACTTTTTAGACATTTCCTGTGAAATATTTAGAGGCAAAATGTCACGATGTCTATAATTTACTTTTTTATTTATTGTTTTAGAGACAGGCTCTGGCTTTGTTGCCCAGGCAGAAATGCACCGGTGTGATAATTCACTATAACCTTGAACTCCTGGGCTCAAGCAATTCTCCTGCCTCAGCCTCCCAAGTAGCTGTGACTACAGGTGCACACCACTATACCTGGCTAATTTTTTAAAAATTTCTTTGTAGAGATGGGGTCTCACTATGTTGCCCAGGCTGGTCTTGAACTCCTGGCCTCAAATGATCCTCCCACCTTGGCCTCCCAAAGTGCTGGGATTACAGGTGTGAGCCACTGTACTCAGGATATAATTTACTTTAAACTACATTAGCATAAAACATAAAGTAAACATGGTAAAATTGAACAATTGTTAAATTTAAGTGATGGGCTTAAACATGTTCATTAAACTCTCCTCCAATAAACATTTTTTAACAAGACAATTAGCACTACGTGCAGTCAGGCAGCTGGGGGTGTTTTCTGCAGTGCCCACACTGTGTGTTTATGTTACCTGCAGCAAAAACTCGCACAAAGCAGAACTCCCATTGACCCTGTGGTTGGCCCCCTTTAACCCTCGCTGTCCCTGCTAGAGGACAGTGGCTCATGTGCCGCCTGGGTCCACACGCATTTCAATGCATTTTACAGCTCTCAGCCTTCTGACTATAAGTAACGTGATGGTGGGAGCCAGTGGCACCTGGTGGCTGTCCCCAGCTGCCATGGAAGAGGAGAATATTCCAGAAGTATGGGAACGCCAGAGGAAGATGAGGCAAATCATGGTGAAAGCATGGAGCTGACTGGCTGTGAGGTCGCTGAAGAGGTGGTGCTGGCCCTGGGTTTCTCAGGAGAGGGCAGGTTCCTTGGAAGGGGGTCCGGGCCTCACTCAGAGCTGCATGTGCACAGCACTTTACATAAGACGAGACAGTATCCCCCCACCCACCGTCACAGACTTGGGAGGTACCGATGGAGATTAGGGGACTTGTAAGTCCCCTACATCATTCCTTGGTAGTGCCACAAATGCAGAGGTCATAAAATTCAGGAGGACATATGTGGATTTGGCTCAGCAGACAAGTAGGAGCCACAGAGGGTTCTGGACTAAAGCTTCAAGAAGCCTGCTCTTGTGCTTGTCTGTGAATTCCCACCAGCACTGGCTCCTCGGGGGCACTGAGTTCTACAGAAGGGGACGGCACTGGCCTCCCAAAGACCCGCCAGCCAGACACAGTCCCACTCAGGCACTGTCTCGAGCCCGAGTCCACTCACACACATCAAAGCCCACCCTTCCCACAGCCCGTCCCCCGGTCCTGGCTCTCTGCAAACAGCTCTTCCAGTGAGCCAAGGGCTACATATGGTCTGTCAGCCTCCCCACTAGATTCTGCGGAGTCTCTGAGGGCTGAGCTCATCTTTTGCACCTCAGTCGCCCCACAATGCTTAGTCCAAGGCCTCACACAGAGAACGTGTCCACGCATGCTCTGGGGGTCACTAGTATGTGAGCCCTAGAACATTCATACTTCAGAAAATCCTAAATTCTACCAAACACGGTGAGATTGCAGGCACTAGCCGGCCACTGGGAAGCTATTTGGGGGGAAGGAGGCCTCGTATGCCTCTCACACGACATCCTGCAGGACAGAGGTCCCCGGTGCCTCAGTGGAGCTGGGTGGGCATGAGCCACTGTGGCGGCAGACCCCTCCCACAGGACAACCCAGGCTCCCTCACCCCCAGAGCTGCCATGGGTGAGGGCAGGGCTCCACCCCTCCCCAGTGGCTGCCCCATCACCGCCCACCTGCTCACCTGCTGCACTCCTGCCGCTTACCTGCCGTCTCGGTCCCAGTCGTACACCTCCACCTTGATGGTCCTGCAAGACAAAGGGCCCTGGTGGGAGGGGCCTGACCCAGCGCCCACACAGGCTGGGGACGGAGCCGTCCGCCTGCTCCTGGCCCAGAAGGGGACACGAGGACCCCCTCCAGGCTCCAGGGCCCTGGGTGGGGAGGTAGCAGCCCGAGAGACAAAGGAACTGTCTTTAGCAAAGGTCTTAGGAACAGAGGCAGCTATGTAGGGACTTCTTGGAATTTTGAGGAGGATGTGGAAAAAACAGCCTCAGACTTCAGTTCACCCCACCTTCTTGGCCACCAGAGATGGGGCACAGCCCCTGCATGAAGCCATACTGTGGGCCTCCCAGGGAGGAGCGCCAGGGGTGGGAGTGCGCTGCTCCCTGGGTCTCAGGCCTAAGCAGGGTGGGCTCTTCTTGGGAGGGGCAATGAGACTGTGAGAGGGGACCGGGGTCTGAGGGGCTGGAGTGTGACAGCCAGCCCTGCACGTCAGGGACGGGCCCAGGGGCCCTGACTCGGGACGGCCTGCTGAGGTTTTCCATCCCCACGACTGGCTCCTGAGTGAGGGTGTAATTATCTTCACATTTTAGCCTGGCTGCTTTAATTAGTTTGTTTTGACTCCTATGCATGGGGCTGGGCTTTGAGAGCTCATTTTATTTTTAGCCATGTTCCCATGGTAACAGGCTAGCGGACCAGAGCTGGGAGGAGGGAGGTGGAGGGTTGCGGTTAACCCTTGGTGCCAGCTGCTCGGTCCTCGGGGGAGGCCCAGGGACAGGGGAGCTGCCAGGGTCCCACAGCAAGGTCAGGGGCTGGGGAGGCGAGAGAAGCCTGGGGAGCCGGGGTCTCAGCCTCCAGTTCTAAGTGGGGTGCACAGAGGCAGCTGCCTGGGCCTGTCTCCTGTTAACATCCATCTCGCCCATGGCCACGGCCCATCTCGGCTCTGCAAGGAGGGGGCCTTCGGGTTCTGTGGCCCCCAGAAGGAGGCGCTGTCTCCCTTCAGATGAGCCTCCTGGGGACAGGAGGGGCAGGGGACAGATTTGCCCACAGCAGGGCAGAAACTGTTCTGGAATGAAGGAATGCCCGGTCGGGTCGGTCGTGACAGACTGATTTTTGTCAGCTAGGACTCCTGTAAAACGGGGCAGGTATGGAAGCCCACCGTTAAAAGGAATCCTTTGAAAGTCTTGCGAAGAACAAAAAACTATGTCTCTTTGACGTGAATTATCGTGGAAAGGAAAAAAGTCTAAGCCCCCGAAGGGCGGCTGGGAAGCTGGAAACAGGGAATGAGGCTGGACGTGGAGCTGGACGGCCCTTGGCTCAGACGCGGGGCCCTCGCTGTGGGACCTGGGGATGTCACTTTACCTCCCTGAGCCACGAACCACCATTTTAAGGTAGGGATAATAATGGCCTTGCAGAGTGGCTGCAAAGACACGTCAGCAAGACCTGCCAGCCACACGGGAGGGTGTCTCCAAAAACGCCTCCTTCTCGTCATCGTTTGGCCGCGCTCACGTACTTTTCCACATGAAACTTACTTAAATCAGGGGACACTTGAGCCTAGGTGCCCGGGCTCAGCAACTCCCAATTCCTGGAATGACAAGGCTGGAGGTGACCGCGGTGGCATCTAAGCCTGGTTGTGTGGCAAAATCACCGGGGGGTTTTCAGAAACACTCCCAGGCCCCGTCCTTGCAGCGCTGGGGCAGGGCCCAGGAATCTGTTTTCAAGGATTCCCTCGTGACTGTGCCGTCTGTTCTGGAGTGATGACCTCTACCCGCCCCCCCTTTCTGATGGGGAAACTGAGCCCTAAAGGCCTTTAGTGACTTGCCCAGAGTCACATAGCTGGAGGGCCTGAGCCAGGACAGGACCAGTCCCTGACTACTAGCCCAGGCCTCCGGCCACCATCCCACAAAGCTGAAAGTCCCTCCGTCCCTGCTTGGCAGCCTCCAGGCCTTCCCCAGAGCCCTCCAGCCCTGCGGGGGACCTTCAGAGACCACAGCAAGGGGTACCTCTCCTCCGACCACCACACCAGCCCCTCGGGTGACTAGATCATTGACCACCTCGTGCTCAGAGGCTGTAGGAGGACCCAAGTCATGACGACAGCCCCGGATAGTCACCAAATCACTGGGGGGATTTTTTTTTAATCCCACAGCCAGAGGGCCTGATTTAACTGGCCTGGAGAGGACTCGGGCACGGGGAGTTTGAGAAGTTCCCTGGCTGATTCTAACGTACAGCCAGAGCCACTGACTAGACTAGAGCACTAGTTTTCAAACTTGGTTGCATTTTGGAACCCCCTGGGGAGCTTTAGAAATACTGATGTTGATGCTTCACCCCAGAGATTCAGAATCAATTGAGGGTGTAGCCTGGGCACAGGGATTGTTAAAAGCCTCCCAGGGGATCTAAACTTGCAGCCAAGGTTGAGACCATGGAGTGTGAGACTGCTGTGCAGACTCCCCTGGGCTCATTCAAGACCCCAGGGACGGCTGCAACCGGGGGGTCAGACTAGCTCGGAGGCTGCAACCTACAGCCCTAGCGGAGAAGGAGGTGACAGAAGTGGCACCCTGGAACGGGCGAGGCAGTGGGGAGAAGCCAGGCATAGCTTTGACTCCTCCATTTACAGTTCTGCCACCGTCAGCCCTGGCTGGTTGGCCCAGGTCACCACTTGGGGCTGTAGGCCTTGGCTCCCAAGCCCTTGGCACAGCCCCAGCAAAGGCTGTGTCAGGCTGATGGTGACTTCTGGGGACAGCCCCTAAGAGAATGGGCTCCTGGGTGTGGGACAATGAAATAGGCCTCGGCAGCCCACACAATAAACATCTTATATGGCATAAAAAAGGCTCAGAACATGGGGCCCTAACCTGGGAGACAGCGAGGTAGACAGGGAAGACCCGAGGCCCGGGTGAGCAGCCGGGGTGGCAGGCCCAGGTCTCCCAGGCTCTGGGTGTGTGGCCCTGAGCAACGTGCTCAGCACTCAGAGACGCTACTCCTCTCTAGAACGGGATGGCCACACCCACTCTGGGGTTACTGTGGAAGTAAACTATATCGCTCCTAATTCACATGGTCAGCAGTTGACATGCGTTGTTCTGTTCTGTCCAAAACACGCAACTTTGGGAAAGCTGGTATTGAAGGTGAAAAAAATAAAAAAAAATAAGCACTCAACTCCATTTCCCAAGCTCCTGTCTCCCAAACACTTCCCATGCACCACGAAAACAGCAGCTCCGTGAGGCCAGGGATTTCTGTTTGGTTTACTGCTGTATCTTCAGCTTTTAGAACAATGTCTAGCAATATTAGGTGCTGCATAAATATCTGTTGGCTCACTGAGGTCTCCCAACAACTTTGTGAAACGGGCTACACAGGTAACAATATCCTGGTTCCACGAAATCACAACAGGAGGCCCAGAGGATGTGGCTTTCCCTGAATCACACAGCGGTTCAGTGGTCCAGTGGCCACGCCAGTAGCCAGTGTCCTGGGCCTCTGGACGCCCAGGGCTGGAATGACAGAGCTAGGTGTGTGTGAGCCTCCGCAGGCGAGCAGGGGTGAGCGACGCGGGCTGCTCTCCCTGCACACCACCCAGCGCTATCTATAGCCTCACTGAGCCGTAGCTGCCAGGTCTGCCTCCTAATGAGCCGCTCCCGGCAAGGGAAGGGACGTTTCCTTGCTGCTTACAAGCCCCGAAGGCAGCAGGCCCCGAGGGGGTTGCCCTAAACTGACTGAGTCAGTCCAGCACTCTGAGAGGCTTCAGGGAGGAAGAGGAGTGTCAGGGCCTCTCCTGGGGCAGGGAGTGGGCCTGGCGTTATGGGTGCGGGGGGCCAACATCCCAGCCCCCCCCTGCACTGTGCACCCTCAGGCTATACTGCAGCGACTCTACCTCCTCAGTCTCAACTTCTGCAAGTGCAAACCTGGAATGCGACACCCTCCTCGGGGTCATACGTGTGGAAGGGCCTGGCCTCCTGGGTGCTCCACGTGTGGCGGAGTGCAGAGGAGAGGCGGATCGTGCATCCAGGGTGCCAGACAGAGGCGTGAAGCTGCGGTGAATCCTCTCCCCTCTCCAGGTGAGGACTCCGTACCCTCAACACCCTCCTAAAATCTACTCATTCAACACTGAGCTGTGAGTGAGCAGCAGGAGCCCGACCCAGACAACTTTGGTTTAACAGGGACATGACGTTCAAGAAGACAGTAGGCCGAATTCTGGGAAGGCAGTGGAAGGGCCTCGTGTCATCACCCCCACTTCACCCCACTGGAGGGCTAGACTGGCCCTGACCCTGACGCCATTTCCTCCGACTCCAGCTCTGCTCAGCTGGGTCACTCGGGTTTGGCCTTGTGGGGACTGGAGACACAGCAAAGGCAGGGGGACCCCAGACCAGAAGGCTAGCCCTGGGGCAACTTCTGCAGAAGGGAAATGTATTTCTCCTTGCTCTGGAGAGCAAATTATGTAATCTCTGCTTCTCCATTTCCCCATCTGTAAAATGGGCACAGCACTAGTACCCACCCCCCCAAGGTTATTGTCAAATTTAAGTTCACAAAGTTAGATAATGCATTTCTTTCAACTGATAAGGACACGGCTTGGCCCATGTCCTAAATACTCAATAATTTTAATAAGAGTGACTGGTTTCTACACCCATCATTCCAACAAAACTGCCCTTTCTCATTAGGTCCCTGGTTCTCACCTTCCTGGACCTCTTCTCACAACAGGAGTCGATACTTCTGTCTGACTTCTCTCTTGGGTCCCCTCCCCTCTCTCTCCCACCATCTCATCTTCCCTCTTGCCCCTGACCTGTGGCATCCCCGACCTCTGCCTGCCCCTCCTGGGGACTCCCGGACCTCCGTCCTCCTCTTGCTCCGGTTGTGCCTGGCCCACGGCCGCCCGCTCCTGGCGCGGGTAAAACCACGTTCACCTCTTCTTCCCCGACCCTCCCAGCAGCAGCAGCCCATTTGCAAACAACAAACATAATTGTTATAATTTAAGAAGGGTAATTTTTTAAAAATGGACTGCACGTACGTAACACAAATCTGTGAATAAGACTCTGGCTCCCGGTTGCTCTCCATCTCTGTGGGTGGTACCACCTCCTCAGCCCCCCAAGCCCTGAACCACTATCTCTTTGTCTCTTTCACTCCCGTATCTAGGCAGCTATCAAGGTCTTTTGGGTCTTTCTTCCGGCAGTTCCCCTCTCCCCTGCTCCCTGAATCACGGGGGGTTAAAGCCATAAGGACTTTTAGGGCTTTCAGGACTAAAACCAACTCCAAGAGGCCTCCCCACCTCCCACCCCAAAGCAGACTCGCCCCAACCCCCGAGCAAGGTGCTCCCCAAATGCACCCCAGCCACGGCCCTGCCACGCCACATCTAGGCTATTTGGCAACAGGACAAATGGGTTAGGAACATAGAGTCTCGAGCCAGCCTGCCCGGGTCCAAATCTTGGTTCTATCATCAGCTGGCGGTAAGACACTGGGCAAGTTATCTACTCTCTCTGGGCCTCAGTTTCCTTGCCTGTACTATGTGGATGGCATTAGTACCTCCTTCCAAGGAGCTCACGGTTGGGAGGATTAAATTAGTTCCTGTACATAAAGCACTTACAGCACGGCCATGTGCTGTTACTATGACCCATCTGTCTCCCCACTGGCCTGGGTGCAACCTAGGAGGGAGGGCCTGAGCTCAACACGCCCCCACGGCACCCAGCCCGGCGCCCGGTGCCTGGCTTAGAAGACGGGGCTGCTGGATCGCAAGGGGTTCTGTGAGGCTCCCAGACGTGCCTGGGGAGGACAGGGGCAGTGGCCTCATTTTCCTGCACAGGGCCCTCCCCCTCCTGCCCTGGAGGCCTCCCGAGTGGCTGTGGGCTGTGTGGGCTATACGGGGGCTGGGGGCGGGGGGTGCAGGCCTGCTCGCTCTCCGAGCCATTACGACACGCCTGGCCCCTCCATTAACACCACTGTCAGTCATGTCACAGTCTGTCTGCTCCCGGCCCTGGAGGAGGCCCGAGCTGCCAGCATCCTGGAGGGAGCGGACGCTGGGCTCTGCCTCAGAGAGGAGCCTGCTGGGCATTCCCTGCCCACCTGCCCCCGCCCCCACATACCCGCCTCCTCTGGTGGCCCAGTCGGGGGGCCAGGCCTCTGAGCCCCTCTGTCCCCGTTCACTGTCCCTGACAACACTAGGTTCTGAGGACCTGGGAGCCCCTCCAGAGATGCGGTATTGTTTGGGGTCAGCTGGGCCCCCAGCAACCTCAGGGCAGTGGCTCCAGGGGTCCCCAATTCCTTCCACCCCGTGAGACTTTAACTGCCATGCTCTGCCATCCCCTCCTCGTTTCCTCTCACCTCCTCTCCCTCACTCCATCCCAACCCTCCCTCCCAGGCCCTGCCCCCAGGAGCCCCTCCCCTAGACACTGCTGCTCCAGCCGGACTGTCCTCCTGCCCCTCACCCACTCCAGCAGCCCCAGGACCAGCTGGACATGTAACCGGGGCTGGCTGGACCGGAATGCCCATTTTTGTCCCCAGCCTTGTTCTGCACGTTATTTAGCTAAGATCCATGTGCACATCTGAGCTCCCTGAAGACGGAGGTGCGCCATGCTCCCCTGTATGCTGCACAGCCAGCGGCACAGTGCTGGGCACAGGGCAGGTGCCCAGTGACCACCGTGGAACAGATCGTAGCTTCTCCGTCCCAGCCAAGAGGCAGGAAAAGGGGCCACCTCACGTCTCAGACTGGCAGTCTGAGGGTTCCCTTGGAAGGAAACGGGGGTGACTGGAGGTCACCCATCTACTCATCTCCCCTATAGCCTGTCACTGGGAGCAGGCTCCCCGGGCGCCCCAGGGTGTCTGTTCTGATGCCCCAGTGCTCCTGTCGGAGCGGCCAGCACAGGCCCAGCTTCCTCAGGGCTGCCCATGGCCCTGTCCCTGAGCCCCCGGCAGCTCACCCAGCAGAGCTGCAGCAATTGCCAGGAAGCCGGATGGGTTGCCGTGACTTCACACAGACCAACACGGCTGCACAGCTCCCATCTCACACGGCCCCCGTCTCTCCCAGCACATACACAGTGTGTAATTACATGTTTCTCTGTGTGATTATTGGATTAATGTCCGCCTCCCCTACTGGCACGTAAACGCCACAAGGTTGGGCGAAGGGTGCAGATCGCGAGTTTGTTCCCTGCCGACTTCCCAGAGTCTAGCGCAGTGCCTGGCACACAACAGGGATTCAACAAGCATCTATGAACAAAACGCCGAGTTTGGTATTTCCTGCGTACTAGAGCCTCCTCGTGTAGGCTGTGTCATGTGAGCATCAAAGCAGCCCTCTGAGGCAGGAAGGTGCTTTAACACCCATTTGACAGGTAAGGAAACCAAGGGTCAGACAAGTCAAAGCTCACCCAGGGTGACAGTGCTTTTTAGTTACAAAGCCAGGATTAGAAACCAGGTATCTGGTATCTTTGCTCAACAATCTACACGCTAATGACGACGATGATGATGATGATAGCTCACACGTAGTAAGAGTAGGCTCTTTGCACCCACCCTCCACCTCATGGACGGCAACTCGGCTGGTGGGAATATCCCTGGGATCCCAACTCCCCAGAGGCCACTGGCTGGGAGTTGGGGCTCGTGGGGATTGGCTGCCTCTGCTGCCTCAGCCCCCCGCCCCCACCAGCTGCCATCTGCCCCTGCACCGGGAGCAACGGAAAGACAAGCTGCTGCACTCCACGCCTGGGCACCCCGACACCCATCTGGTTTCCCTGGAATCCCAGGTACGCCCACCCCCTCAGCCTTGGGAGTTTCCCACCATCGGGGATGCCAGGGAGGAAAGAGGGGGGCAGGGTGGGGAGGGCCGTGCGGCTGCGAAGAGGCAGATGCTGCCCCATGTGGTGGGGGAGGCGGGGAGGCTCACCAAGCCCCCCCTGCGAGGGGCACCCGCTGCACAACTCCAGGAGGCCCCGCTCGCGCGGATGGTACCGACTGCGTCTATGTGGACAGGGCCTCCCTCGCCCTGCGTGGGGAGGGCACGGGTGTGGAAGGCAAGTACAGGACGTCTCCCCATCTCACCGATCATAGTCCCCGTTGCAGAGGGCCCGCACGGGGATGGAGAAGGTCTGCCAGACAGGGTTCAGGGTGTTCTTCACCACCTCGGTCTTGTGGCAGATGGTGAACCTGGTGAAGAGGCGAGAGGGAAAGGCTGTCAATGGCAAGCCCAAGGCAGGCAGAGCCGGGGTCACAGAGTAGGCAGCTGGGTGACATCCCTGCTCATCGGACGGTAACAACTATGGCTTCCAAAGGGGACAAGCTGCCCGTCGCTAGCAATGCTGCAGAAAGGGCTCTGGTACCAGGGGGACACCTGCACAGCAGGGACGGTCCTGGGGTGTCAGGAGACCTGGATTCTAGCCCCTGCCCTGGGGCCAGCTCTCTGTGTGACCCTGAGCAAGCTCTTCCCCCTCTCAGCCTCCACTGCCTCACCTGTAAACCCTGGAGTCAGCCTCTACCACGGATTCTTCATCTGAGACCGTGGAAGGATGTGTGGATACACTTTAGGGGGCTGTGAACCCCTGAAACTGTAGGTGAAATTGGCTGCATGAGTTGCGTGTGCCTCAGTTCCCCGAGCCTAGAGCATTCTCTGCCCCGTGTCCAGGACTTCAAGGTTCACCCCCTCACGACCTTCAGATCAAATGTCATCTCCATGAAACCTCCCCTGACTATCGTATCTGAAATGCACAACCCGCTGGTCCCCTGACTCTCACATCTCCTAGTCTCCGTCCATACTTTTTTTCCATTTATCATCATTTGACATTTTGACAGTCTATGTTTCTCCTTATTTATTCTGCTTATGATCAGTCACTAAAACGTAGTTCCGTAAGAGCAAGGATTTTGTCCATCACTGGCATATCCCTAGAGCCTAGATCAGCGCCTGGCACTTAGCAGGTATTCAGTGATTTTGTTTACATAAACCAATGAATAAATGTGTTCCTCAGGGAGAGTTCCCACAGCTTTCACTGGCATTTCGATCCAGTGAAATTAAAGCCCCTGGCTTAGACGATCTCAAAGACCCTCTCAGCTTTTCCAGGCTGAGTCGGTGAACCTGCTTTGCAAACGAAGAGTACAGCATTGGTTTGTCCCAGCCGGGCCCCCATCCAGCGTCCTGCCTACTCCCGATGCCTCGCCTGGGCAGCCCCATCCTGGAAGCCAGGCCTGCCACACGGATGGGCAGCGGGAGCAGGGCTGGGCTGGGGCAGGGGCCTCGGTCTGCGATTTCCCCGCATCCGCCCAGTACAGCCTGGCTTGGAAAGGTCACCGAGTGAGTGCCTGGGCCCCGCCCATGCCCACACAGCCGATGCCATTTCTTCTCTGGCAATTTTCAAGTCAAAATGTCATTCCTGTCACCATGGCTCAGCGTTTCTCTTCTCTGCTCCTTCCCGCCCACCCACTGGAGTATGGAGATGCATGTGGGAGACCTCCCCACACGCCCCAGAGCTGCTGGCGAGGACAGGAACAGGGATGGGGCAGGAGGGGCAGCTGCCCGTGCCGGGGCAGGAAGAGGAGGCTGGGGCGGCTGGCCGGAGGGATACCAGGAGCAGGGCCGGGTGGTGGAGGGAGGGAGGATCGTACTGCACAGGAGCTGTGCCGGGCGCCCCAGCTCTCGAACCCCTGACTTCTCCCTCTCTCTCCTCGCCCTTGACAGCCAAGCTTCCAGACCAGGTCTTCTAGGCTGATAGGCGCAACTCTAGGAGCATGGTGGCTGCTCCCTTTCCTTGGTCTCCTTGCGTGGCTGGTGTGACAGTTCACTCTCCTGGTTCCCTCACTGACCTTCTTCCTGTCCTCCTAAACCTTCCATTCTTCTCTCTCGGACCCTCGGTGACCACGCTGTTCTCACTGGTTCAACCTGTGCCCCTTGGCAGGTGCCTGCACACCAGCCCAGCTCTTTGGGGGGGTACGGATCAGTTTCTCCAGTGCCCGTGGGGACGCCCTGGAGAGCTCCAGCCCATGTGTCAACTGGAACTTGCCCCCAAACAAACTCCCATCGCCTCCCCGGCTGACCAGCTCTTTTGCCAGCGCTCTGGGTTTCCGTGGCTCCGCTGCAAGAGAAGGGACTAGGACTTCCAGCCCCACCCAAGTGCTGCCCAGTGAGGTCCTCACGCTGTCCTTGTGCCCCCGTCTCCCTCCCCGTTTCCTGCCCCTGCGTCTCCACAGCACAGCTCGGTGCTCACGGCACCTCCCACCTGTTCACCGTGTCAGTCACGAGGCTCTCCCTCTCCCCGCCCCCTTCCCATCCATCCTACACATCACTCTGCCAGAATAATCTTTGGCAAACACCCTTTGCAAGGCACCCCTCTGGCTCCCCAATCCTCTCCTCCTCCTGGCTAGTCGGACGCGCCCCAGGCCCTGGCTCTGCCGCTCTGGTGGGGGCCTGTGTGGACACGAGAACACACTCAGGCCTTTTCCTCCCCCACATCGAGTCAAGTCAAAGTCAACAAGAATTATTTAAAGAAATCCTGCTGGGAGTCCTTTGGTGAGACAAAGAATCCTTTTGTCATGCAAATGATTCTACCTAATTTCCCTTGTTTTGTACGTTCAGGTTTAAAAATCAGTTTTTCTTTGAACTGAAACACACCCCCTCCCTGCCGCTCCCCTGCCCCCTCAACACACACACACACACACACACACACACACACACACACAATTTCACAGTCAGGAGGATCTGGTGAAGCCCTTGCCCTCTGGGCACACTGGCTTGGCACACATTCTCCAGCCTGTCATCCTTCCTGCGCCCCCGCCCCCACCCCACCGACCCATTTTCTTCCTCTCTGTCAAAATCCGCTTCCAAGTCCCCTTCTGGGCAGCGTTTCTCTGATTAGCCCCCCTGCCCCACCGCTTCCTCCCCCTGCAGAATCCCAGCCTTTAAGTGGCCACCGCCTCCCACAACTGCGATGCCCAAAGAGCCGCGGGGACCCCTTAATACGACTGCTTCATTTGGTGGATGAGAAAACAGGCCCAGAGAGGGGGCATGACTTGCCCCGGGTCACACAGCAGTCGGTAGGGAGGACCCAGGTCCCCAGGTCTTCCCTCCAAATCTCTCTGTATATGTTGCTGACCTACATTTGCCAATGTGTTGTGTATGTTTCCGTCACGTGGGTGATTCTGGATTAGGGGAAGAGAGAAGGACACAGGGGCTTCAGAGGCTGGAGCTGTGAATGAAGCCTATGGCAGCGTAGAGGGCAGGCGGGGGAAGGTCCAGACTGGCCGTGCGCACTATGCAGTAGTCGGGGACATGACAGTGTTCAGAGGGCTGTGGACAGAGGGGACTGGGCTGGGGGACAGGGGCTGATTTGTGAAGAATGAAGGGCCCCGTGGAGGATGGGTCCCTCAGTACCACCCTAGCCTTGTTTTTGCCCACTCCCCCCACCCTTGACATACCCAGCACCCACCACTCAGTACCGTTGCTGAGACCCCCAGAATGACACTGCCAGCATATGGGGCTGCCCCTAGCCCCACTGGCCCCATCTAGGTGGCTAGGGCGCTACCCGGAAGCCCCGGACTGCAGCCCTAGCCCTTGCCCTCTCTGGAGCAGGAGATGGGCCCGAGCCACCCTGCCTGGCAGGTCACCACAACCCGTCCATCCCCACCCCAGATGGGGACAAGAAGGCGCAGTGCGCACGTGTTGCCCGGAAACTCACGTTCCGTCCTCGTTGCTTCTGTAGAACACCAAGAAGGGGTCGGATTTCCCAAAGAAATCTTTCTTGTCCAGCTTGTTGGCACAGAACTGCATGGTGGCGACATCCTGGTGGGAGGGAGGGAGAAGGGGGTGTGAGGCAGGACAAGGGTGGAAACAGCCCCAGGCCCTGGCAAACGCGGGGTTCCAGGCACCACCCTGGTCAGGAAGGGCAGTGCCCCACATTTGCCCAGCACCGACAAGTGCCAGGCTCTGGACTAACACTTTGGAGGGTCCCATTTTATCCTCAAACAGCCCCACCCAGCAGGTCTAGCAGACCTGTTGGGTGAACAAGGTAGATTCCCGAGTTGTCCCAGTTTGAATCCTAGCTCTGCCACTTTCTAGTTGTGTGACCTCGGGCAAGTAAGGAACCTCTCGGAGCCTCAGTTTCCCCTCTGTACTACGGGGCTGACTATATTAATAGTATACCACTCTTAGGGTTGTCATGAGACTAAATGACATCAAGGGTGTGACATGCTCAGCAGGGTACAGGCATGTAGCAACTTACAAGCATGTAGCTTCCTTGTGAACATTAACACACATGATTTCACTGCAGTTTTACTGAGTGGCTCAGAAAGCTGAGCTTGACTTATTTCCCCAAAGCCCTGGTTCTGTCCGCACTGCCTCACTCCCACTCATGTTTGTGTGGTCCCTAGAGGAAGTCCCGGGCAAGCACCACTTTCACAGCCACCAACTCACGACAGGCCCTCCCGATGCTTTAAGGTAGAGACGGGGCGGGGCGCTGTGGCCCATTTTACCGCTAAGAGGCCAGAGCCTCAGCGCAGGGAGAAGCTCCCAAGTTCCCCAAGCAGTGCCTGGCTTCCGACTCCCCAGACCTGTTCCCTGCCCAGCTGTCTACACACACCGCCCCCCCCAAGAGCTCAAAGAAGGTGTCCGGGCCCTAGTGACGATTGCTGGACCTCTCCCCTCACGTGGCTCCAGGCCCTCAGCTTGCTGGGCCAACAGGGCACTGGGCAGAGACACCCGAGTCCTCTCCCCCCAGCCCAGAGTGGCCTCTGCAATTTGGAAGCTCTGCATCCCGACAAATCAGCTGCAAACTGGCTGCAGCTCTGCCCTGTAGACCCTGGGGCCTGCCAAGCTCGTGAGGGACAGGGCCTGTGGGGAAGCCACTCAGCTCCCTCACACCACCCCCTTGCTCGTGGGGGGTGTCTAGAGATCAGTGACATACGGCCCAGTGAGGACCCAAATGGTGGCAGAGATGAATATGTAACCTCTCAGGAGGCTGACGGATGACACAGTCCAAAGGCTCAGAGGTGGGTTATGGTGGGACGATGGGTAGGAACCTGGGTGCTGGAGCCAGGCTGCCTGCTTCAGCCCCAGCCTCATGAGCTGTGTGACGTGGGGCAAGTTTCATGCCTTCTCTGTGCTCAGCTTCCTCGTCTGTAAAATAGGTGTAATGGCAGTGCCCACCTCACTGCCTTGTGAGGATAAAACAAAAAAATATATAAAAATAGGAGTACAGGCTGGGCGGGGGGCTCACGCCTGTAATCCTAGCAATCTGGGAGGCTGAGACGGGAGGATTTCTTGAACTCAGGAGTTCAAGACCAGTCTGAGCAAGAGCGAGACCCCATCTCTACTAAAAATAGAAAAATGAGCCGGGCATGGCAGGGCATGCCTGTAGTCACAGCTACTCGGGAGGCTGAGGCCAGAGGACCGCTTGGGCCCAGGAGTTTGAGGTTACAGTGAGCTATGATGATGCCATTGCACTCTAGCTGGGGTGACAGTGCAAAACCTTGTCTCAAAAAAAAAAAAATAGGAGTACAGCACTGAGAACAGTGTATGGCACACACTAAGTGCTGTGTGCATGTGAGCCATCATTATTATTAGTAGTAGTAGTAGCATTATCATTTGAACACCTCTCCCCAACCCCACTCACACTGGGTGTGGCCTCTGTCCTTGTCCTACCTCCATCACCTCACATGTCACTCAAGCTCTGAGCCTCAGTTTCCTCATCTGAAGTGACGTGCTGAATGGGATGACCACCACAGTCCTTTTAAAGCCGGACAGTTTAAGATTTGGTGTGGAAGTCACACAGAGAACCCTGGGGCAGGACAGCAGCTGGGGACACTGCAGCCAGTCCTTGTCAGGGGTGCTGGCACTCCTGGAAAGCCAGGGTCGTTCTAGCCTCCCCACCACATGGCTCAGGTGTAATCACAGTGACCTCTCACATATCTGGAGACCAACCATGTGACGCTCTCACCTGGATGAACACAGGTGAGCCACATGTGACATGTTCAGCGTGCATCGGTTGACGATAAAATACATACGCTTGAAACAACCGAAACAGATGACACAAAATCCACAAGCAAAAGCTCTTATTTTTGCCTCCTAGAAAAACCCTTCAGAACCCTGTAAGATCAGGAAGGGAGTAGAAACACTAGAATAATATAAATGCAAGAACTTGATAGACCATCACGACTTCCAGGGCTACGCCGTGCTCTGCTGAGAGGGCTACTGTCCGTGCAGCGCCTGGCAGGAAGAACAGAACACAGGAGCCCGGGACCACCTGGCTGGAATCCCAGCTCCGCCACCTGCCCGCCGAGCAGCTTAGGGTAAGCCACTTAGCCCCTCTGAGGCTTGGTAAAATGGGATAGTGATGCCCCCTTGGGAGCCTGTTGGGGAAGACCAAAGGAGATGATGTGTGTTCAGTTCAGTTCCACGGTGCCTAACATAGGGCAGGAGCTAACACTTGCAGAGTGCCACCTACTCCTTGAGCCGTATGAAACTGCCAATAATCAACTGCTGTTTGCCTACGAAAATGCCAATATATCAATAATATGGTTGTACATAATATGTGCTAGGCACTATTTTTATATCGATTAATTCACTTAACCCTATCAACAACCCTATGAGGTAGGGACTGCTATCATTCCTATTTTAAAGACGAGGACCGAGGCACAGAGAGGTTAGCACCCTTGCTTGAAGCCACACAGCTAGTAAGAAGAGCTGGGACTGGAACAAGACAGTCTGGCTCCAAAGATTAATAACTGAGATTCCAAATGATGACCTCCAATCATCAAGATAAGTTTAATTATGTTCTGTTTGCCTCAGTTTGAGAAGTCAGAGAAGTGTGAAATCCATTTCAGAAAGGCCTCTGTGCAAACTGGTTCAAATTAAATAAAAAGAAAAACAGACCGATTCTGAAATTCAGCTAACTGGAAAAATCCACCAGTGTGCAACACCTCAGTCCCCACTGATGGCAGATAAGTGAGGTGTGGCTGGGGCTGGGGACTTATTTTGTGGCTCAGCCTGATCTTCCCCCCAACATAACCTAGACCCAGGAACATTTGCCAAAAGCCCGCTGTGATCATCTGCATTGTTGTGCCATTGTAGAATCCATGGAGGACAAGACAGACCTTCAGAGAAATTTCTAGGCTGTCACCAAGGCAAGCTTCCTCCCTAATGGGTACCTGTGCCATAGGGAAGTCCTTGAGCCAAGGACTGAGTAACTGTCGGGGCCTGCGCTTTGGAAGGTGGTCCCGAGCTACGCTGACAGTCCCAGGAACCAGGCTTCCACTGCTCCCCCTCAAATGTGGGTCAGTGACAGGACCAATCCCTCCATATATGCAGTAAGAGGCCGGGGAAAGTGCAACAAGATGACGGGTCCCAGAGGACAGCAGAGCGGCAGATTCTGGCTGAGGGTCAGAGGGTCTGATGGCCTCAGCCTGAGGGTGGGGCTCTCTGAGCACATGCAATGCTGTTCCCAAACCGGAAGCATCGCTGGAATCGACTGCGGAGAAGATAAAGCAGCTCCTGCAATATATAATTTCCTGCAATTTCTGCCTTTCACCCTATCTTTTAAAAAAACATATTAAGTTCTAAAACAGCAGGATTGCCTCAATTTGCATCTCTCTGCATGCCAATGGGGCGGCTCGGAGACTACAGCAAACAGCCTTGCTCTCCAGGGGGGTCTGGCCTGCTCTAGCACCTTAGCCCTCCCTGCCCCAGGAGAGGGCGATGGGGGTCAGAGGGCAGGCCCTGCGGTCCGCAGGTGGGCTGTAGGCTGGGGACAGGCCGGCAACACCCAGGAGGGGAGAACGGAAAGCCTGAAAGCCGCCTGGGTCTTGCTGACAGCCCCCAGGATCAGGACAAGAATGAGGTGAGTGCAAAATTTAAGGGGCACCCAAAATCTCAGTAATCAAAGAATATTTTTAATGTGATATTTTAGAAAATTGAAATCAATGCAAAAATCTATAATAAACAAAATATCAAAATTTTTAATAAAGACATTTTACAAATGAAGCAACTGAAGCACAGAGAAGGTAAGTCACTTGCCCAGGGTCACACAGCTGGTAAGCAATGGCATTTGGTCTGTTAAGCACCCACACACTGTGCCCTAAGAAACACTTTTAAACAGATGGTGAGACCATGGTGACACTGTCTTCTCCTCAAAATTTGATGGATTTTCCAAATTTCCTAGAATTAGTACATTGTCCTTTTTTTTTTTTTTTTTTTTTTTTGAGACAGTCTTGCTCTGTCACCCCTGGTAGAGTGCAGTGGCATCATCATAGCTCACAGCAACCTCAAACTCCTGGGCTCAGGCGATCCTCCAGCCTCAGCCTCCTAAGTAGCTGGGACTATGGTGCACCATGATGCCCGGCTATTTTTGGTAGAGACAGGTCTCACTCTTGCTCAGGCTGGTCTCGAACTCCTGAGCTCAAATGATCCTCCCACCTCGGCCTCCCAGAGTGCTAGGATTACAGGCGTGAGCCACCGCGCCCGGCCAGTACATCGTATTTTTAAGTCAGAAAAAAAGAAGACATCAACTAAAAAGAAAAGAAGTCATTAGCTACAACTCTGAAGTTCAGCACTCCAGCAGGAGGACACACAACCTGGAGCTGGGGGTGACTCCGTGAGTAGGGACTTCTGGGAGAAGGAGGCCGGAGCCCAGGCTCCCTGGGATGAGACTGCAGAAGCAGGAGACCTGGGACTCAGCAAAGACCCCACAGGCAAGCGTTTACTTAAACACAGATGGGCACAGAAGTTGGTCTGGGAGACTGGGCCTGTCTTTATGTACTAACTATAATAACCACGTTGAGGTCAAGCTGGCATTTCATTGTTGTCTTAATGACCAACTTCCCAAACAATCCAATCAGTGGTGCATCTGTTGATTTGGTCATTCAGAAGCTGAAAACCCCAGATTGACCATTTTCCTCCCACTCATTGAGCCTGTGTGTCTGGGATACTAACCAAAATCCATCAACTAAAGTTCAAAAAAAAAAAACCTCAGAACAATTTGGATATGAGGATGTTCACTGCAGTATTGTTTACACTGTTTCCTATAAAAGAATAGGCTTCAATAAATTATGGCCCACCTATATAATACACAATATGCAGTTATTGAATACATGTTTTCTAAAAATATCTAATGACATGTGACAATGCAGCCTATAAAACTAGATCCCACGTTATCCCAGTTATAAGAAAAAATTATATACATGTATAATCAGGAAAAAAGCCTTGGAGGAAACACATCAAAATGTCAACAACAATGACTATCTCTGGGTGATTTTTCTATTCCATTTATATTTTTATGGAGTTTTTTGGCTCTCCCTGAAGCTTGTCTTTAGAACAGTAAAAGTTTCAACTTTGTCAGGATTCAAGGCTGCTAAGCTCCCCTGCAACAAGGTCCCACACAAGCTGGCCCCCACTTCCACCATCCCTATCTATACCGTTATCATCCATCTCTCTTCCCTACCCCAGGGACTTTGCACAGGCTGTTCTCTGCCTGGACCAGTCTTCCCCAGGTAGCTGCTTGGGCGCATTCTCTCACCAGTATGTGTGTGTATGTGTGTGAGTATTTTATATATATATACACACACACACACACATCATATAGTATCCATGAATCTTCCTTCAGGGTAATAAAGAGTGTTATAAAATGTTTGTTATAAAAAGAGGCAGTGGGTCGGCAGGGTTGAGGGCCACTGCTGTATTGGAATTGCCGGTTGGCATTTCCAACTCTCACACTAAATTAGAAACTCCGGGAGAACAGGGGCTGCATCAAAGCATATTTGTTGAATGGAAATGAATGAACACATGAGCAGGCTGGTGAGACCCATGGGGTGGGAAGGGACCCACGGGGTGGGAAGGGCCCCAGGGACAGCTGCAGCGAGAAGCCAGGCACGCCCCTTCACCACCACCACTCGGACTGGGCTGCCCGGGTGTGTGGAGGGACCTGACCGGGAAGTCCTGAGGACGTGTCACCCTGAGCCAGGAAGTCCTGACCCCAAAGCAAGGCAGGTGTGGGAGCCCGGCAGGTCTAGGCGAAGCCAAGGCGCTGCCCATTCTGCATCAGCAACCACCCCTACCTCTGCCCGGAAGCCCAGTCTTCGCTGCCCAAAGCCAGCCTGCCTGCCAAAGGCCATTGAGCCCCGCAAGGACCGCAAGCTCCCTGACTGTACGTGAGGGCACGTGGCTCCATGGGTGAGGGAAAGACTCCCCGCGGAGTAGGAGTCCCGGCCTGGGCTAGAACGCCAACAGTCTTAGGCAGGGCCACTTCGCTTCTCTGCATCTGTAGAACAGGGTCACTCACACCTATCCAGCCCCAGCCCCGTGGCGAGAATCAAACAAGACTATAAACCAGAGAGCCTTGGTAAACTAAAGACTATGCAAACACTGGTTAGTATTAGACACAATAACAATAATTTTACTGCTGGGCTGAGTTAAACCTTTGGTGATTCAGAGGCCCTTTGGGAGCCTAACTTCATCATCATCAACTTCAAGTACCATTCAGTAGTATTTGGGTCAAATTCTGATTGTGGCATTTAAATTCCAGACAAGCAAGGCTTTTCTATAACCTATCGAAGTGCGCTGGCGACACTCCGGAGTCCACTCTAATCCTTTGCTGGTCCCCGCCCGCCCACGCCCTCGCGGCGGATAAAGGGAGGGTTTGTCTACTTCTGCAGAATGCATTCATCTGAGCAGGAAGCCCTGCTCTGGTGAAAAGCCAGCTCTCAGGCTCCACCCTCCTCCTTTGATCCTCCCACTGAATGCTGAGCTGGGAAGACAGAAGCAAAGCTGTTCAGATGTAATTATTTTAGTTCAGCCAGATGCTGGGAATTAGTCTCTTTTCCTTGCAAGTATTCTAGGGAAAGGCAGAACTCAGCCAAAGATGCCCAGAAGAAAAGGCGCTGACAATCTCAGGAGGAAGGGAGGGAGCCCCCACACACCCCCATCCTCCCCAGCCCCTGACACACACCCCTGGCGCTGGAACAGCAAATCAAGGAAACTGCTGCCCCCCTGGGTGCAGGAGACGGGAGGAGCAGGGAAGGCGAGGAAGAGGGAGGGGCCCAATAGGCATTAAAAGAAGACCATTTACCAAGCCCTGGAATGCTAGGCCGGCAGCAGCAGCCGGCATTGTCGGAGCTGCAGAATTTCCAAGGCACCTTCACTTGTTTTACCTTATTTAATTATAAACCAGGGAGGAAGTCACCCGCTGGGCTAGAAGCTTGGGGGAAAACTGAATTTAGGCTTCAAGGAATTCAGATTCAACTGTTCCTAGGCACCTGTTAAACACACTCACCTTCACCATCTCCCCTAGTCCTCACAGCAACCTATCAGCTCCAAAATCCAGGGGGAAACTGAGGCTCCGGGAGCGTAAACAGAAGCTTTGTTCTACCCGTCAACTGAGTTCTCCCCCCTGTGTGAACTGCGGCGGACTCAGGTGTGGGAGTTTCACCGCTGCCCGCTGCTAAGCATTCTGTCCCAGACCCCGACAGATCCTCAGAGAGCACCTGCCGTGCACCGAGCCCCCTGCTGGTGTGCACACCGGCGGCTTTATCCCCGGCGTCAAGCTCCTTCAGACCCACTGCCGTGAACGGACAAGTGGCGCCACCAGGATGAGCAGTCGCGTATCAATTTCTCTGGTCATCTCTCTACCGCCTGGACCCTCAATTCTGCGCGTTACTCTCCCACTGCGAGCCCTCGGAGGCAGAGTTCGTGACACCGCAGCCTGGTGGTTAAAGACCTTGGCTCTAGAACCAAACTGCCTGGGTTCAGATCTCTTCTACTCAGTGGCTATGTGACTTTGGGCAGGTCGCTTAACCTCTCTGTGCTTCAGTTTCCTCACATGTCAAGGTGAGCAAATTAATGAGGACCGTAACACATCACACTATGTATTGCGCTAACTTTTATAATGCATCAGATAAATATAATGCATCATATAAATGAGTCAATACACGTAAGCCACTTAGCACAGTGTGTGGCCCAGAATAATAGCTCCATTACTGTTGGCTAACACTGTCAGACCTCTATCCTAGCAGTTCTCAAAGTGTGGACCGGGAATGCTAAGGGGTCCATAACTATTTTCATAATAATGCTCAGAGTTTTCTGGAGGTTGCCTGATAGTGACATCACAGCAGATTGACTGAAGCAGGTATGAGACTCGGTGTCTTCTATTTTTTTTTTTTTTTGAGACAGAGTCTCGCTCTGTTGCCTGGGCTAGAGTGCCGTGGTGTCAGCCTAGCTCACAGCAACCTCAAACTCCTGGGCTCAAGCAATCCTACTGCCTCAGCCTCCCGAGTAGCTGGGACTACAGGCATGTGCCACCATGCCCAGCTAATTTCTTATATATATATTTTTAGTTGGCCAGATAATTTCTTTCTATTTTTTTTTAGTAGAGATGGGGGTCTCGCTCTTGCTCAGGCTGGTCTCGAACTCCTGACCTCGAGCGATCCTCCCACCTCGGCCTCCCAGAGTGCCAAGATTACAGGCGTGAGCCACCGCGCCCGGCCTTCAGCGTATTCTATTCA
This sequence comes from Lemur catta, assembly GCF_020740605.2. NCBI lineage: Eukaryota > Metazoa > Chordata > Mammalia > Primates > Lemuridae > Lemur > Lemur catta. The sequence goes on from NC_059129.1 coordinate 46,275,810, forward strand.
GCAGATTTTAAAGAGATTGGCAAAAGTGTAAAGCAAGGCCACTCTTCTCACTAAATGATTTTTGTGAGTTATAGTTTTTTTTCAAAAATACGTTATTTACGGTAACCCATAATGGGTTCAACTATTGTTATTTTTAAATGAATTAATATATAAATTTTAAAAACTTTCTGTTTACATTTCTAACATGGTAAATATTGACAGACAGCTGATGTGACGGTAGCACCGACTTCCCAGGACGGTCAGAGAATCTCACTTCTCCTCCTCCTCCCCCCCCAGCCGTAGGACACTGTGCTGCCAGGCTAGCCCAGGCTTTGTCTGGGCACAAGCTCTGGCCCTCCCTGCTTCTGTCCCAGCCTCCTCCTCTTGCCCCCAGGGCCCCGCCCTTCCTACCTGTGGTTCCTAATCAACCTAAGAGGCACTCAAGCCTGGTGGTTTGGGGGATGAGCCTGGATTTTAGATCAGGTTGACCTGGATTAGAACTGTGATTCTGCTGCTTATTATCCTTTGAACAGGTGACTTTGCCTCTCTGAGCCTCAATTTCCTCATCTGTAAAATGGGAGTAACATTTTAGTACCTGCCTCCTAGCATTATTGTGAGGAGTGGTGATAACTTATGTAAAATGTCCATTACCTGACTAATAATAACTCTCACCATTATATTTTATCCGTATTATTAGCCTTGAGGCCCCACGAGCCCCTTCTTGGTGTGCTCAGCTGCCCCGTCAGCTGTCCCCATCTCCTGCTTCCCCACAGTCCCCCAGAAGAAGCGAAACCAAGGGCTGCCTGGGAGACTTACACACACACACTCCTCCCTCAACCCCACGCAGGGCGTTGTCACCTACTCCAGAGATAAAAGTGAAAAATGACAGCTAAATGTCAAGCGTCCAGGCTCCCTAAAAGGCCCCTCTGCTGCCAGTGTTGGTGCCAAGGCAGTCTTGGCTCAAGGACATGGGCGTGCTGGCTGAGATGGGGACTGGAGGGAGCCCAGGCTCTGGCTCTGCTCTGCCACTGACTGGGCCAGTTCCTTCCCCTCTCTGGGCCTCAGTCTGCCCGGCTGTAAAAAGGGAAGACACCTTCCAGCTCCAATGTTATAGAAGTCTCTGACAGTCAGGTCAGGATCAGGAGCCCTGGGTACCCTCTGTTCCCTCCGGGGACACACAGGGTCCTGGGCCAGCCCGCCCTGTCACTGCCCACCCTCGCCAGGTCCTGTCCAGGAGTCCCTCCGCACTCACCCTACAGTTGCTGAGCTCCTCAGCGGACAGGATGATGGTGCCACATTTCTTCCCGGGGACACCACTGGGAGAGGAGAAGATGAAAGAATGGAAAGCCAGACAAAGACAGAGACACAAACCTCCATGGTGCCTGCATCCGCCCCTCCCTGTCCCCCCCTTCCCTCCCCGCCAGCACATCTGCCCCCTAGTGCTCTGCTTCCTGGGGCCAGGCCCCACCCCCTGCTCCCACCGGGAAGGGCAGCGTCTGCAGTGAAAGTCCTAGAATCGGAAAAGCATCCAGACTCACCCAGAGGCTTCCAGACCAGTGGTTCTCAAACTTTCCATCCAAAGACCACTTCTGTGGGCAAAAGACCTCGTGGGCTAGCCACCCCACCTTGCACCCAGCTGACCCCCAGAGTCCCGGAACATTCCAGCTCTGAGCCAGTCTGATTCATCATGGGAGGGAGAGCAGCAAGAAGGGGGAAGGCAGGAGGGCTGGCAGACCCTTGGTGGCAGCTTGCCTGGGCTCTCTCCCATGGCTACCTCCCCTTGAACTCCTTGGCTGGGGTCTCCCTGGGGGTGAGAGAGCCTAGCCAACCATGTGGCTCCTCGGGGAGGTGCAACCAGGGCAAGGCCCAAGAAGTCCGTCTGCCCCAGAAAATACCCTCAGAAGGGCAGGATCCCAGGGTGGGGCTCCACCCAGGGGACCTGCGCCACCTCTTCCCCCGGTCAGGTGGGAACCCCTCCCCCTGGCACCAGCCCACTCTGATGTTTAGGACTAAGCTGGGGGGATCCCAGTGTAGCCAGGGGCCACTGGGAGGGAGAGGAAAACGTCAGGTTGTCCAGCAGCTGTATGACTGTGGGCTCATTACTGCACCTCTCTGAGCCTCAGTTTCCTCACCTATAAAAGGAGTGTGAGTGTAGCATTATTTTACTAACCAACATGCACACAGGGTGCCTGGCGCAGGGAAGGCCTTCAGTGAGCATCGTTTTCCTCCCTGCACCCTTTGCTGCAAAATCGTGCAAAGCTGGTACAATCCAGCCTGCAGCTGTCTGTGGAGCACACTTTGAGAACCACTGATGGAGCTCTTCCCAGAGCCAGCTCCGAGAGCGAGAGCTCTCAGACAGAGGAGGCAGGGGAGGGAGGGGGCGGCCCTGGGGGGCTGCAGAGACAGCCCAGATCTCTCCAAATCAGGTGGGCAGAACAGGGGCCACATCTGGGGTGGCACTGCCTGCCAGCTTGTCCCCCCAGACTCGGGCCGCTGACTGAGTGCCCCAAGCCCTTCCCCACCCCCTGGTCTGGTCCGCTATGGTAGTAAAGACATGATTTGTTTGCCCGGGGAGCTAGAATCCACCTCCGCCCCCTGCTTCTCCATCTGTTCCTCTCTTTGCCTCTGAGTCCTTCTTCTATTTCCGATCTCGCTTCCCTCCTCTCCAGCCCCAACCTGCTCCACCTGCTTGGCCTCCCTCCCTCCCTCCCTGTCTCTCTCTGACTCCTGCCCGTCCACGTTCACCTGCTGCATCTCTACCTTCCTATGTCGTGTCCACATTCTCCCCGTCCCCTGGAGGCCCTTCCTTGTGTGCAGCTGGTCAGGTGGCCACTCCAGCTGTGCCACCCCACCTCCTGGGAGCCCTCAGGGAAGCCAGCGAGCTCTGCTTACCCCTCTGAAATGCCCTTCTGCCAGGCCCCTCAGGGCTGGTCCTCCGGCCAGCTGCCCCCTGCCCTGCCCCCCCAGCGGCATGAGAAAGAAGCCAGGCCAGGGGCTCCCCAACAGGGAGGGAAGGAGGGGGGGGGGGAGGCTCTGCATGGGGCCAGCCAAGACCCATGGCCAAGCGTGGGGTGCGAGGATGGCCCACTGCAGCCGGTGAGCAAATGCAAAAAGGGGCGACTCAGCTGGATCCACTCTGCCATGAGGGGGAGGCTGGCATCCAGCAGTGCAGACATGGAGGGGAGCAGGGCTGAGGAGAGGAGGGGAGGAAAGGGAGAGAGAAAGGGGTGGGGGTGGGAGTGGAGGAAACCAGGCCAGGGAGAGAGGAAGGGAGTGGAGAGTGCCCACCCCGCTGATTCCCAGGGAACAGCCCCTACCTCTAAGCCCCACCCTGCTCCCTGGAGTCTTGCCAGCCACAGGGGCTTGGATGCTCAAGCTCTAGCCTGGGTGGGGGAGGGGCCAGCTGCAGGGTGGGGGGCCTCTGTCCAGGTCCAAAGTGCCTGGGTCCCTAAGGGAGGGACCCCCAGAGGGATCCAGGACCCCCAGTGCCCCCCTAACCAGAGCTGAATTCACAGCGATGGGAGCAGGGACGGGGCCCAGACTCAGAGGCTTTTTGCAGAGCTGGGTGAACGTCTGAGGACTCCAAGGCCAGAGATGTCTGGTGACCTACCCGTTGGACACAGCTGGCATGGGTTTGCCCGTCCTGGAATTCAGGCTGAAGGCGCCTATCCTGTGGAGAGAGGAAGAGAGAGCACGCCATCAGCCGATACCCCATCCACAGAGGCCGGAGCACTTGGCACCAGATTCTTGGAGGTAAGTTTCTGTTCTGAAGGCCCTTAACACAGGACCAAAAGCCACAGGCCAGGGAAGGACAGGTCTTTTTCTGGACAAGTTACTCTACTTGAATGGTTCTCAAAGTGGGGTGTGTGACTAGCAGCATCAGCATCCCCGGGGGATGTGTCAGAAATGTACATTCTCAGGCCCCGTCCAGCACCCACTAGATGGGAGCCTCTAGGGAGCGCAGCCCAGTGAGTTGTGATCTAACTGCACCCCGGGGATGCCGATGCCCGTGCAGTTTGAGAACCATCGCTCTACCTCTTCGCCCTTCAGCTGCGAAATGGGGAGATTCCTGAAAAAATCACATGAGGTCGTGGTAGGGGCTGAATTATGTTTCCCCCAAAAGTCATATGTTGATGTTTTAGCCCCCAGGACCTCAGAGTATGACTGTATTTGGAGACAGCGTGTTTAAAGAGGTCATTAAGGTAAAACGAGGCGCTGATCCAGTATGACTGGTGTGTTCTTCTAAGAAGAGATCGGGACCCAGACAGCCCAGGGGGAGAGTGTACGAAGAGGCAGGGAGGAGAAAGAAGATGGCCAACCACAAGCCGAGGAGAGAGGCCTCAGGAGAAATCAACCCTGCCAAAGCCTTCATCTTGGACTTCCAGCCTCCAGAATTGTGAGAAAATAAATTTCTGTCATTTCAGCCACTCAGTCCCTGGTATTTGCTACAACAGCCCTAGCAAACTAATAAGGATTTCATAGGCGAAACACTGACCCTCGGGTCTGGCCCAGAACGGACGCCAGTAAACAGGAGCTGTTCGCAGGGTTTGGGCAGGAGGACAACTAAGCTTGGCCACGGGAAACCTGCCGTGGCAGTGAAAGGTCCACCTCGCCACCCACGTCCCCGTCAACCTCTACGTTTTAGATCTCGCTTGTCCTTTAAGGCTTAGCTCAAAAGCCATCTCCCACAGGAAGTATTCCTTAATCCCCATCCCCAGAAGATGTGCCCCTCCACCAAAGGGGGACTGGGTGACAGCAGGCAGGAAACAGACCCAAATGACTAGTGGGCTTTTGACCCAGGCAGGTGGGAGCCGAGAAGCGGAGACACACCCACTGCTGGGGCATCTCCAGCCTGGAAATCCAGGGAGAGCCACGGCGGGGCTGAGGGGCGAGGGGCGGGGGGCGGGGGGCAGGGGGTGGGGGTGCGGGGTGGGCGCGGGAGGGGCTGTGGTGAAAATCAAATGCCACTGAGTGTGCGATACTCAGCACGTGGTTAACACTGAAACAGGCAAAGGGGGCAGATGTTCCCGCTCCCCCCACTCTCACTCTCGTGAGCCCCTTCCACACTGGAGAGAGAATAGAAACTTGGAAATCCAAATTGTTAGGGGTATGTCCAGGGAGGGAGGGGCCTGGAAGATCTGAGTGTAAATTCTGTACTCTCTTTTTGAAAAGGCCCCCAAATTCTATGAGCTTCAGAGCCCTCCAATGTGGGTGTCCCCCCCCCGCCCCGGTCTCAACAAATGGTAGCTGTCAACGTTTTCTGGGAACCCAGAGAGGAGACCTTTCTGGGGCCCTGAAGTCACCACACAGTTACTGAGGGTCACAGGCAAGGGCCTGGGAGGGAGACTCCACACGACACCTCCCCACACACACACACACACACGCCACACGCCACACACACACATGCCACACACACACCATACCCCCAACACACACCACACACACATCACACACCACATACATACCCCACACCACACACCACACACACACACCACACGCACACACACACATGCCACACACACACACCACATACACACACACCACACACACACACCATACCCCCAACACAAACCACACACACCACACACCACACACACACCCCACACACATACCACAAACTGCACACACCACACACCACACATACCACATACACATATCACATACCACACACACACAACATACCACACCCACACCCACACACCACATACCCCACACAATCACACAGCACACACACATACCCCCCACATCCCACACACATACCACACACCACACACACCCCCATACCCTACAAACCGCACACACACCCCACACACTACACACACACACTGTAGCTACTGATCGTGGCAAAGGGACTGATGCCTAGCCCAGCCTGACCCCAGCTTCCTGACTGCTCTGCCCTGTGGCCTGGACGCTGTCCCAGTCTGCAGGCCTCTCTTTCCTGGGCCCTGGGTCCCTGGTGCTTCCTGAGAAATAGGTCCAAGAGAAGTCACCCGCACCGCCTGGCCAAGACACCCTCGGGCCCCACTGCGAGAAGCCTTGGAGTCCTCATCCCAGAGCCTGCTCAGGGCAATGGCTTTCCCCTAAAGTCACCTTAAGTTCCCACAGTGCAGACTGTCAGGGGCAGGGTGGGATGGGGAGGGCCTCACTGTACACGGCTCTGGCCTATAAGCTGTGAACAATCTAAGGAATGTGCTATATGAGTAGAGCCCTGGGTTCAAATTCCAGCTCTCCTACCTCCTAGCTGTGTGGCTGTGGGCAAGTCGCTTCTCCTCTCTGGGCTAGTTTCTTCCCCCCACACAATGATAAGGTCGGGTGGGAATGGACTAGATGGTGTCTCAGGCCTTCCCAAGAGCATGGGGCTCTAATAACCCAGCCGGGGTCCTTCCGAGATAACGAGGTTAGAGGCCCTGTCAGGGCAGGGCCCCTGGGGTCTCCTTATTCCTAGTTGCCCTGCAAATGCCCATCACAACTGCTCTGCCCCCACCCTGAGCCAGCCCTCAGCAGGGCAGGCCGGAAGTGGGCTGTCACTGGGGAAGCCACCCGGACAGGCCGTATCCCTCCACACTCACGTGAGGGGCTTCTCCAGGCGGCTCCCAGGGGACCCCACAATCTCTCCAAGGGTGCAGAAGGCCTGGCCCAGGAAATCCTGCATATCCAGGGGACAGAAAAGGCCAGTGTCACCCATTCTGCTCAGAGTTAGCCCACCTCCCCCATCGCCCGGCCCGGGAAGCGTGAGGGCTCTGAAATGCGGGGGTGCGGCATCAGACACGTGCTCCGTCACAGTGAAGCCCAGGGCCGACCTAGAGGGTGGCGTTCAAGAAACTTTATGGAACTGCTGGCAGAACTCACGTGTTTAGATAAATCAGGGCTCTTGGAGTCGACGTCGTATCTGCAGGAATACAGAGAGAGGTGAAGGGAGCTGCGGGTGGCCTACGCAACCCTGCCTGGGTCCTTGAGTTGAATTAGGGCCCTTGCTCCCCAAAACAGGCTCTAACATACTGGGTATTTCTACAAATAATGGCAGGAAGGCACAAAAGGAGACATCTGGGTGCTTGACGTGTTCTGTCTCTTGACCTGGGTGATGGTTACATGGGTGTAAACACATGTAAAAACGTTTTTCTCATGGAGTAGACTCTAAGATTTACACACTTTATTGTATATATGTTATACCTCATTAAAATTTGAAAAAATAGGCCGGGCACGGTGGCTCACGCCTGTAATCCTAGCACTCTGGGAGGCCGAGGCGGGCCGATCATTTGAGCTCACGAGTTCGAGACCAACCTGAGCAAGAGCAAGACCCCATCTCTACTAAAAATAGAAAGAAATTATATGGACAGCTAAAAATATATATAGAAAAAATTAGCCGGGCATGGTGGCACATGCCTGTAGTCCCAGCTACTCGGGAGGCTGAGGCAGGAGGATTGCTTGAGCCCAGGAATTTGAGGTTGCTGTGAGCTAGGCTGACGCCATGGCACTGTAGCCCGGGCAACAGAGTGAGACTCTGTCTCAAAAAAAAAAAAAATTTTTGAAAAAATAAACTAAATGAGCCCTGCCACCTCGGCTGGTTCACAGGCGGCTGAGCCACCTCCTTCACTCCCTGTTCCCATCTTCCCAGCCAGGGCGCGGCTGCCATGGAGCCCAATGCCTTTCCTTATCACTTCACCTTACCCCGGCCTACCCAGCTTGTCCTTGGGCCACTCAAGAGGGAGGGAGACAGTAACACCTTCACCTTGGCTGGCTGTGGGCAGGCTGACCCTGTAGCTGGGCTCCTCCCTCCCCCGCAGCCTGCTCACCTGGGGCCTGCTTCACCTGCAACGTTCCTCTAGCATCCCCGGCAGCCATGCCAGGCCCGCAGGGCTCCTGCTGAGGGGCAGTCATTCTCTTCCCAGCCCACCACGCTGAGCACTTTCCCGTTCCCAAATATCTCGAGGTGAGTTCTCTACAACGGCTGCATTGACTGTCCTCAGCCTCGGTTCCTCCCATCACTCCCTCCCAAGTCATTGCCTTCCATGGAATCTTTTCCTTCACTCTCTCAGGCCCCAAACCCCCTTCTTTCCCACTCTGTCCACCCTGCTCTGGGATGCAGACCTTTCTAACTGGCCCATACCCCATAAAAACAACACTACAAACTCCCCTCCTGTTCCCCAAGACCAAAATCTTGGGGAACGATCTGTAACACCAGGCCAGGGGCACTCCCCGCCTTCTGCTCCACACTAGATGCCTGAGCCCCATCAGCCAGGTTACTCCTACAGCAGGGGACACTGGGGGGCCCTCCTCAAAACACTTTGACAGGAGAGGTCAGTGGATCCCTCCTGGTGACCGGGGAGGAAAGGGCCCACAGAGGTAGAGCTGAGAGTTGGCCCCAGGATCTTCCCTCGGTGGACATTGCCCAAGGCCAGGCAGCTTGCCCAGTGCCTTCCTCTACTTACCTGGGACAAACTGGGGGGAGGTGCCTTTGCTCCATCTCCTGGTAAGGGTGGGGATGGACTTCAGCTAGTTGTCACTTTTATCCCAGGCTAACTGTATCTCAGCTCCTCCCCGCTTCCCTAGTAAGGGAAACTCCTGCCTCCACCACAGGGCCCACAGCCCCACCTCCCAGCACGGCTCCTCCCCCAGCTCCAGCTTCAGCTCCAGCTTCCACTTACAGGTCAAAGCGGAGGTTCTGCTTCTCCTCGAAGAAATAATCCACAATGAACTTGCGCACAAAGTCAGGATTGAGTGTGTTGTCGATGACTTCTGTGCGCCCAAACTGCAAGAGAAGATGGGGTGTGGGCCAGGCCAGGGAGGGGGGCATGGGAGGGCACTGGGCTCAGAGCCCCAAGGTCCGGCAGGTGGAAGCCCTGCCTTTCTGGGTTCTGAGCCCCGCCCCTCCCAATGGAGGCAGGAGCTCCCCCATGTAACAATGGAATCCATGCACGGCGTGGTCCAGCCCACGTCAGCTTTATCCTCCCTTTATCTACGCACCACTCACTCCACTCGAGCTGCTTGTCTTGACACCTGAGCAGGCCCTCACTTTCCTGCCTCGCTGCCTCTGCCTATGCCAAGCCCTTCTCTGCCACTGGCATGTCCTCCGTTCCTTCAAGGCCCATGATAAATGCCACCTCTTCCAGGAAACCTTCCTGATTCCTCCAATAGTTTTATTTCTCTGAACCTCCACTGAACTTGTGCTCACCACTATGACCACCGTTCTTCTCTGATTCCAAAATTAGGTGTGTACTTGTCTGATGCCCCACAAGGGCATGGCAAGGGCAGAGGCAGGGACTGCTGGTGACAGCCTCCAAAAAGATCCCCGCTGTCAGGGTGGGAATGCGTAGAGTGGGCTGAGAGAGAATTTTTGACATAAAGATTAGGATAGGTTTTAAAGAAAGAAGTTTATTTTACGTTTTAAGAGAGGAGAGGGCATGGCATGAAAGACAGGAAGAAAAGGTGTCGCTCCCGAGGGTGAAGGGTTTGGGCCTTTTATTGGGGTTATAAAGGGTAAAAAAAGTAGCTATTGTTGTGAAGTGATAACTGTGAGGGAGGGTCACAGTTCAGTGCTCTTCAAGGCTGTGAAAACAAACTCTTAAAGACAACAAGTTAAGCCTCAGGTGGTTAAGCAAACAAGGGGCAGTTGTGTGCTGTGATATTTTTCTCCTTTTTTCTCTGTAACTAGTTCATCAGCAGTGCCATCCTTTCACCCACCTTTTCGCATTCATCCCCTGTGTAATCACCTCCTCTTGAATGTGGGCTGGACCTAGGGACACACTTCTAGTGAACAGAATATTGCGCAGGTCATAGGCCATCACTTCCAAGATCATGTTATAAACAACTATGACTTCCATCTCGGACGCCCTCTGTTGCCCTGTCTTGCTTGCCCACGTTGGCGAAGCCAGCCGCCATGTCATGAGCTACCTTGTGGAGAGGATGGCAAGGAAACGAGGGAGGCCTCAGGCCAACAGCCAGGGAGGAAGAGCGGCTGTCAGCCCGCCCACAAGAAACAGAATCCTGCCAACAACCACTGAGTGAGCTTGAAAGCAAATCGTGCCCACTTGAACCTTGAGATGACTGAGGCCCTGACTGACGCCTTCACTGAGGCGTGTGAGAGACCCTGAGCCAGAGGACCCAGCAAAGCTGCACCCAGATTCCTGACCCTGCTGTTTAAAGGTTCAAGGCTAATTTGTTACTCAGCAGTAGCTAACTAATGCAGAGACTTAATTTTCTTGGTTTCCCTTGCAACAGATACTCTAGAATTTTGTTCACAATGGGTACTAAATAACTGAATCCCATTAAACTGCTCAAATTACTTTAGGCAAGTCACTTGGGCATCAGCATCACCTGGAAGACTTGTTAAAACACAGATTGTAGGCCTCACTCCCAGAGGTTCTGATTCAGCAGGTCCAGAGTGGGGCCTGAGAATCTGCATTTTAAAAGTCCCCAGGTTGGCTGGGCATGGTGGCTCACGCCTGTAATCCTAGCACTCTGGGAGGCCGAGGCGGGAGGATCACTTGAGCTCAGCAGTTTGAGACCAGCCTGGGCAAGAGTGAGACCCCGTCTCTACTAAAAATAAAAAAATTAGCTGGGCATGGTGGTGTACACCTATAGTCCCAGCTACTCGGGAGGGTGAGTGAGGAGGATGGCTTGAGCCCAGGAATTTGAGGATGCAGTGAGCTATGATGACAACACTGCACTCTACCCGGAGTGATTGAGTGAGACTCTGTTTCAAAAAATAAAAATAAATAAATAAATAAATAAAAGTCCCCAGGTGATGCCACTGCTGCTGGTCCAGGGACCCCACTTTGAGCACCGCTGGATCAGACTGTGGTCCACTGGGCTCCAAGTTCCCTGGAGGCTTCCCGTGCCATGGAGGAGGGCAGAGTGGGTATGACTTCAGGCCAACAATTCCATCAAAACAGTTCTCTTTTGTATCCATTCAATACACAGACATTTTTGGCAAGATTTTGTTTCAAAACAGGGACATGAAGCTAAAAGGTAAAGTATAAAACAGTGCAGCTACAATAGAATATTATTCAGCCTTAAAAAGGAAGGAAATCCTGACACACGCTACAACATGGATGAAGCTTGAGGACATTGTGCTGCGTGAAATAAGCCAGTCACAACAGAACAGATAACATATGAGTCTACTTACACGAGGTATCTAAAGTAGCCAAATTCACAGAAGCAGAGAGTAGAATGGCGGCTACCAGGGGACAGGTGGAGGGGGAAAGGGGAGTTGTTTAACGAGTACAGAGTGTCAGTTTTGCAAGATGAAAAAGTTCTAGAGACCTGTTTCACAACAAAGCAAATATATTTGTAACTCTGCTGACCTGTGCACTTAAAAATGGTTACGATGGTAAATTTTATGTTATGTGGGTTTTTTTTTTAAACCATAATTTAAAAACAAAAAAGCAAACCCTGGCCGGGCGAGGTGGCTCACGCCTGTAATCCTAGCACTCTGGGAGGCCGAGGCCGGTGGATTGCTCGAGGTCAGGAGTTCGAGACCAGCCTGAGCAAGAGCAAGACCCCGTCTCTACTAAAAATAGAAAGAAATTATTTGGACAGCTAAAAATATATTTAGAAAAAAATTAGCCCAGCACAGTGGCACATGCCTGTAGTCCCAGCTACTCAGGAGGCTGAGGCAGAAGGATTGCTTGAGCCCAGGAGTCTGAGGTTGCTGTGAGCTAGGCTGATGCAACGGCACTCTAGCCCGGGCAAAAGAGTGAGACTCTGTCTCAAAAAAAAAAAAGCAAACCCCACTGCACTGTATGCCCCATGAAGTCAGGGGCCCTGTTCATTATAATGTCCCCAGAGTCTCAAAATGAGTAAGACAGGCGGGTGCAAAACAAAACATTTTAAATAGATCATTAATCTCTCTTAATACATTAGCATGCTTTTTTTTTTTTATTTGGGAAGTAATTGCCGAAATAAATAATTAGTCCTGAGTATCAGCCTTCCTTGAAGGGGCCCTGCAGTCCAGGAAAATGCCAGCACGCGGGCCCCTCCCACATGTGGTGGGCATCACCCTGGGTCCCCTTCTATACTGAATTAAGTTAGAACTTGCAAAAGGAACCTCCCACTCAGGCAGCATGGGGTCACCCGAGGAGCACTGGACCTGGAGTCTTCTTGTCCCTCACCTCTCATCAAATTAACCTCTTGTTCCAGTCAATCCCATCTGCCAAACACCTCACCTATCCCCACCTCCTCTGCTGTGGCCTCGGTCGGGCCTCATCATTTTCTCACCTCAACCACTGTGACAGCCTCCTAGTGGGTCCCCCACATGGGACAATTCCTAACGCTTGAGGCCTCAGCACCCTGGAAGACCTGCTCTCAGGCTCCCCACCCCTCCCTGTGCACCCATCACCCCCCTGCTGATACTGACCCACTGAGTCTCTTTCTACCCCTTTGGACTGTGAGCTTCCCAAGCAGCAGGAGAGCCCAAGTTCTCTGCATCGTTGCAGCCCAGGACCTGACACAGTGTTTAACAGTCACAGGCTCACAGTCTCGGATGGTAACAGCTAACGTTTATTGAGCACATACAATGCACCAGGAATGGTTTTAAACACTGTGTGCCATACTACTATGCAATGCTTTTGTGTTAGGCTTCCCCATTTAACAGATGAGAAAATGGAAGCACAGAAAAATTTAATTTGTCCAAGGTCACGTAGAAAAATTTAATTTGTCCAAGGTCACGTGGCTAATAATCACCGACTTCAAGGCACAAGCCAGGCACGGGCTCACGCTCTCTAACCTGTGGTGTGCCACGCCTAAGATTGGGAGGGCAAGGACTGCCTGCTGCTTCTGCTCACTGCTACCAGCGACTGGTATACAGTAGGTACTCATGGATTGTTGAATGAATTGAGGCTGGGTGAGGAAATGGATGAATGGTTTTAAGTCCCAATTTCATCACAAGCTCACTGTGTGATTTGATCAGAGCCTTTCAGAGCCAGTTTTCCATCAGAAGATGGGGAATACTACTACTTGTCATCATTCAAAAGTCATCATTCAATTCAGTTCAATTATTAATTTAGCAGTGTTTCAGCACTTATTGTAGGCCAGGGCAGCGCGATTGGTACTGAGCTATAAAAATAAAAGAACATGAACACTGTACTTCAAGAATTCTCCATCACAGGTGGGAAGACTCATAAGCAAATAACTACAGTATAGTGCTGTGGTCCCCAACCCCTGGGCCGCGGCCCAGTACCAGTCTGTGGCCTGGTGGGAACTGGGCTGCGTGGCTCCCTCCTGTCCCCCCACCGCCTCCTGTGGAAAAACTGTCTTCCATGTCAAAATGTCGGGGACTGCTGATATAGTGAGATAACAGTGATAAAAGGGCTACATACCAAGGTCTATGGCAGGGCCTCACCCTGACTGCATATTAGAATCCCTGGGGAAGTGTGAAAGACACAGAAGTGGACAAAAAGGCAGATTACAGGGTGTCCTGTTTAACATACCGGTCCAGGTATCTGATTCCATAGGCGTCTGAACCTTTTACGACCTTTGGGCTACTTCACAACTCTGTAAATTTTACAAAGCACAGAGTGATGCAAATGATGCTCATATTAATGCATAGAGATACAAAAGAATTTTGTGCAATGGAATACAATTGGTTATTACTCTGTGGTCATTGACCAATTTCGCGTCTATTTGTAACTTCATTCCAGCATTCCTGATTGCCTATATGTGAATTATTTGGACTGACTGTAACATCTTACTGATTTCCTCAATTAACAAGTTAAATCTTTGTCATGTGTTCATTTTATATTTGTATGGGAGTTATGATTTTACCTTTTAAAAAAATATATACTTTAACAGGTGCTTTTTAAAAATACCCATGTTCCAGCCCCACCACAGACCAATTAAATCCAAATCTCAGTGGGTAGGGCCTAAACAACTGTGCTTTTTTAAAGTTCCCTAGGTGCTTCTAATGTGCAGATGGAGTTGAGAACCACAAATGAATGGAAATACAGAAGGAGGAAGAAAGAAAACTAACATTTACTGAGCCCCTACTGAATGCTCACTCGGTCAAATGGATCATTAAGTTATCTCATTCAACTCTACCAAAATCCTATGAGTTACTGCTTACTGTGCAAGTGAGGAAACTGAGAATCAGAGTGGTTAAGTAACTTGCCCAAGGTCACACAACTAGGCAGAGCCAGGATCTAAACCCAGGTATGTAGAACTCCAAAGCCCATTATATTTTTACCTCATCTAACTGCAAGGAATCATTAAGCATTATGAAAATCAAATAAAGATGAGGTTTACTCCACAAGCATTTGTAGAAGGCCCACTATGCACAAGGCAAGTTGAGTAAGACTGGGCTCCCGTCCCACCCCTTGAATTTGACAGCAATCTTAGGATGTATGACCCTTGTTCCAAAAGAGTTCCTGCCTTCTCTTCCTCCGCTTTAATTCTTAATACTTCCTGTCTTCAGACAAAAGAAAAATGTCTCCTAATAGCTTTTCTACAGAATATTCCAGGAAAACACCCAGATTTGAGAGAATCCTCCCTCAGAGAAGGGGCCTACCTCCTCCTCCGTACACTGCCCTCCTCCTCTAACTCGGAACCCCCCCTGGCAGGATCTGCGATAACCCAGCCCAGGAGGAGAAGCGCGCCTTTGTGCAGTCTCCCTCCCCACGCCACTCCCAGTGTAGACGCCAAGGAGAACACCCATTAGGGAAGATGACAAGGCTGCTTTCAAAATGGCACTTGAAGCTTGAGTAGAGGGGAATTCCCTAGAGATTGATCTCTGAGAAGAAAATGGAGTTCCCCTGGAAACAGGACAGGGCGGGGGACTCCAGCGTCTCCCAGAGCAGGAAAGGGGGCAAGGCAGCCAGGCGGGCAGTGATGGATTACCAGGACTCAGAGGTAATTAACATGCACATATCACAAACAAGCGGGCAATCTGCAAACCTGGGACTCACTAAAGATGTTTTATAGCCTTCATTACTTGGACTAATAACAAAGGGAAAAAAGTGCTAAAACTTGGATTTTAAAATCTGGGAAGCCACCAGGTCCCTGTCAGGCCCAATTTACACCCCTATTAACGATGGCAGGAATGCAGCTCAACTGATGTTTTAAAAATAATCAATTTGGCTGCTGTATTTCATTCTACAGACTTTTCAAGCCAGAAGGGACTTGGGGAGATGCGATATTAGCACCCAAGCACTGGGAACCACAAGAAGGCATGCAATCTAACTGCTGAGCGGCAAATCCTGCCTGGGGAGAAAGGCGAGGGTAGTTAACCCCTCACCACTCATAATCCAGAGCCCAGCCAACGCTGTTCACTCTGCCAGCGCCCCGGTGTGCCTGTCCACGCTTCCGGTCCATCCTGAACGCTGATGTCCACGCTCTGAGCGCTGAGGAGGCAGGGAAGGGGAGTCCTCACACTGCTCATAGTCTGGAACACAGGCCACCAAGCACTGGTAAACACAGGAATTCTGGCTAACAAAGGCCGAGGAAAGCCCAGAAACCTGCACGCGGAATGTGACGCGGAGAGCCCTAGAGAACTGCTAGAGAAGGTGGGCAAGTGTGGCCGGGGCAGGTTGGGGTGTGAAAATTGGGAAGGAGGCTGAGTGATCAGGAAGGTGACAGGGGGACCTCCCTGACCCCAGGGGCTGGCACAGCTTCCTACGTGGGGTAGGAGGAAAGAGAAAGTACAAATGAGATGGAAGCCAGGAAATTAGAGTATTTACCCTCTGAAATGCTCTCTTCTTATCTCTGGCAACAAAAGCCAGAGGAAAATGTTCCTGATATGCCACAAAAGATGTTCCCCAGGCCTCCTAAAACCTTTGTGACTAAGCCCCAAGAATATCAATTAAGCAGCATTAATTACATGTCATCAATTCCAGTGAGACCCTCAAAGGGGAGGCAGACTTGAAACTTCTTTGAAGACTAAATTAAGTGACTCCCAGGGGCTCTGTTACTCATAGGAGTTGGGATTTACGGGGGCAGGTGGGCACCCTTGGTGGAGAACCCAGGTCAGACAGGCAAGGGCTTCCTGCCCCACGTCCTACTAGGAGGCCTCAGTCAAGACACGGGCCTCCCAACCTGTGGGGTCACGGGGCTGGCAATTAGGCCTGGACTGATTTGGAGGCTGGTGAGTCCCTGCTGCTGCCCCCCCACCCCAGCTCCAATCCCTGTCTTACAGGACATTGTTTCCCTTTGAACAGCAGCACTCTGGTTTCCTTGCCCATGTGGCCGATAGAGGCACTGGCAGACGGGAGACGGGAGAGAGACGTTGGGGACTTCCGTTGCCTGCCCAGCCTCAGCAACACGCTTCCGGAAAGGACCGCTTCCCTCCAGGGCCACGGCTCCAGGCAGGCCCCCCTCGCACTCACAGACAGCAGCACTGCCTGCTCCCAGCGGCCGCGAGCCCAGGTGGTAACAACTCCCTGCTATTGCTAGTCCCCAGGTGCTGCACTACCCCTTGTGGATTTCCCCAACCTCACTATACCTCTGGAAGAAATTCCTTCATTAAAATCTCTCCAGTTAAACCCTCTGAGTAGCGTTCTCTTTCCTGCTGGGACCCTGACTGATATACTTTCTCTCTCACAAACACGTTCACACACATACAATGTCCAACTCAATTGAACATAAACTAAGAACAGTCCCCGCCTCCACCCCATTCTGCTCAGATTCCACTGTGTAACATTCATGCCACCAACAAAGTGTATGACTCCTGCTCATGCAGCCAAGATACCAATGTCCTGTGACAGCCCCCTGGGATGCAGGGTCTCAGCACTGCTGTCCCACCTAAGGGCTTCAGTAGCAACTCTCAGGGGCCAGGGCCTCTCCCTAACCTCCTCCACATTGTAGAAAGTGGCCATCCAACCACACAGGTGCCAGAGGGAGGGCCAGGTAGGGAAGGACAATTGCTAAATCAGAGTCAGGGCCTGAGGCTCCTAACCTGAGCTTTAAGTGGGATTGTGACCCCCTGAAATTGAATGCAAATGTCTGTCTGTACATGTCTGCATTTTCTGCGGAGAGGAGCCAGGGTTTTTATTACTTACTCAAAGAGAAGCATGTCTTCAAAAAGCTTTAAGAACCACTGATTCTAGCTTTGAAGGCAGATCTTAGGGTTTCACACATAAAATAGTAAAGTGAAGTAGTTAATCACACAGAGTCTGGGGCCAGGCTTCCTGGCTTTAAATTTTGACTCGATGCTCATGGGCTGTGTGACCTTGGGCAAGTTCCTTTACCTCTCTGTGCTTCAGTTTCCTCTTCTGTGAAATGAGAATGACAATTTATCCACACGGTACAGGGCTACTGGAGGCTTAAATGATTTAATTTACACAATATACTTAGAAGACCACCTGGGACACAAAATGTGCTCTGTAAATTAGTGATTCTACACTCTGGTTCTTTCTAAATCCCTAACTCTGGCCCAGCCACCCAGGAAGTATGTATCTCCCAAATCTCTGAACTCAGCCTTGTCTCTAAGATGCTCCCGGTCGTAACCGGGACATGTGCTGCTCAGCTCCTACTCTTTCCTGCTCACCTTCCGTGCCTGAGAAGGCTTCTGTCCTCCATCAAAGAAGTCGCCTGTGCTTGAGACAACCCCTGGGAGGATGCACTCCCCATTGCTAAAACAGCAAATCATTCCTTCCTCCAGGGGAAGGGTAGAAGGGAATGTGCAAGAAGCGCTATACAGAGCGTCCGCTGCGGAGTTGGTCTTCAGTATTGATAGTCATGCTCAGGTAGCCCTACTGTGTGGCGGCACTAAGTGTTCTCCATACATTAATTAATTTAATCTTGATGAGGCAGTATCATCGAGTACTTGAATAGCACTTAGGATGCAGTACTATTATTATTCTCCCATTTTACAGATAAGTAGACTAAGATAAGGCTCAAAGAGATTAAGGGACTTGCCCAAGGTCACACTTGCCCTACCACACAGGTGGTAGGAACAGGATTTGAAGCCAGGCAGGCTGGTTCCAAATCAGTAAGGAGTTGATATAGTCACTAACCGATAAGATGTTAATACTGTGAGTGAGGCTGGAACTGTCTTCAGGCCTGTAGCTCCCTAGCCCCTGGCCCAACTCTGAACTGCTTCAGTGCTTACTGTCCCTGCTGCCTGGCTAACTCTTCCTGTGGGTCTGGGTGGTCCCGTAGGTCAGGTCATACAGGTGAGTGTCCCTGACCTATACCTCTACCCGCCCCCAATCCCCACCTCCAGCCCCTACACACATACACACACACACACACACACCAGTCCTGGGCCTTCCTGTGATTTCCATTAAAAACTGTTGATTAACAAGTTGACATAGAGCTGGGTGCAGCGGCTCATACCCGTAGTCTCAGCTACATGGGAGGCTGAGGCAGGTGGATCACCTGAGCCCAGGAGTTCCAGGTTACAGTGAGCTGTGATCACACCACTGCACCCCAGCCTGGGTGACAGAGTGAGACCTTGCCTCTCAAATGAAACAAAACAAAAACAAAAATCCAAAACCAAAAAAGAAAAACTCAAGTTGATGCATAGGACCTGATTTCAGAGCTGGAAGGAACCAAATCCTCTCAATTAACCAGTGAGAAAACAAAGGCAGGGAAGTGTGGGGCTGGTGTGTTCAGAGTAGTCACAGCCAGTTCGGAAACGGGCGTGACGGGAGCCCAGGGCAGGGGGCTCCCAGCCCCGAGCAGTGCCTGAGTCACCCAGAAGCCCGTTGCCGCCCCTCATGCAGTTTCCTTCTTTCATCAAATCCTCCTCCTCCTTCCACTTTGTATCGTGATTTCTCATCTTCAAAACACTTCCACACATCCGTGATCTCATTTAACCCCCCAGTGACCCTATGGAGATATTATCATCATCCCCATTTTACAGATGAAGGGACGGAGCTCCGGGAAGCCAGTGGGGCCCTCCCAGAGGCGCCCAGCCGTGGGCAAGGGAGGACAAGGGCCCAGGAGTGGCGAAGGCACAGCCCCTGCGGTGCTCGCGGGCCCCTGCCTGGATAACGAGTGGGTGGCTGTCTGCAAGCCTTCACAATCTTAAGGGCCCTTGATTTAGGCAGCTCTTGCCTTTTTACAAATTACAGCTGGATGGAGCTTCGGAGACAGCCCCCAGCTGCCAAGCTCCGGTGGCTGTGCCGCGGGGACAGGAGGCTGGAGCTGACACAGTGCCCTCTACCTCGCAACCTGCTCACCCTTCCCAGCCATAGCTCCCCCCAGAATTTTCATATTTTATTCATGGCTCCTTAATTGGGGATTCTAAAAGCCTTGCTGCAGAGCCCAGCCCTGGCCCCTCATGAATCACGTTCACCAGGATTAAAATTAGAGGTCAGAAAGCTACGTGACTCAAACAGAAACAGAGAGAGGGAATGCGCTTCCCAAGGTTGGCCTGGGAACAGGAGCCGGGTGGGCTCCCAGCTGCTGGGGAGAATGGCCTGACATCTGGGCACAGGAGGGGGGCACGAAGGATCTGGCTGTGCCAGACCTGCCACCACCTCAGGTCTGGAAAGTTCTCTCAGGTTATCTCACTGGAGGAGTCCAAGTTCTGGGGTTACCCCCTCTTCGTACAGTGAGGGAAACCAGGCCCAGAGACAGGAAAGGGGCTTGCCTAAAGTCACTCGGCGTGAGCCATGAGGTCTCACCTTGTGTTTCTTTGGCCTGGTGACCTCCCAGACCGTTTCCTGCTTTGTTAAGGCCTCCAGGTGAGGAAGGGCAGGGTGGAGATGGGGCCTGAGTGAGGGGACCCCACGCTCTAAAGGCCTCCCTGGTTCTCACCCTAGAAGCTCCCTATCTAGCCTCAGAAGCCAGCAGTGGGCTATAAAACTTTACCAAGCCTATAAAGAAAGACTTCCTGCCAAAAAGCTTAGTTCCTAATTAGCCATTGTTCCAGATAATCTGTTAAATCGGCCCAGATCCTGAGGGAATGGCTTTCTTCCCAACAAGCCTGGCTGCCAAGCTGCCAGCAAAACACCTTCTACCACCCTATTTCCCCCACCCCAAGCCCCCAGACCTGGGTCTGGCTGTAGGGGGTGGGTAGAAGCCTGAGCAAGCCCTACCCTAAGGGCAGCCAAGCATCATTGTCATCATCATCGAGGGCCCTGGGACCACCTGTCTCCCAGCTCACCCCAAAATATCTATAGCTCCTACCAAATGACATCATAATGTCTGAATGCCAGTCAGTGGTTCCTTCCTCCAGGTAAAGCACTGGTTTCTCACTTAGGGTTTTTTACAATAGTGTTTTCTGCACACCAGGCACTTTACATGAATTAGCTCATTTAATCCTCACAGCAGGCTTGCGAGCCTAAGCACTTGCCCAAGACCCCCAGCTGGGCAGGTGGTGGGCCCATGTTTGGACTTGACTTTGGAGCTCATGTCCTCAACAGCTCAGCCACAACCGTCAAGTGCACCAGGACTCTAACACCAAAGAGTAAATAGACCTATCAGCCACCAAGGGACCTGGCCTAGGCCCATGGTGTTTACTAGAAAAGCAAACTCCTTTCTTCAAATGAAACCTTGGGCTCGTGTCTAATGTATTACATAGAAATAACCAACATCTCTGCTTGAAGGAGGCAGGGGAGGCAGGGGCCACTCGCATATTCACAGTTGGTCCCTGAGGTACCATCAAACCCTGGGGACAGAAAAGTGCACTTTGAAAATCAGTGCTACATCTCACTCCCACTGTGACAGAGCACCCGGGCGCCTAAGCTGCGCAGTGGCAGATGGCAGTTGATATTTCCTGGGCAGACGAGGGGACCAGGGATCTGGACTCAGAAAACCACACTCCCATCCCAGCTCTGCTGCTGTCCAGCTGGGCTCTGTGCCTCTGCTTCCTCCTCTAGGCATGGAGAGGGCCGAGGGGACAGTGGGGTGCTCTGATGTGGAGACTTGCAGGGTAGTAGGCATGCCAGTTACCCTGTCATTGAAGGAGGGACAGGAAAGGGGACAGCCTCTTCACAGCTTGTCTGATGGCACTGCATAATAATATTTACAAGTACTGAGCCCAGGCAGGCATTGTGTTAAGTGATGCTGTCATTTGGTCCCCAGCACAGTCCAATGAACAGGCATCGAGATCCCATTTAATGATGAGAAAAACTAAGGTTCAGAGAGGTTAAGGGAAGTGGCAAAGTCAGGATTTGAAGGGACATCTGTGATGGCATCTCACTGTGACAAAGCAGGTTTTAAAGCCCTACCCCTAAGGCTGTGAGTAGGTGCCCATGGACCCATCTGGTCCCCAAAGCAGAGCCTTGGTCCCGGACTGCCTGCTCCTGGTGACAGGGAGTCAGAGCCCTGAAAATTCAGGTGCATGATGAGAGCAAAGGCCACTAAAGGCTTCCCAGGGGACCCAAAGCTCAGGAGGGAACTCTCTTTACAGAGGCAGACTCCTCTGCACAAAAGGCAGAGAGTCTAGAAAGCCAACCCCAAGCCTGTCTTGGAGCCCCCTCTTAGAGAGGCCTGCCCCCTGCTATCAATAAAGGTCTATGTGGCATGACTGGAGCCAGGTCCCATGTTTGTCATCAGGGATCCCAAACTGCGCTCACAGCCTGGTGGGCAGAGGATCATTTCATTTCAGATTTAAACACCTGGTGTTGGACAAACAGGATCCCCACTGTCCTTGCCCACCACGATCTCGTTCCAAGACCCCCACAAGATTGCCAGTTGCCTTCCTGCTTCTGCCCCTTCCCCGCAGCCCACTCTGCACACAGAGCTCTTTCTGAAACACAAACCAGGCTGTATCACTCCCCTGCTCAGAACCCTCAGATAGCTCTCATCACACTTAGATCGTATCCAAACTGTTTACGTGGCCTGCAAAGCCCTGCGAGATCTGCCCCTGCCGACTTCTGGGACCGCATCATGCATCATCTTCATCGTTCACACCACTCAGACTACACTGGCCTTCTTTTTGTCCCTTAAATGCAGCAACCTCCATGTCAAGGCCTTTGCACTTGCTGTTCCCTCCACCTGGAACACCCTCGCCCCAGACCGATACATGGTACCACTCAGGGCTCAACTCCAGTGTCACCAGCATTGGTTTAGTTCACAAGGTCTCCAAGGATGGCCATTCCCGCTGTGATGGAGCACCCAGGTGTCTAAGCTGGGCAATGGCAGATTGTGGGTGATATTTCCAGGCATTTTCACAAGCATTACCTTAGTTACCTCCCAAGAAGGTCTCCTGACCCCATTTTACAGATTAGTAAGCTGAGACTCAGAGAAGATAAACATCTCACCCAGGTCACACAATTAGTAAATATCAGAGCTGGGAATGGAATCCAAGGTTTTGGACGTGAAGTACAGGGCCTCATCTGACAGGGTCTTTGACAGTTATTCATGATGTCCTTGGGGACCAGATGCAGAAATGGGGGAGGGATGGTAACTACAAAGTTACACAGAACACGGGTGGGTGAACAGCCCACCCCAAAGGTCAACTAAGCAACTGAGGCCAATCTGGGAAAGGGTCCCTAGTGAAGGACCATAGCACTCCATCCCCTTCCACCCCTTGTCACCTGTGTGAACGACAACTGCAGCTGACGCAGGACCAAGAGGCAGAATCAAGATGCTGAATGCACAATTGTAGTTCAGCATGATCTTCATAAACCGTAACAACAGACTAAATCCAACAGATGACACATAATGAGAATAAATGTAAAATCACGACTTTAGCTTCAAAAACTCATTGCCAAGTCTGAGTTGGGGGAATCCTGTTTGGACAGCAACTCATGGAGGAAGACACACAAGTCCCCAATCTCAATATGAATTAAGTAAAAAACACCCGCCAAAGGCCAGCGGAATTCCAGACAGCGCTGGCAGAGGTGGACTCCTGAGACAGACACACGGGAGGTGCGACCAGCAGGGGCAGCGAGGGGAGGGCACCAGCCGTGGGGCTCTGGGCTGCAGAAACAGGTGGTGCAGGACACACCTTTGGGAAGAACATTGACAGACAGACACGTGTTGGGGGGTGTGCTCGGGTTGGCAAAGGGACAGGAAACGATGATTTAAAAAGTCTCAGTTTCCTCCTCTGTGACATGGGCCAATAGTAATAATGCCTTCTTCACAGGGTTGCTGTGAGGACACGTCAAATGCTTGCACAGTGCCTGGCGCATTATAAGCGTTTATAAGTGTGTGCCATTATCGTTATTATTGTTGCTGTTGTTATTATTACCTCCCTGAGTTGACAGTGAGCCCCTGTGGTTCTAGACGGTGTTTGGTCCTTCACAGGCCCAGCATTCATTCCCTGGCACACAGTAGGTGCCCCTCCAAAATCCTATGTTGAAACCTTAATCCCCAGTGTGATGGTATTGGGGGGGGCCTTTGGGGGTGATTAGATCATGGGAGCAGAGCCCTCACGAATGGGTGAGTGTCCTTATAAAACAGGACCGAGGGAGCTCGTCCCTCCCTCCCACCAGCAAGCAGGACGGGGACTTCGCTAGACAGGCTGTGGGAATGGGCCCTCGCCAGACACAGGAGCTGCTGGCTCCTAGATATTTGACTTCCCAGCCTCCAGAACTGTGTGAACTAAATTTCTGTAGTTTATCATTTTATTTTACCCAGTCCATGGCGTTTTTGTTACAGCAGCCTGAACAGACTGAGACAGCGCCCAGCACGTACTCGTTGAATCCAGGTTATGCGGAGACACATAACGAGTTGCCCCAAAGAAGATCATTCCGAATACTCAGAGATGAACCATCACTCCCAGATGGTGTAAAAATGTTAAACAGGCTGAGGTTGCTCAAAAATAGACTGAGCACTCTGGCAGGGAAATGTGGGCGTGGTGCTGGGGCCACATGTGCTGCAGGTGGTATGGGGCAATCCGCAGACACCCCGAGATTCTGTGATTCCCATCTCTTCCCTTCCGAGGATCCCTCAGCCAGGACGGCCACCTGGTGAGGGAGGGGCAGGGATCACCGCCCCTACTTGTCACATGGGGAACCAGGCGGGGCTCCCTATATGTCCTTCTTCCCAGCGAGGGCATTTCTGGGACTCTCCCCGCCGGGCCTTCCTGCCTTCCCCAGGACACACAGAAGGGCCCGGCAGGCATTGATGCAAATAGTGCACGATTTTCCAGGCTAAAATTACATCTTGAGTCAATTTTCATAAAATGTGGTGACAGATTTAGGTGCTGGGAAGATGGAGCTTTCTCAGAAGGCATAAAATTGACCTGAACGGTTAAAACCAGCTGAAACCCGGCAGCCGGGGCCACGAGAGCAGCTTTCATCCTTCCGGGATAAGCTCATCTGCAGCCTTGTGCAAACCCACATCTGGCCCCGCCTGGAGAAACTGCTGTGCCTGCACTTGACCCCCTGATCACAGCATTGTTATCTCTCGGCCAAGATTCTGGTAACGGAGAGGCGATCCGCTCCTGAAGGCAACGAACTAGCAGGTGGAGTGGTGGGAACTGGCTCCTATTTATTTGCAAGGGCAGTCTTCCCTCCCCGGGGTAGCTCCATAGAGACTGATCTGGATCTATCTATCTTTCTTTCTTTTTTTAGAGACAGGGTCTCACTGGTCTCGAACCCCTGGCCTCAAGAGATCCTCCTGCCTCAGCCTTCCGAATAGCTGGGATTTTTCTTTCCATTCTCCATTCCTGGTATTGTCCTCTGTGGGTCACACAGAATCAGGCAAGGAAGTAGGGCCCCCTCCTGTCCCCAGTGTGTTTAAGTGCATCTTCCCCTCTCCAGAAATAGCCTGAAGCCCATGTCCTAGGGGCGGCCATGTGGCTGAGCTCTGCCACCTTCACCCCTGGAGGCTGGGCATTGGTCCTGGTCAGGTCTCGTAAACGGGGTCCGGGGTCCGTCTCCTTGATCTCTAGGAACCCTCATGTTCTGACGTTCTGACCTGTGACTACAGCTGTCAGCCTGACATCCACGAACTCCCTTTTGCTGGCTCTTCCTGTATCTTGCCAGCCTTACACTCTAAAAGCCAGCCATACTCATCTGCTTGCTGTCCGGGCTGGACGGTCTCCATTTGCCCCTCTGGTTCCACCCCCAGCCTTGTGCACACTGCTCCGTGCCCAGGGAGGCTGACCCAAGTGGATTACATCAATGGTCCTCCAGCCACAGGTCTCCTGGTGAGGTTCCACCAATGGGAGGCATCAGGAGGAGATCAGAGGGTGGGAAGAGAGTAAAGTCGCCTGGGTTGGCTGTCCCTTCACTGGGGCCCCTGCTTTTATCTGGAAGTCCCCTTGGGATTCCAGAAACCCCCTCCTTCCTTACCCAGGCCTGGAGTACTAATGGCTTCCTGCTATTACCCCCCCCCCCATGATTCAACATCCCTGACTAGTTTCCTTGAACTCCACTCACCCCTTTATTACATCCCTCAACAACGCAGGACCTAGGCTGGCCTGCTCCCCCAGCCTCCCTCCGTGCCACCATTTTGCTACTGGGCCCTTGCGCTATGTCTCCAAGCTCCACTGAAACCAGGTTTGACTCAGCTCCTCCCAGTGGACACCCCTACTGCACTGGCGTCCAGCACCCTGATTCCATAACCTGAGGCCAGTCCTGCCCCTCTCTGTGGAACAAAGAGGTTGAGCCAGATGATGCCTAAAGTTCCTTCTGACCCACAGGCCCATGTTCTCCTCTGCCCCACCAGGCACCCCTTAGGCAGACGGCTTGTGTTTAGATTCAAATTCCACTTAAAAAAATCCAAATGATCTGTCAAAACACTTTAGCTGAATGTGCCCTTCTGGCAGTAACTCTCCCTTTCTTAAACTCTCATTTTATTCCATCCTCACTTCCCTCCTCACCACTTCCTGTGAGGGTTGTTCACACACATGCATCGCGCCTTCCAGGCTGCAAATCCCCTAGTTCCGACTCACACTTTTGGGGAAGCTCTGTTCCTCTGACCCATCTCCTTTTTTCCCCAGCTGCTGATATACTGCCCAGCACTTCATAAATGCTCACCGTTGCAAATATTGACTGATATAGGGGAGTGACCGGCAAGGCCCCCAGAACACTTCGGATGATGCCTTACAATGAGTGATGTCCACTGAGCACCCGGTGCTCCGGGCACTTCATCTCCATCATTTTGTTTCACCCACAGGCCTATAAGGTAGGACTGAGCCCAGACGACAGGTGTGGACACAGGTGCAGAGAGGTCACGTAACTTGCTCTAGGCCCCACCTCCAGAGAGGGCCGGAGCCAGGAGCCATGCACAGGTGTACCCACACCAAGCCCACCACCTTCCCTCCGCTCCGCCCTGCCGGTACATTCCGTAACAAGATGTGACTCAGACTATCGGGGACCCTGAACCAAATGGAGACGAGTGTCAATTACAGAATGTAATCAGCGGCTCGCCGAGCAGTGCCCCTCTGAAGAGGCCCTTCCAGACTTCCCTTAATGAATCACTGAGACATCAGCACATTCCTGGTTTCTATGAAGCGCAGCCAAAAGGCCTCAAAAGTAATTAGTTCGCGTAAGTAGGCTAAACGTTCCCCTAGCAATCTGCTTTATGCGTTAATTGTTTTAGAGTCTTGGAGAGGGTGAAGAAGTAAACTTTCGCCCAGCCCCTGTGGAAATACTCTTACATGTTTATGGATGAAATTCACCCCCTTCTGCTTCTCGGTCCCACCAAGTCAGGGGCGGTGGGGGTGGAGCAGGGCGGGGCTGTCCCAGCCCATCCACCCACCAGGCAGGGAGGTTCCTTAACGAAGTCTGAGTCACCTGGGAGGGCCTCCCCACCAGCCGGCTCCGGCATTGGTCATTTTGTGCACTGTGTCCCTTCCTTCCCCTTTCCCTGGACCCTGGGGACAGGCCTATGTCCTTCCGCTCTTGACAGCTGCCTCTGCCCTCTTAGCCACTGGGGTGTCCCTCTCTTGGTGGAGATGTCACAGTCTCCCTCCCAGGGTGGGTGGAGATGGGCACGGGGTGGGGCTGCCAAGGCCAACAGGGCCACAGCCTCCGGCAAACCCCTTCTGGTCCCACTCTGGTACCTCTTCTGATCGCCAGGCCCAGGTTCAATCTCCCGGCAGCTCTGAAGGCCACGGACAGCACTTCAGCTCCGAGGCCCGGCGGGCTCACCCCACCTCCCCACCACGGAAAGGAACAACAATCTTCCCCCCAGACTTCAGCTTTCTCCTTGCTCAGCCAGACCCTCTTCTCCACGAGAAAGGAGAGACAGCTTTTGTTGTTCAAACAGGAGCCAGGGGCTACCAGGACCCCTCAACCCGAGCCAGCTCCCCGCTTTCCTCACTGCACCAGAAAACCCTCCCGGGAGCTGGGCGAGGGAGGCAGGAGGAGCAGACACAACTATGGCCACACGCCCTTGTCAGCCTCTGCAGGCCTGGCTCCCTTTCCTAATCCTCTTATTCCTTAACAACCATTTATTAAGCACCTACTGTGCGCTGGGCACTGTTCTAGGTGCTCAGAATGTAGCAGTAAAAAAAGCCAATGAAAATCCCGGCCCTTGGGGAGTGACACGTGACAACAAGATGAATAAATAAACCAGAGCACGGTGGGTGGTGAACAGTGACCGGAGATAATAAAAAGCACGGAAGGGAGTGAAAGGGTCGGAGGGGTTGGAATGTGAGACAGGGTGGCGGGGAGGCCTCCACAGACTGACGTCTGCGGCAAGGTCTGAGGGCAGTTGGAGGTGCCACGTGGACACGTGAGAAGGAACAGCCAGTGCAAAAGCCCTGAGGCTACAGCGGAGAGCTGGGTGGGCCGAGCAGTGGGAGGTCACATTATGTGGGGCCTGGGGGTCATCTGAGGGACTGTGGTTTTGCAGGATGGGAGCTACTGGAAGGCTCTGAGCAGAGGAGGGAGAGAATTTGTCTTGGGTTTTAATAGGCTCCCCGGCTGCAGGGTTGGGGACAGACTGAAGGCATCCAGGAGGCCCGTTCACCGGCAAACGGCTTCTTGGGAGTGGGCCCTTCAAGTCTGCCCTTCCTCATGCTCCCTCCACAGGGGACAAAAGGCACATGCAGTGGGAGTGGGGGCCATGGGAATGAGACAAGGCTGGAAAGGGGGCCATGTTGGGATGTGGTGGGTCTTGGAAGCCAGGCTAAGGGGTGGGGTCTTAATTCAAATCAGAGGGAGTCATCGCAGGTTTCTGAGCAGGGACATCACCTAACTGAAGCCATGCTCGCGTTAGTCAGAAATCATGGGAAGGCAGGCTGTGGTGGGCCAGACACGGTGCTGGAAGCTATCCCCGTGCCCCTGGCCACCAGACAAGGAGGTCTTAACAGGCCTGAGGTCCCTCTCTCCTCCTGAGACTGGGCTCCCTGAGGACAGGGCCGTGTCCCCCCTCAGACTGGGGCTCCCTGAGGGCAGGAACCACCTCTTCCCCTTCCAGTCCTTCCCTGTAACAGCAGAGACAATATCCCACCCTTTGCACGTCTTGGTAGCCTTCAGGGGGGCTAAGATGCTGCAGTTAGAAACATGACAGGGGGATCGCTCCAGAGATAGAGATGGACAGACACACAGACAGGCAGATAATCAGGGACAGGCTGGAGTTTCTGGCGTGGGGAAGGGGCTGTACCTACCTCCCGCCACTGCTTGTTCTCCATGCCTTGAGTATACATGACGCACACTGCGGAGAGAGGAGAAAAGTGGGTTAACACCCCAGGCCAAGAGGAAGGTGGAGGTCCCAGATGGGAGGGTCCTGGATGGGCAAGCGCCTCAGAGACTCCAGCCTGGGTGGCACTGTTGGGTTGGGGTGGGGGTGGAGGGGTCTCCCGAGGTGGCTGGGGTCTTGGTGCGTGGGTCTATGAGTCTGGCCCCCAAACCTGGCCCCCAGGGGTTCTAGATGCACCAATTCAGAGTGGTGGGCTTGGAGAAGGGGGCCTAGAACATAGGTGTGTCTGGAAGTGACACCTCTTGGGAGGAGGGTCGGGGCCATTCACTTCTAGGCCAGAGCAAGGGTCTGAAGTGTGAAGTAGTATGGAGATAGGGTGGCAGAGATGTGACAGGGACAGCATGGGAAACCCTCACTGTTCCTTTACAGCCCAAAGCAGTCTCATGAGGCCTATTATTATCATCAGCCCCACTTTACTGATGGGGAAACTGAGGCTCAGAGGAGACCAAAGACCTGTCCAAGGTCATACACTTGGGTGGCACTACTCAGGGCTTAAACCTTGGACTCCAAATTCAGTGCTCGTCCCACCAGACCACAGCCAATGGGAGCTCTTAAATGTACGAGTTTCCCTGGACTGAGACCGTCTGGCCCCAGACACCCCAACCCCTCCCAGCCCGCTCTGTTGTGTCGAGGCTTCACAGGTGTGGGAGCTGGGAAGGGTCACACCCCAGTTGTCTTTCTCCAGACACTACTGGTGAACACGAAACAGGCTCGACACTCTTGGAACAGAGAGCCTGGCGTATAGTTAGCGCTCAGCCAGTGTTCGCCGCTGTAACTAGTCATGATGTTATTGGTGTCATTGTTACTGTGCTTATTCTCAGAGCAGGACTTACGTGGGTCAGACTTGGAAAACATGTCTTTGTCCAGGAGGTTCCTGAAAGAGGGGGAGAGAGGAGGGGTTAGCGAGAAGTGACCTCAGGGGATCTGGGCCCATATTGAGACTGGAGGCTGCCTCTGGCCTGGCCTCAGGCAAAACAGGAAGAGAAGGCGGCTCCTTCCCCAAACTTCCATTAAACTCCATTAATAGCCGGGCACTGGGCCACCGGGAGGGTCTTCAGCCCACCTCCCTAAGGTGTGTGGGCTCCCTACCACCCACCACACCATTGTCACACGGTGAGTGGGTACCCTGGCGCCCTGGATCCCACAGCCGCTCACTCGCCGGGCAAATCCTAAACTGCTTAATGTCTTAGCCCTTTCTAGACACTCTCCTTTGATCACTTCTCTGTCTCTCAAAAAAAAAAAAATAATAATAATAATAAACTAAATGCAAGCAATCAAAACTTATCCATCCAGTTTCCCATTCTCTCAAGACTCTACTCACAGCCAGTTTATTCGATGCTCTCATCTGTGCTGACAGATTGATGAATTATACCTCCCATGTGTGAGCAGACCCATTTGAACAGGGTCCTTCCGTGGTCAAAGCCAGATCTAACACATGGCCCTGACACTGGCAGGCACTGCAGCAAGGTGATGGGCACAACACCTGAGGACGCAAAAGTCTCGGAACAGGGGCTGAGCCCCTCCTGCCCTGCCTCCGTGCAATAACAGCTCCGCTCATGAACCCCAGTGGTGGCTCAGGCAGCACTAAAGGTTTTGCAAAAGCCCCCAATTCTCACGCTGCCCTGCGAGGTCGGTATTGGGCAGGTATTGTCCCGTCTCACAGATGTGGAAGTGGAGGCTTGGGGCGAGCAGGCAGCCTACATCCTACACATCTGAGATCCCTTATTCCACAGTGCCTTGATGCCATCAGGGAGCAACTCAGCCGGGTGGAAACTCGGTTTCAGGCTGGGGAGTGATTCGACCTCTCTGAGCCTCCAGCAGTGCACTGCAGCCCAAGGCTGCAGCTGCCCCGCCCGTCTCTCCAGCCCTCCCAGTTCCCGCACACACCGCGGTTTCCTCCTGCGGGTGCTTCTCTCCCGGGGGCTTTCTCTGGCAGGCGGACTGCAAGTGCCAGAGCCTTCGTGCTCCCAGAGGCAGCACTGAGCCGAAGAAGGGCAGGGGCTGGGGGATAACTACCCAGCTGCCTCACTGCCTGCAGGGGACAGCTCTGCCCCGCACAGTCTCCCTGAGGTCCCCGTGGGACTGCGCCCAGGGGCCTACCGGGAGACCTGCTCATTAAGGCACGCTGTGGCGGCTCAGGCTCCCCTTCCCTGCCCTGGAGGGGCTGCCGGAGCCCTTCTTCCGTGTGGCAGCTCCTGACTCCCCACCTCTACTGCCCTAAAGTCTTGGCTCACTTCCCAACCCGCTCAGCCTTGTCCCACCTCCCTCCCAGATGTCCCCAGGGGTCTCCCCCTCCACTCCTACCATGCCCCCATTCAGGTGTCTGTGCCCCTTGAACCGCTTTTCCCAGAGAAGAGAAACACTCCACACGGGCTGGTGCTGCTTCCTAGCAGCCAACTCCAAAGGTCAGGGCCGGACAAGGCCCTCGGGATCATGTTCCCGCTCCTCCTGGATGACGGGGAAACAGGTCCAGGAGGGGCAGGGAGCGGCCCTGCCTACAGCAAGCAGGGGTAGAGCCAGCCCGGTCTAGAAGGAGGCCTCAGCCTCAGTCACGCCACCATGGCCTTCAGCAGTGTCAGGCTGTCGGGCAACTTGAGCCCACAGTGAACCCCACTGCCCATGACCCCCAAGACCAACCGACAGACAGACGCTGCAGTGGCAGCCTGGGGCCAACACATGGTGTCCTCTGATGCCTGGGGAGGCCCCAGATCGTGTTCACAGGTCACCCCAGCTCCAGTGGCAGCAGTGCCCACCGAGAGGGGATTCCCAGACGGCTCCTGGAGAACTTCCTCCCACCCCATCGTCTCCACATCCAGGGGCGTCGCCCCAAAGGCAGCCACCCCCAGCTAGCCTTCCCGGACCCCCAGGCACAGCACCCCTCTGCCAGCCCCCCGCAGCCCCTCCACCGGACCAGATCCGCTCCCAGCCAGCTGTTACTTTGGAAACCATCTGATAAACCTCCCAGCCCACTGCCCTGAGCTCGGGAGAAACTGACACACTAGGCGGCTCTGAAGAGTGGGCCGCAGGGGCTACGTGCAAGGTGCCACTCGTACATACAGTCATTCGCACCGCGGCGGGCGGACTTCTACCTAGCCTGGCCTCCTCATCCTGAAGTGCGCTAGCTTTGGGGTCAGGGACATCTATCTTGATTTAAACAAAGGACAAAATGCCTTAACATCAAAGATGACTCCCCAGCGGTGGAACCTGAGGCCCAGGGAAGGAGTTGGAAAGTAATAAAGCGGGGGTGGGGGTGGAGGATTCTCAGCTACAGCAAGCGCTGCGGTTTATCTTGAGTCTGTAATGAAATTCTGTAATTACATAAACTCCTAGAATGTAAACTCCTCGGCGCTCACCCTTCCCAACTCCTTTACAAATCAAGAACGTGAGACTCAGAGAGACAGCAAATGACTCCAAGGTCCGGGTCTCCTCCAAGTTTGGGTCTAGAACTCTGGTTTGGTCATGTCTCGGCTAGTGAGAAAGAGACTGAGACCCTGGATTTCACCCTAGACGTGTGTATGAGAGAGATAGGAGGTCTTATCTTCCTGGTACTGCCCGCTTCCCAGCCAGGCCACAGGCCCACAGCTGGACTAAGAAACAGAATCCAATCACCTGGTTCCTGTGACTCTCTGCCCAGGGACCTCAGGACCCAAACTGAGTCCCGGGACATGGATCACCCTGGCGACCAGCACCCAAGGTTAACGCCAACCCTTCTCTCTGCTGAAAGTATTCTTATCATCCTTCCAGACCATTCCTACCCTTCCTGCTCGATTCTGCCATTCCTGGATGCTGACTGACCACCATTCCCTCTCCTCTCTCCTGGGCTCCCTCTGGCCTGAAGCACGCAGGCTGTTGACCCACTGGACTCCAATGCAGCACTCAGCACGCCCTGGGCTGCAAAATCACGAGGCCATCTGTCTCTCACTCTGGCCGTGTGCTCCTCCCGCCTCTGCCTTGCACCTGTCCGAGAGCAGTGGCCTGGCAATGTGCATGAAGAAAGCACAAAAGGAATGGCCAGATGGGTGAGCAGAGCTCTTGTCTCCCCGCCTGGATGGTGCGTGGTCACACTCGGGGACAGCCTACTTCCTCTTAGCTGTGGCGTGTGATGGTTAAGTGGATGGACTCTGCAGTCGGACAAGCTGGGTTCACATCTCAGCTCTGGGCAGGTGACTTGCCTTCCTTGTGCCTCAGTTTCTCCATCTGTAAAGTGGGGCTAAAAATGGTTCAGGGCTGCTGTGGAGATTAGATATGTGGAGCACGTGGAACCTAACCAGCTCGTCGGATGGGTCAGTCACTGTTGGCCTGGTGTTAGCAGAGCGGTCACTCTCCTGGCAGATGCTTCTGGTGACAAGGCAGCACAAGCCACCTGCGCCCTTGCTGGTCCAGGGAGCGCTGCACACTCCCAGCGCTCCCTTCAGAAGTGCCTGTTGACTCCCTCCCGCGGCTGGGAGCACTCCCCAGCTCCTCCTCAGCCTTGCTTCCCTCACCTCGGCGTGGAGGACCCTCTGCCCCTCACCTGTGTCCCTGCCCCCGCCCCCTCTCTGGTCCCTCACCTTGTCCACACTTGCCCCCATCCACCCCTCACCCCAACTGCCTGTGCTGACAGAGAGCTCAGGGCCTACTGAGCCTTCTCCCTTGGCCTTGAAATGGTGGCATCACCCCGTGAACCACGGGCCTAACACTTCCTGGGGCTCGCCCCAGCCCCGGATGGCAAAAGGCAGGTTCTTGGACCCCATTCCCAGAGTCTGGTTTTGTAGGTCTGAAGCACGGCCCCAGAAGCCTTGTTTAAACAGGTGCCCACCTGTCCCCTCATGTGTCTCTGATGGCAGCTGTCCCAGTACCACATGTTGAGACACCTTAGGGCCCCAGCTTCCTCCACTGCAAAGTCAAAGACAACAATATACACGTGTGCAGCA
The DNA here is from genome assembly GCF_020740605.2 of Lemur catta. Classification (NCBI taxonomy): domain Eukaryota; kingdom Metazoa; phylum Chordata; class Mammalia; order Primates; family Lemuridae; genus Lemur; species Lemur catta. The sequence continues at coordinate 46,309,184 of NC_059129.1, forward strand.
CTTGCAGGCTCTTCAAGCTCAAGCACCTTCCCAACGATCCTCCCCCTGAACCTGGGGACCCCCAGGCTCAGGCACCGTGAGTGACCTGCCCACGGGCACACACCCAGAAGAAGCCTGGGCGAGGAAGCCAGGTCTTCCGCCCCGAAGAAGGGCGGAGCCGTGACAGCATAGATGAGACCTGACCACAAGTGCTTTTCTTCCACTTTCTGTCTTTGCAGAGCTCAAAGGGAAATTTTTTCCAATAGGCAAAATGTATTTTTTCCCCCGAAAGAACACACAACCCTTCCGCTGTCTGCACAGCAGCCTGGAGCTTGGCTTCTTTTGTTCCTTAAATCAAGGCCAGGGAAATGGAGCCGAGGGCCCTTCTCCTGCTCGCCCTCAAGGAATCATTTCCAATACAGTGGCGGTGAGAAAACGGTCAGCCACTGGGCTCTGAGGTCACAAGTCTCCGAGGCCCAGCAAGGGGAGAAAGCACTGGAGAGGAGAGATGAGAGCCCCTGCAGGGGTTAAAGGAGGGGCCTTCGGGTGACACCTCCCATCTGACATGCTTAAGAAAGGTGCGGGTAGAGGCTTAAGAAAGGTTCCAGTGTGAGGTGGAGACACAGCCCTGAGCCCGGAGAGCCCCGGTCTGAGGGGAGACACGGCCCTGTCCTCAGGCTGAGCTGAGATGCTGGGTGAACTGACCATCACACATTCCTGGTTGTCTCTAAACAAAGCCCATAAATGCTTTGAACTCAGCAAAGACTCTGGCTGCAGCACACAAAAAGACACATTTTCCTGGACCAGGGTCCTTAATGGGGGTCATGGACTCTCTGAAACTGTAAGCAGAATATAGCATATTGGTACACATACATGGATGCACTCTTTTGCAGAGCTTTCATCAGATTCCCAAGGAGATTCATGAGGCTAAAAGGTTAAGAAAAGATGGTTTATCTTCTTCCCAACAACCCACCCTAATCATCCCTCCGACGTGGGGCGAAAGGTGGCGGTGTTGGGAGCACAACTTGGAGTTTCAGCTCTGCCCCTTACCAGCTGTGTGGCCTCAGGCAAGTGACTTAATCTCTCTGTGCTTCCGTACCCCCATCTGTAAAGAAGGGGTAATAATCATCCCACCCTCCCAGGGGTTGTCTGAGATTAATAGACTTCATACATGCAAAGCAGTGAGAATAGTGTCCGGCACATAGTAAGCTGCAGTTCAGTGCCTGGCATGCAGTAAGTGCTCAGTAAAGGCCCGTGGAGAATGAAGATGGCTTCTAGGAGGACCCCACATTCTCCCCGCCCTGCTCTGTAAAGGCTGGCTGTGGCAGGACCCGAGGACATGCCCTCGCCCACCACCACCCATCTGGCTGTACCGCCTTTCTCGAGGGGAGACTGGGGCCGGTGAGCCAAGGTCAGGTAGAAACAGGAATCCTGAGGGCCCCACAGACACCCCTGGACCCGCGGGGCCTGCCAGCATCACCCCGTTTCTCCATGGAGCAACTCAACACCACACATCTGGCAAGTGGGGTGGGAGACGGATGACACAGATCAGGGACACAATCGGTGCCAATTCCTTGTTGGGTCCTTAACCTGCGACACCCTATTTACCCTACATATGGATGGCAGGAGGTGGACGCGGCTCCCATGCCACAGGCAAGGCAGCTGAGGTTAAGAGGTGTGTGGTGTCGCCTGGCTTGTCAGGGAGTGTGCTGAGATCGCTGAAGCTCAAGCTCATCTGGAGGTGCCACGGGGAGCCAATGCACTGCCAAGAGCCAGGGCCCCCCCAGCTCCACCTGGGCCAGCAGTGCCCCTCGTGCCCTCACCGCCTGTTTCCTGCCCCCAGCCTCTCAGAGCTGCTCCTGGATGAACGATGGAGAGAAGAACTGGAGGGTTTCCCATCCCCTGCCCAGCACCGCCTAACAGGCAGAAGTTACCGAGGAAAGCAGGGGGGGAGCTGGGAGGAGAGGGACCTTGGCACCCAGCCCTGGCGCTGGCCAGTCGCCCCTTTCAGATCCCTTGTGCACTGTCTCCCTGCCAAGCAACCTCACCCAGGTCTAAGAAGCAATTTCCGCACGGCTTAAGGAGTACTCCTTCCTGGGGCCATTTGCATTCGTATTATTAATTACTGCAAAAATTGTCCCTCCCATGCTGCATGGCCAAGGGGTGAGAGCATGAGCTCAGGCCTCGAAAGTGTCCACACTGCCACATGGTAAAACTCTGTGACCCCGGACAAGCTACTTCACCTCAGCCTCCTTATCTGTGCATGGGTCACACACCTGCCTTGTGGAGTTGTTGTGAAGCCAGGAGCTTACAACAGAAATGTGGAAAGTGTGCTCAGTTCTTCTCTTTTCCTATGCCCCCTCCGGTCCCATCCATCAAGTCTTAAAGGTTTCTACTTCAAAAACTCCTCCCAAACTGTCCACTCTTCCCCCTGCCACCATCACCGTCGCCTGGCACTTGCAGGCTGCAGTGGCCTCCTGCCCAGCAACGTGCTTCAGCGCCTCGTGTCCCCACCCCTCACCAGTCCGTTCTCTTCACAGCAACCAGAGAATTTTCCTTGAAAGGTCAATCAGAAGTCGCATGTAGGCTGGGCCCAGTGGCTCACGCCTGTGATCCTAGCACTCTGGGAGGCCGAGGCGGGTGGATTGCTCGAGGTCAGGAGTTCGAGACCAGCCTGAGCAAGAGCAAGACCTCGTCTCTACTAAAAATAGAAAGAAATTATCTGGCCAACTAAAAATATATGTAGAAAAAATTAGCCAGGCATGGTGGCGCATGCCTGTAGTCCCAGCTACTGGGGACGCTGAGGCAGGAGGATCACTTAAGCCCAGGAGTTTGAGGTTGCTGTGAGCTAGGCTGACACCACGGCACTCACTCTAGCCTGGGCAACACAGCAAGACTCTGTCTCAAAAAAAAAAAAAAGAAGTCGTATGTAACACCTGCCACCCAACGGCTGTTAAAATAATAAATCACATTCCATAGCACGGCCTGCAGGCCATGATCTGCAGTCCCCATTTTCTCTCTGACCTCATTTTCCTCTGCTCCCCCACTTCTCACTCTGCCCCAGCCACACTGGTCTCCCTGTAGTTTCACAAGCATACCAAGGTCTTTTCTGCCACAGGGCCTTTGCACTTGCTGTTCTCCCTACCTTAATCACCCTTCCTCCAGATCTTCCCTCAGCTCAGCGTCACCTGCCTGTCTTGTCTAAAACATACCAAATAGCCACAAACTTATTTACAGAGCACTGATCCCCATCAGACATTATTTGCTTAATCAAAAAATGTGTACATTTGTTTATATTCCACCTCCACCCCAACCCCACATGAGTTCTATGAGGGAAGAGAGTTTGCCTGTCTGGTTCACCCATATGTCCCCAGCACTTAGAACTGTGTCGGGCAAAGACAAGACTCTCAGTGGCAAATGAAGATCAATGTCAATTATCAAATGAATGAATGTGTCACTAGTGTTCAGTTATTGGTACCTATTATCATGATTAAGCTTCTTAAAGCATTGCAGTTTATACAGAACTTCACAGATTTAATCTCTTTTGTCTTCCTAACAATCCTAGGAGATGCGGACAGGACCAGTATCCTCCACCACTTTACAGATGGAGAGACTAAAGTTGGGCACCTTAAATGACCTGGCCCAGACCTCAGAGAAGCCAGAAACTGCAGTGACTGTCAGTGTCCCGCCTGGGTTTCTGCCATACCCAAGGCATAACGCTGTCCTACTGGGGCCTTCAGGTGCTGCGCCAGGCCAGTAGAAAAGATGTCAGGGGACAGAAGCAACTTGCAGTGATGTAAAAATCACACTAAGCCTTTTTTTCCTTGGCTGGCAAACTGGCAGAAAGAGAAGCAGTCAGGGGTCCAGCCAAGCTGCACTTGGAGAATCAGTCCCCAGTCACCTGTCCACTGACTGCAGGACAATCTGAGGAGTCGGTCTTCAGAGATGCCAAACTCCATGCCTCTTACAGCCCCAGGGAGCTCAGATGGCCTCCTTGGAGAGCCTCCTGTGGCAATGCCAGGGCGGCCCATCTACAGCAAGCAGTCTCCATGCTCTTCCTGCTAACAGAATGCACCCTAGTTCAGAGCTGAGAAAGACCCCCTGAAGTCAGGGAAGGTAGGCCCTTGGCCCTAGTCTAGGACTGGACATGCGACCCAGCTTTGGCCACTGAAATACACATGGAAGTTTGCTGCAAGATTTTGGGAGGGAACATGTGCTCTTCAAATAGAACTTTTCAACCAGAAGCCTTTGGCACTACACCTAGCTTCCTGTCTTTGGATGTGGTTGTGGTGCCTGAAGCAGAGGCAGCCATTTTGTGCCAATGAGCCTCCCATTGAGATGACAGCGAAGTAGAGAGAGCTGGGTCCCTGATGGCAAAATGAGCCAATCTACCTCCAGACTCATTGTGACCTGAGAAAATAAATGTATTTCAGGTTTAAAGCCACTATCAGTCAGATTTTCTGCTACCTACAGCCAAAGCATTCCTAACCGAACCTGACTCCTCTCTGCCCCAGAGCTTTCCAGCCTCATTTCCCTACCTCCTCCCTACCCTTTTTTCTCAATGGTAGGTCACCTCTAGTGATGGCCTTGAGTCTGAGCAGGGAGGCCTGTGAGCTGGGAGAGGGGGCTTGGTAAGCTACTGCACGTGGTCTGGATGCCATGGAAGGCTGGCTTCCACCCGTGACGCCCTCTGGCTGCTGCTCCCTGGGGATTGCCCAGATCTGGGTCTGCCTCTCCAAATCATAGGCATCCCTTAGCAAGGAAGGCCTCTCCCATCCCTGGGGGGAGAGACGCCTACCTCTGGGTCACGCCTACCACAGTTACTACCCAGGCCTCTACCATGATCCCCATGGAGACCCCAACCCCCAACCTCAAGAAGCCCTCAAGGCTTTGAAGTCTGATGGAACTGGATTTGGACCCTCCTCTACAAATGTACTAGCTGTGTAAACTTGGGCAGGTCCCTTAACCTCTCTGAGCCCCAACTTCCTAATTAGCAAAAAAGGGTGAATACTATCTATCTCGCAGGATTGTTGTGAGGTTAAAAGATATAGTCATTGTGGTAGGCAGAAACATAAGATGGCCTTCAAGATTCCTGCCCCCTGGTGCGCACGCCTGTAGAATCCCCTCCTGAGTGTGGGTGGGACCTGGGAATATGGTGGGACAGTCACTCGTGTGATCAGGTTACGATACATGGCACAGGTGAGCAGATGCTCACCCCTGTGACCACAGCTGCTTTACATCGGACTCTGTTGTGGCAGGCTGGGGAAAGATGTCCTGCTGGCTCTGAAGAAGCATGCTGCCGCGCTGTGAAGGGGCCACACGGCAAGGGCTAGGGGTGGCCTATACGACCTGAGAGTCACCCTGGTCTAACAGCCAGCAAGAAAATGAATTTAATCTTACGGCTGCAAGAAACTGAACTCTGCCAAAACCCAGTGATCTTGGAAGAGGACCCCGAGCCGTGGCAGAGATCACAGCCCGGCTGACACCTTGATTCCAGCCTAGTGAGAGCCTAAGCAGAGGAGCCAGTCCATGCTGTGCCTGGACTCTGACCTACAGACTGGGAAATAAGTGGCTGTTGTTCTAGGCTATAGGTTTGTGGTAATTTGTTACAGAGCAACTCAAAACTAATATAACGATTCTAGTTTGAACCACACAAAAGTGCTATTTGAATAGGTTAAAAACAATTGAGTATAGGCAATTGCACATGGTTCAGCCTAATACAGATGTAAATACTTATTACATGCCCTAGCATGTAGTAAGCACTCAACAAATGCCATTGTTAGTACTGCCCTGGCTCCACTAAACTGAGTACCTTGGCATATTGAATGGTTAAATGGACCTCTTTTTCCTAGCACTAGATCTGACATCTGCCACACTGTCCCCAGGCCTCCCCTTCCCCAAAGCGACCCTTGCCTTGCCTGTCAGAAGGAAAGGCTCAGAGCAGGTTTACACCCCTTCTGAGAGGCCCAGGGCACACTGCTGCTGAGCTGGGCTGCCTCTCAGGCCCCGAGGCAGCAAAATGCCAACCTGAACAGACAGCAGAAAAGAGTGTCTCTGGGGCAGAGGCAACAGCTGCCCGAGGGCCCCATACCAGCTAGCGGGGAGAGAGCAGCTGCTTGCGACATTCCCACAGGGCTAAGAGATCAGGCTGCCTCGGGACTCTCCCCTCCCCATCTTCCCGGGGTCTCTTGGTCTCAGTGTGGAACTGTGCGTTGCTTCTCCAGCCGGACACTGCCCCAGTGCAAAGGTTTTCTGTTATGTAAAAAATGCAAATCATTCTTTCTAACCACCATGCTGGTCCAGATCCCTGCACCAGACGATGGGTTACACAGAGACCTGAAAAATAGTGGGGCCTTTGGGGAACGGGACACCAGACAGGTAAATTTTGACTTGGTCTGCAGGGTGGCTAACAAAGACAGGAAAGGTCTAGAACAGACCATCAGAGTAAGGAAGAGCTTTTGGCTCAAAGGTGTAGGGTCTTTAAAGTCACATTTTCTTTTCCTTTGTTATTGTTTTTGTTTTTGTTTTTTTGAGATAGGGTCTTGCTCTGTTGCCCAGGCTAGAGTGCAATGACACAATCATAGCTCACTACAGCCTCAAACTCCTGGGTTCAAGCGATCCTCCTGCCTCAGCCTCCCCAGTTGCTAGTACTACAGGCATGAGCCACATGCACATCTAATTTTTTAAATTTTTTGTAGAGATGGAGTATTACTAGGTTGCCCAGGCTGGTCTCCAACTCCTGGCCTTAAGTGATCCTCCCACCTCAGCCTCCAAAAGTGCTGGGATTACCGGTGTGACACTGTGCTTGGCCTAAAGCCATATTTTCTACAATGTCTGCTGGTATCAACTTCCACAAACCACCTGCCTTACCCACTCCCAAAACATCCTCTAAGAATCTCTAGATAGATCAGATCTCCAGGACCCACACAAACCTGGGACCCAGGTATAGACACAGATCTTCATTTACTTCCAGTTGCCAAATAATCGACATCAATCATTATTCGTGGATTAATCCACTTAATCCTCATACCTGGTAAGGATTATGCTTGCTTTACAGATGAGGAAACCGAAGCACAGCCAGCTTAAGTAGTTTACCCGTGATCACAGGAACAGAGCTGGGATTTGAACCCCAGGAGACAGGTGCCAGAGCTCATAGTCCTAACCATGGCTCCAGCAACCAAAGGCTTTCTAATCTTCAGCCCTTAGTTTAACAAAATTGGTAAAAAAAAAATAATTGTTTGGGAGCAGACTATAGATTAGCACAAGATACGCTCCACCTGGAGCAGGGGCCTGAACATGTCCATCCCACAGCGTTAACTTCAGCACGGTGGGCTTACGCTCTGGCTCAGACATGCCCCTGCATCAGGCAGCTTTGCTCAGCAAGGAGTAACCTAGGATAGGCGTGGGAGGGGGGCCTCCTGGGGCTGCAGTGGGTCGTAGGACCCCTCATGAGGAGCAGAGGGAGAAGGGAACTGGAAACCGGCATTCCTGGGAGCCAGAGGTGGCAACTCAAACTTCCCTGAAACAACGGCCCCCTCCACCCGAGCTGTTCATCCTGAAACCCCCTTCTCGCCCCCCCAGCCTCTCTGCCTGTCCTACTGTTCCCTGCCCACCAGCAGGTGACACCTAGATGCTCAGGCGAGGGGCAGCCCATAGCCTCCTCTCCTGGGGCCCGGTCGGTGCTGACCACAGGGTGCAGGAGAGAGGGACTAGACTCCTTTTAACTGGGGACCATGCAGTGGAGAATATGGCAGAGAAAGTCACTCTGTGTACCTCTCCCTCCTCCCCATCCTCCTCCTGTTTCCGTCTCTCTGTGTTCTAGAACCTCCATAGTTGCAGCTAAGAGCTTGATCTACAATTTCAAGGCCACCCAGATTGTTTCTTCCCCTCCACTCTTTTCCAAGTGACTCCTCCCTCCTCCTCCCTCCCCACTAAAACCCACTTCCCCACCCTCCAGCTTTCTGGAGAGCAGGAGCAGGACCCGGGTCAGACCCTCCTCAGGCTGATGGGTCATGTCCCCTGCAAGGGAATGGATGCCAGGGTCGGCCCCAGAGCCACATCTCCCAGGAGCTCAGATGCATCCCAAGCTACCTCTTATACAAGAGGTTTGAGTCCTTTGGACACACCTCTACTTCCAGAGAGCAAGCGACAGGGATCAAGTGCTACTGCCTTAGGGTAGTTACTTATTGAACACCTACTGTGTGCCAAGCAAGTGCAAAGTAGTGTGCTCGGGCTTCGTGCTCCTCTATGGCTGCCAGGCACTGTTCTAGGCATGTGAGCTACCTTGGCTACCAGGTTTCTCCGTAAGTACATACATGTTGCTTGTTGTTTGTGCTTGACATAGGGTGAAAACTGGGGCTTCAAGTGTGCCCAAGTGCTGAAGCAGAGGTTCCATTTCAAGAAGCCTAACTCCAAAACCACAATATCACCTGCCCTGTCTCCTTTTCTCTCCACTGGAGTAGAGAGTCTGTGGGTCTGATTCAGGGTGGGAGTCCCTGCCCTGGAATGCTCTGGGGGAGAAGGGATGAAGTCTACACACCTGAGATGTCTTAAGAGGTTTAGTCCTCAGTATATGAGTGACCCATGGCCCCAGCTGAGTACTCAGGGCCCAGGGGACACAGAAGACAGTAATTTGAGCTGGGTGTCTCATGGGTGAGAGGATGCCCGGAAGTGGGAGTGGGAGGCCAGGCCTTTCAGGATGGGGGGACAGGAATTGACAGCTGAGGGAGGAGTGAAATGTGGACGGGACGGGCTGTTCAGAGGCCTGGAGGAGGGAAGGATCCCCACGACTCTAAAGAAGACAGGTATGACTGAAGCTGGGAGGGAGTGCCAGGAGCGGGCTGTGTGCGCAGAAGGGAAGGAGGGCTGTTAGCTGCCGATGGCTGAGGAGGTGAGACTGGAGCTAATGAGCCATCAGGAATCCCCCAGCAGAGCAACACAAGATACGAATGGCGCTGGGAGATGATTCTGACAGCATGGGGTGCGGGACTGGGGGGGACACTAGGAGCTGTCACAGGAGCCACTGGAGGGCCTGGCTCGGAGGCAGCTATGCTCCACCACACCAAGCCCCCACTCCCACTCACCCACAAGTCTTCAGGAGAAAGTACCCCTGAATCCCTCCCTCTTTCACACCCCTGCCCAGCCTCTCTGGCTCTACCTATTCCTCCCTAATGCCCCAACTTTGTAATACAGGGCTAGGGGGCAACGAGGTCACCCCGCATGAAGAGACTGACCAATGAGTGATTTGGAAGAGGATGGGGTGGGCCATTTGGAGCAAGGGCCAGCCAGGGCCCCAAAACTGCTGTCAGTTATTTGGGGAAGGGAGCATGGCATCTCTGGGGGAACCTCAAGGGGCCTACACCTGGGCCACAGTGCCCCTCGCAGCCCGCACAAGGCAGGGGCCCTAGGCCCGCCACAGCGTGAGTGCACTAGGGAACAACCCCCTCCACCACCCATCCCCTCTGACTGCCTGGGGCAGCCTTCCCCTCACCTAGGACAACCTGGGGGAGACCCAGATCTTAGGGAAGTCGCCCCCCAACCCTTGTAACATGACTGAGGATTTGGGGGTGGTAGCCCACAAAAACAGTCCTCCTCCTTCCCTGCTGGGCTCTAAAATTTCAGTGTTCTATTCCTTTGGCTTGAGATTCTGGACCCAAGTTGCCCTTTTTTTTAAATGGTGCCACTTTAAGTTGTTATCATTTATCCACACCTCAATATGACTGAGTCAATCTGATCCTTTTCCAAGAGTTGATTTTGTTGTTGGAGGGGAAGGAAGGCTTTAGAATCCCGGGGTCCAGGACGGTGGGTGGGTGGGGGAGGAGAGGATGAGGATGCTGGAGCAGAGCCGGAAAGGGGGGGTGGTTAGAATACAGACGAGGGCAGAGAAGGGGGTGGGCAAGACTGCAGTGGACGGGGCAAATCCTTCACTTCCCTGGGGAGGGTTGGTCAGAGATAGCCTAAGCGGAGACCCTTTCACCACTTCCTCCTCCCCACTCAGGAGCCTGGACCCCTCTGCTCCTGTGTCTTCCTACCTCCTCGAAGCAACAGCCTGGAGTGCAAACTTTCTGGGATATGACCCCAGCCTGGCTTCCCATTCTGCCGTGGCCACCGGCAGCTAGCTGGGCAGGGGCTCTTGGCGGACCGGCAGGGGCGCGTCTTGGAGGCGAGGACGCTCTGGGAAGGGGGCGCGCGGAGGCCGAGCGTCGAAGCGGCAGGGGCTGCGGGGCTCCGGGTCCAGGGGCGGGGCATGGGGACCCAGCCAGCGGGCGGCTCACCTGCAGGACACGGTGATCTCCACCTTGGTGGCCGGGATGCTGCCCGCCAAGGAGTCGAACTCGCTCAGCGACGCCATGTCCTCGGGCTGCTCCATCGCCCACCGCACCCCCACCCCAAATTAGTCAATCCCTGCGCGATTCACGCCTCCTCCGGAGCGACTGGAGCCCTGGGCTCTCCCCCAACTCCAGAGCCGGGGCTGGGCGGCAAGGGGAGGAGAGAGGAGCGCGAAGAGGGGGCGTGGGAAGTGAGAGAGGGAAGGGGGCGGAGGGAGCGGGGGCCGCGGACCGAAGAGGGGGCTCGGGTGACGCCGCGAAGAGGCTAGGGGCCCGGCGGGGAGGGGCCCGGAGCCCAGGGAGCTGGGGCGCGGCGGGAGAGGCGGAGAGGGGCTGGGGAGAGGGCGCCGGGAGGGACGCGCGGAGTCGCGGCGAGGGGGACAGAGAGAGGGGCGCTCGTGCAGCTGTGGGCCAGGGTAGAGCGGGTGCAGGAGACGGAGAGGGGCGTGGGGGCTGGAGGGGCCGATGGGGCGCGGGCGGCGGGGGTGGCGGGGCGCGGGCAGCGCGGAGCCGGGAGCCGGCAGCCCGGAGCGCCTGGGCTGCGCCGCCTCTCGCTGGGTCTCGGCGCGGGCGGCAGCGGGGCTGAGACGCGGCTGCAAGCGCCACCTCCTCGGCTCGAGCTCCGGCTCCGGGGCGCCCCGGCTGCGGGAAAATCAAATCTGCCCGAAGCCACCGCCTCCCGCCACCCGGGGTGGGTTGCGTGGGGGCCGTGAGCGCCAGAGGGGGCGCCCGCAGGGGCCGGGGCGGGGCCGCGGGCGGGGTCTGCGCGCTGTGCGAGCGTGTGTGAGCGTGTGTCTGTGTGTGTGCGTGGCGGGCATGGGGACGCGGCTCCAGATGCTGGGGACGTGGGGGGGTGACAGCTAGAGAGGGACCCGGTCGCGCGCGTCTTCGCGTGCGCCCGCTCCCCTCACCTCCCCTTAGGGCCCTGCACACCCGGGGTGGGCGGGCTGTGTGAACCGGGGGGCGCCAGGGTCTGGGTGTGCAGGGCGGGGAGGGGCTGGGGTAGGAGGGACGTGTGCAAAAAAGCCCCCCAGGGGTTAGGGTGGAGGGTCTCTGCTGAGTGTGCGCCCACCCGGGGGCAGGTCTCGGTCCAGAAACAGACTCGACATCCCCTTATCAGGAGGGAGCGCCGTGGTTTCGCAGTGAGGGCCTTCTGGCCCAGGCAGGGTCGGTGCGGGGGCGCTTCTCCCTGCCCGCCTCTGGTTCCCGCGGCCCTGCCTCGCCGAGTCGGCCTCCTAGACCAAGAGCCAGCGCCCTCCCCCTCCCCCGCCCGTCGTGACCACAAGGCTGAGCCAGTCTCCGGGTCTAGAAGCTTCTGCCACTAGACTGGGAGGGTGGCCCTAGCTCCCTGGGCTTCTATGCAACCAGCACAGAGTAGATGCCTGCTGTGTGCTGTGTGCGGGGCTCCAGGCCCTTCCCAGGGAGCTAGGGGAGAGTTGAAGTATCAGTCAGGCAGCCCCCTTCCCACCCAAGCCCCTCGAGGCCCCCACCGCACCCTGGCCTTGCCCTCCCAGGTCATTCCCCCCCCAGCCCCAGGCTGCACACGCAGACGTCAGACTTGTCTCCAGAAAATCCACCCCGCAGCCCCTCCTCAGCCTCAGCCTAAGCTTTGCTGAGATGGAGCCTCCACTTTTACCCCCACATCGGCACTTGGAAGCAGGATGTGCCTTGGCCAGGAGGCCAAGAACTGGGAGCTAGGCCGGAAGAGCCGCGCCCTCCGGGCCTTGCCTGTGGCAGCCGGGCCATAAGGGGTTCATCCAGATTCTGTTTGAAGCCAATTCCCAGAACATCAGATAACACCCAGAGCCACAGACAGATACAAGAAAGAACACAGTACTCGGCCTGGGACAATTTACCCATGGCTCAGGATCAGCTGGATTTGGTTCTGGCACGTGGGACAGACAGGCAGAGGCTGGAATTCCCCAGGCAGCGGGGCACAGCTGGGTCAGGAGGCCCCAGTCGGTTTGGCCGGAAGCCCTCCCTCCACGGAGAATAACTCAGTCTTCCTTTCCTGAGGGATGCAAAACTGGGCTTAGAATCTCTACGTTTCCCACCACCCACATACCTGGTGTAGACAATGCTTAAAACATACTTGTGGAATATGTTCTCCATTCATTCCATGAGTATTTACTGAGCACCTGCTGTGTGCCTGGCACTTGGGAAACCTTGTTGATAACAATGATCACCACTATTTTCAAAGATCTAGACACCAGGCATAATTTTTTTTTTTTTTTTAAGAGAGCAACTCTCCCTACATTGCCCTATTCACAGGCGGGACCATAACTCACTATAGCCTGGAATTCCAGGCCTCAAGTGATCCTCCTGCACCCTGCCTCCTGCTGCCACTGCACCTGTCCATACTTATTTTTGAGTTATTATTCACATACCATAAAATCACCATTTTAAAGTGTACAATTCAGTGGTTTGTCATGTATTCATAAAGGCCATGCGTGATTTTAAATTCTCAAAATAATTATAGGGGTGGGTTATTATCCACATTTAATAAATAAGGAAGCTAGGGCCCAGAGAGGCTAAGTAACTTGTCCATGATTACCCAGCTGGGAACTGGCAGAGTGAGGACTTGAAGCCAGGCAGTTGAGAGCAAAGCATGACCTTGAGCAAGAGGCTTGATTGACTCTTAGGATGGGGCCAGATGACAGAAAGTCATCAGTGAAATGAGGCCTTGCTGGAGAGGATAATAGGGAGCCATTGCAGGTTGTTGAGCAGGTGAGTAGTGAGACTGAAGTTCTAACCAAGTAACCTTGCAAAGTGACAGCATTTGGAGTAGCAGCCCCAGCCTCTCTTTCTTGAAAGATGTAAGGACCTGTTTGTGTCATTCCATTCCATCTTACTCATTGCATTTCCGTTGCTGGATCTTTGGCAAAAAAAAAAAAAAATTATTCTGGGCACCTGCTCTGTGCCAGGCACTATTATAGGCTCAAAGAATATGACGGTAAAGGGACATAGTATCTATCCCCAAAGAGTTCCCAGGCTAGTGGGGGCCCTGTGACGTGCGGACGGCTAAACCACAGTGCAGCATGAGCAGTGCTGTTGAGGTAGGAATAAAGGGCCTGGGAACAGAGAAGAGTAACCGACCGTCTGCCCCAGGAGTGGGAACCAGGGACGGTCAGGGGAAACTGCAAAAAGGAGGTGACACTGCGATGGACATTGGAGTTGATGTCTTTGTTTCCCTCAGAAGCAGACCCTGAGACAAAGATTTGAGTGTGAGTAGTTTATTTGGGAGGTGTCTTAGTCTGTTCCTGCTGCTATAACAAAATATTTTAGACTGGGTGTTCTATAAAAGAAATTTATTTCTCACAGTTCTGGAGGCTGAGAAGTCCAAGATCAAGGTGCCAGCAGGTCTGGTTCTCTGTTTCCCAGATGGCACCTCATTGCTGCATCTTCCAGAGGGGCGAACGCTGTGTCCTCACATAGCAGAAGGAGGAAGGGTAAAAAGGGACCCAGCTAGTTCCCTTAAGCCCTTTTACAAGGACACTAACCGGTCCATGAGGGCAGAGCCTCCTAAAGGCCCCACCTCTTAATACTGTTACATTGGCGATTAAGTTTCAACATATGAATTTTGGAGGGACATGTATGTTCAAACCATAGGAGGAGGAGGAGACGCTCTGTGGGGAGTGTGGAGGAGAGACAGGGGAGGGGAGGCAGCCAGTGCAATGTGCTTTATCAAGCCAGTTATTGCTGTGGGCGACTGGGGCTCACTGTCACCAAAGAACTCTGGGAGACTGTAGACCATACCTCAAACTTAGCCCGCCAGAGGGGTGAGGGAGCTGCGATGTGCTTCCACCAGCTTCTGCCAGCCCCTTAGCTCAGTGGCTGAGGGCTGCTTCTGGAGGGCGCCGATTTCCTGGCACTTCTGGCCTGACCGGCACAGAGTGGCAGTGCAGGCGCAGAAGCCAGAGAGAGCCTCGGGCCAAGAGATGCAGGTGCTGGCAGTTGGATGTAGGGGACTGGAGCGTGCTCAGGCAGGGTGAGGCAGCACCCGCCACAGATGATGAACTTCCACCTGCAGGACAAGGCGGAGCAGGCATTCCTGGCAGGGGGCTAGTATGATTAAGGGGCAGAGATCTGTGACCGGGGGCCATCGTGTGGCTGGAGCACAGGGCGAGGGTTGGGGGAGGTAGAGTATGAGGCCAGGAGGTGAGGGGCCATGATGCAAGGCCACGGCCTCCTCTGGGCACAGAGGCTTTTCAGAAGGGGACATTGAAGGAGGGTGGTGTGAAAGACACCCTCCAGCTGCATGGCCAACCATCGAGCCCCAAAACATAAAACTTGCTGATCAGGCCCAGGGAAAAAGATGCTCCCAGTCCCTGCCCAGATGAGTTGCTAATGGTTCAAAAGCAGCCCGGAGACAGACGTTGCCATTGGAGGGGTCATTTCTTCCATGAGAGCTGTGATGGTGCCAAGTAACGGTGGCCACCTGCGACGTCCAGGCAAGCCAGTGGGTGAGCCAGCAGGTGCCTGGCAGCCCGATTAGACCCAACCATGGCCCTGGCCCACCAAGCATGTAACTGCTGCTCCTCTCTCTGATTAAGAACTGCAAGCACGGAATGGGCCATGCCCAGAAGATCTGGAATAATCAGCATCAGCATTTTGCCTTTGCCATCCAAGACTGCAAACATGCTGTCATCTGACCTAATCCACGGTGGTAATGACGGCAGAGCAATTTCAAGAGGCAACTCAGCATTGATAAGGAGAGGAAAAGCACCACCCGGCTTGGGAGGCAGAGCTCCTCACAGAAAAGGCAGCTGCTGTCCCTCCTCCCCTCCCCGGGCACTTCTTGCAAATGCTGCCCTCCATCTGCCCTGTCTGAGGCTGGGGATGAGAAGAGGAAGGGACATGGAAGAATGGAAGTGGGTGTGTGCACGGGACAGGGAAGTGGGTGCTGCACATACTGCACCTTAGAACAAACTAGGAAAAAGGCATTCTTTTTACTCTGAATGCAGCCTTGAGCCAGGCAGGGCACGTGGCTTGTTGGGCAGCCTGTGGGCTGGATTTGAGTTCGCACTTACCCCCTTGGCTGGGTGCCTTTGTACAGTAAACACCTTGCACTACCGTACATGGCAGCCCCAGGGAGGGAAGGAAAGATAAGAGGGCATGACAGGAACTTGAAACCACCATAGTGGTAAAGAAGCAGGGGAGATGCAGTGTCTGATTCCATCCATTAATAGAAATCCTAGAAGGGGCTTGGTTGGAGACCATCTAGGTTAAACCCCTTCTTTTACTGAAAAGCTTAGAGAGGAGGGGCTGATGGACTCAAGGTCATCTGGAGCTTCCTTTGGTAAGAAAGTCCACTAACAGGGAGGCCAGGTGCCCACGAGCAGGGAAGTCCTGGCTCAGAAGGTGCGGTGAGAAGCCATGTTCTGTTGGGGTAGAAGGGGAGGCAAGAAGCCAGCCATGGGACTGTCCATGCCTCTAGTCCCTCATTCCTCCTAGAAGGGTGGCAGCCTCCCTGCCAAATGCCCCACCATCCCGACTGGAGTCCCATGCTGCCCCTCGCTCCTGCTTCTCCCCACGTCATGGTGCCAGCTAGCTCAGCCCACATTTCATCTGGGCCAAGAGAAGCCCCAGGCCCCTCCTGCTGCCAGCCCTGTAGCCGCTCCTGCCCTAAGACACACCCCTCACCCTGCCCTGCCCCGGTATCTGTCTGCAGCTGCACAGGCACTAGCTCCCTCTCTCACTTCTCTCGCCCTCCTCTTCCTTCCAGCCACACGTGCCTTTGCAAGCGAGGGAGGCCTCCCACCCCTTACAGTCTAGAGACTAGAACCTTCCCAACCACCAGGGGATCTGTACAACTGAAGGCAGCTTGTGTCACTCTTCTGCTTAAGACCCTTCCTGGCTCCCATCTCACTCTGTATAAAAGGACTTGCTGGGCTGTGGGCTCTGCTCCCCACCTCCCCACCTCCCAGCCTCCCCACCACCCCGCCTCCCACCACCCCACCTCCCACCACCCCACCTCCCCGCCTCCCCGCCTCCCCACCACCCCACCTCCCCGCCTCCCAGCCTCCCCACCACCCCACCTCCCACCACCCCACCTCCCACCACCCCACCTGCCCACCTCCCCGCCTCCCCGCCTCCCCACCACCCCGCCTCCCACCACCCCACCTCCCCGCCTCCCACCACCCCACTTCCCCACCTCCCCACCTCCTCACCTCCCCACCTCCCCACGCGCTCTCCCCCTCCTCTCCCTCTCACTGGCTCCACTGCAGCCACACCGGCCCCCTTACCCGCTCTGCAGGCTGCTGTCTCTGGGCCTTTGAACTTGCTATTCCGTCAGCCTGGAATACTCTCCCCTGGGGCCTTCAGGGCCCGCAGGTCCTGGCCTAAATGGCCCTTCCTGGCCACACTACCTAGCTAGTTCCTTGTTAATACTCTCATTCCCCTCGCCCTCCTTTATTTTTCTTCATAGCGTATCCTTGCCTGTTTTCCCCACTAGGATACAGGCTTTATGTAGGCCAGGCTTTGTCTTGCTCCTTGTTGTGTCCCCAGCCCCTAGGACAGTGTCTGCACACAGCGGTGCCCAGTTTGTCAGGTGACTAAATGCAAAGTCCACCCTTGGCCTCAGAAACACCGACCCCTTCATGAGGCCCCCTGCTATCCCCCCACCAGTCCCAGACAGGGCCTGGGTCTTCTCCTCCACACATCTCCTCTGTCCCTCCATCCAGCAAACATTCATTCAGCATCTGTTACGAATTCGGCAATTGACTGGTTTGACAACTATTAGATTGAGATTCTCTGGGTCCCGTGGCCAGTACTACGGAGAAGGGAAGGGATTCTTATGCATGTATTTCCTGAGAACCTACCACGAGATAAGCACAGGAGTAAGAATTTAACGTCTGTCACACGTGCGATCCTCACAGTAACCTCGGCTGTCCTTGTCCCACTTGCAAAGCCTTGACTCCTCTGCGCCCTGTGCTGTGCTAGCTCATCGCTGAGGACAGAGGCGAGGGAGGCCCTGTCTCTGTAGAAGCCCAGTCAGCGGAGTTGCATCACTCATTTTGAGTTTATGTTCTAGGAAATCCTTAGGAGAATAATGGGCATTACTAGCTCCATTTTTTCAGATAAGGAAACTCGGGTCCAAAGCAGTTCAGTGACTTAAATTACCCGAACTCCCACAGGTAAGTGGCACAGAGACAGGATGCGAGCCAAGGGCTGTGTCGGTCCAAAGCCCCCGTCTTTGCTCCTCAGGCCGCACTCAGGGCCTGTCCAGGAGCCGCAGCCTCTGCCAACATGGCTCAGGCCAGAACCCTCACAAGTCTGTGGGGCCCACTCCAGTGCCATGGCCTGGACCCTTCCACTTTTCACTATGTCCAAGCATAGACAGCCCAGCCTGTCACCTCTCCCAGTCCCACCCTCACCTACGCACACGTGTCATCCAACATTTGGCTTGGTAGCGTGAGTCCTGGGATAGAGATCTCAGTGCTGCAAAGGACTGTAAGGTAACCTGACTCACCTGGAGTTTACAGATCTAGGGCCTGAGGCCTAGAGACGGACAGAAATTCCCCCAAGGTCATTTGGCCAATGAGCAGATTCAGAAACAAAAGCTAACAGGCAGTCTGATTAGAATCAGTCTCCTTTCTTTTCCACCCCAGCTCCTTCAAGGAGGGATGGGTTGCCTTGGTTTTCTGTTGATTGATAAACACAAATGTGCCATCTGGGCTTTCCGCAATAACAGCCAAAGTGACCTTTCATCTCCCCACCCTCCCCCAGGCCCTCATTCCCAGCCAGAACCAGCCCCATTTAGCTGCCCCCGGGCCTTGCCTCCTGCCGTTTCCTCTCTGCCCGGCCCAAATCCTACCCACCTTCAGGTACCATCTCTTCCAAGAAGCTAGCCTGGATTCCCCCAGCCTGACTGAATTTCTCCTCCCCCCGAACACCCAAAACGCTTCTCTTGCTTCTCTTAGGTAGATTTTTTCCTCCTTTCCCTCTCGGCCTTCCTACCTTGGTTCTCCACAGCCTGGCCTTTCCCAGCCTCGGCCTCCCTCTTTTGTTTTGCTGGATTTAATTTCATTTGAATACATCACCCCCAGCCAGCCAGCCTGCTCTTAAGCCTCCCGAACTCACTCTCTCTCCACTCAATGTGAATAAGCCCATTTCCTCCTATTTGAGCATCTTGGGAAATGGAGAATGAGTTCTCACGTTTCTCTAGAAGCTTAAAAGCAAACTAGGTCCCAGCCTGAAGTCTCAGCCTTCCCCCAGCACACTTGACGCCTTCCTGATTGTCATGCTCAGGTCCAGGCTAGGGAGGAACAG
The DNA here is from genome assembly GCF_020740605.2 of Lemur catta. Taxonomy (NCBI): domain Eukaryota; kingdom Metazoa; phylum Chordata; class Mammalia; order Primates; family Lemuridae; genus Lemur; species Lemur catta. The sequence goes on from NC_059129.1 coordinate 46,327,762, forward strand.
GTAGATTTTCACCCGGGAGGCCTCAATCCAGTCCGTTCCTCGACCCCCCTCCCGTTTCTCCCCTGCCCCAGTTGCCGTGAGGGGTGCCCCAGGGCCCTGCCCCTTCCTCCCCAGGCTGATGGGTGTGTGCGGGAAGGGTGGGGGCTGCTATTTCACCCCAGCCCTTAGATTCTCTGTCACTACTGCTCCTTGGCCCCTGCCCTGGCTGTACCTGCTCCAGAGCAGCCTGAGAAGCCACTGAGTGTGGCTTTCTAAGCTCTAAATGCATTTTCACGCCAAGCTGCTTGTGTTTGCTTGCCTAGCGGCTGAAGGTAACTGGAACGTGCACAAAATGCCATGAGCCTGGCTTTGTGAGGAAGCTTAAGTCTCAGTGGCCCTGCCCTGGAGCTTGCCTGCCATGATTTCCTCGGGTTTCATTAGCTCTGGCTTTGCACCGGGAGAGGAGCTCATCAGACACACTCCACGCCTTGCCTCCTCCACCTCTGGCTAAGAACAGCTGCTCCGATTACGGGAAGTATTTGTTCCCCAGTTCACTGATAATTTTATCAGAAGCCCAGGCCAGCCTCAAGTGTGAGGCTTCAGTGGCTGCCGGCCTGCTGGGGGCCGGGGTGGGGTGGGGGTGGGGGCAGAGTGCCAGGTTCCCTCCACTCTCTCTGTATCTGTTTCTCAGTTTCCCCAGCTTACAAATGGGGACAAGAATATACCCATACCACTGTCCCCTCTAGAGTTGGTATGAGATTCCAATTAGGTGGGGATTATCATAAAATCACAGAGGTTTAGATTAAAGGGGGGTCCGGGTCTCTCATTCTACAGATGGAAAAACTAAGGCTCGGGGAAGAAAGTTACAAAAGTCGAACAGTGACCAGTTCTGGCCTGAAAACCAGCTTCCTTATTTTTTCAGCTGGAGGGAAAGGGAGCAAAGAATGGTAAGGCAACTGTCCCTGTGTGACTTCAGAGTGTGACAGAGGGAGAGCAGACCTCAGTTTGAAGCTCAGCCCTGCCAGAACCCAGCCAACAGACATGGCGCCTTCGTCTGTGAAATAGACTCGTGCATGGAACAGGGCACCGTGATGTCTGGTCCACAGCTCTTCGGAGAGGATTAAATGCAATAATATGTGTAAACTACGTGGTGCTTTGTAAGTTCCCCAGACATAAGTTTCTTCCCTTCTCCTGTTTGATCTTAAACAATGTCACCAATGCTTCCAAAATGGGAAGGACAAAGCGGACATTTCCTCCAGAGCTAAATGTTGCCAAAAAGACAATTGTGAACTTCGGATTCCCTTTCCTTTGGGGGCTTTTCTTATACAGCGAATATAAAACGGCCATTTGCCCCTGTCAGTGCATGAGGAAGTAGAAACGTTACTTCTCTTTTCTCCCCAGCTCCTTCTGCTGTCCGAGAGCTTCCTCACAGGTACGGGGGCGGCAGCTCTTAATGGAGCCGCGGCCAGACCCTCACGGAGAGGGAAGTGCTTTCTATGATGAGATTAGCTGAGTGGTGCGGCTAACACAGTTACGATCCAATAAACACACTGATTAGGGTCATGTGTGCTCCTGCCCTCCTGCTGTGCCTCAGCAGGCCTGGCTGGGGCTCTCTTGGAAGGAGACATCGAGGCTAGGGCCGCCCAGCCCGCCGGGCCTGAGGACGCTCCGGGAGGGAGTTGTCAGGTTGGACATCCCGCCCTGTAAGGGAGGAAATTCAGGTTCTAACCTCTGCCCTACCACCAGATTATTATTTTTTCTGCACTTCATCTTCCTCTGTGTGTCAAAGGTGGAGATCAGGGGAAAAGAGTTGAACTTGAGATCAGAAATCCCCAAGTTCAAGTCCTAGCCCTGCTTTTCATTAGCCAGGCAAAGCCCAGAACCTTTATTCCATCCTTGTACAAAGCCTCTGTACAGGGCTTTGTGCTACATGCCTAAAGTCCTTAGTTTGCTCATCCAGAAATGGGTATAATAATGCCAACCTCAGAAGTTGGTTTTGGGGATTAAGAGAAAAATATGTATAAGAAGTATCCACAGACCATGAAACACGGAAGGGACAACAATAACTTTTTGTTTTCTTCTAAGTTTCCTTCTGGTTGACTTTCTCTGATTCTATGATAATATTTGTTGGTATAAAAGAGGGGCTCCAAAATTACTTGTTGAATGAGTGAATTCAACTGTAAAGTGGGATGTTAATCAGCTAAGAGGGAACTGACTCTACGAGCTACAGGATCAGGCCGAGGTCACAAGGGCACACCCAACCTTACCATGCACAGAGTCCAGTAGACAGAAAAGAGGGCTGATCAGCTTGTGTCAACAGGGCGCTTTCACAGGCTCATTCTGTGCCAGGCTGACGTCTCAATTCTAGCCCCTCGCAGTCTGAGCAGTTGCTGGTTTTCCACACCCAAGGGGTAGCAGGCCTGGCTTAGTAAAACCATGAAAGGCATCCGCAGGCTTCTGCCTTTTGAAAAAGCTACAAGACTAAGCTGTATTCATAGTGGCCTCTAGTGGCAAATTTCCAAAATAGCACGCTAAGTGGAAACTTGGCAGCTGGAGGAATCTTCTCAGAATGACCTAGATTCAGAAACTTAGGGCTAAAGGGGACCTAGTTCAAATCTTCCCTTGACGGACGAGGACACCAAGGTGCAGAAGTACAGTGATTCACCCAAGGTTACACAAAGGCCTCACATTCCTCTGTCCATAAACCTTGCCCATGCCTGGACATCTATGGCTTCAGATGCAGTTAAGCATGTTACCATTTGGGAGAACAAACAGGAACCCAATTTCTAAATCAAACCAAGCCAACCTTCGAGTGAAACCCTAACATATTTTCTTCCCCTGCACTTTGCTTCTCTCTCATCTGTAAAAGTGTTGCTGGAAGATCCCCTATCCTGGCATTTACCAAAAAGTAGTAACCCGCTCTGTAGGCAACAGGGCTCTAAGGCCATAAAGAGCTTTGTAGGCAGTAAACTCCACGACTTTAACAAATGTGCTTTTTCAATGTGTCCTCCTCCACACGTTGCAAGAATGCGGTGCCAAAAGGGGCCACAGTGATGGCTGAGACTGGCTCGAGGATCTGGGGGGAGGAATCATTTGCCTTGTGCGGGGAAAGCTATTTTGACATATTCTGAGACACAATCCAAAAATACATTAAGCTGAGGACTTCCAGAGGGCTTGGTGGAAAGGCTTTGCTGCCACACTCTAGCTGAAGCCTGGGTTTGGAGACTTGGGGTACAGCTATTTCTGCAAATGGATCTGAATCTTTTTCTGATGGAGAAAATTTATTTGATTCATTCAGCAATAACTCAAAACACTGCCCAAGGTGCTGGGAAGACTCACGGAGGGGAGTAAGACAAGGTCCTGACTCCCAGAGGTTAGCCCAGCGGGAGGGAAAGGCTGTTGGTATGTTGGGATAAGGAGGCAGGAGAAGTGCAGTGATAGATTCAAGAGCCACTGGTAATAACAATAGCTGGCATTTTCTGAGCGTTTTTGAAATGCCAGTTCCTGTTCTAAATACCTACACTAGCTCATTTAATCTTCACAACAGCCCTATAAGGTTAGCACCATTAGCCTCAGTTCACCATTGACGAAACTAAAGCACGGAGAAATTAAGAAACTTGTTTAAGTTCACACTGTTGGGGAGTGGTGGAGCTGGGATCTGAATCCCGACAGTCTGCTTCCAGAATCCTTTTCCTCCAGTGCCATAGTTGCTGGTGCTGTCTTCCCTGCATTTTCTGTGATATCTACTGACCATACCATCTAACCCACCCTGGTGCCCACTCAGGGGATTTCAATGCCAAATGCCACAGTCTGATGTCCACTGTATACTAAAGGGGGAACAGAAGAGCACTGTTTCACAAAGCTTAGTCTTGGCAGCCAAAGCCAGCAGCTGTGAAAGCTTATCCTGTGGTTTGAATCTCCTCCCTCTTCCAAGGCCACCAGGATGAGGCAGGGCGCGCTGGTCTAGGAGGCAGAGGATTGGGTTATGGTCCTGATTGCCCCATGCTCTTAGGAAAATCCTCCTCCCCAGTTTCATGTGGGATGGATGTGACCTCTAGGACTGTGGTCCCCACCCCCCAAGCCATGGACCAGTACCAGTCTGTGGCCTGTTAGGAACTGGGCCGCACAGCAGGTGAGCGGTGGGCTCCAGCCGCGCCCCATCACCCACACTACCGCATAAGCTCCGCCTCCTGTCAGAGCAGCAGCGGCGTTGCATTTTCACAGGAGCATGAACCCTACCGTAAACCGCGCGTGTGAGGGATCTAGGTTCAGCGCTTCTTATGGGAATCTAATGCCTGTTGATCTGAGGTGGAGCTGAGGCGGTGATGCTGGCATCAGGGAGTGACTGCAAATACAGATCACCATTAGCACAGAGGTTTGACTGCACAATAATGTGTTGAATCATTCCCCAAGCCACCCCTCAACACACGGTCCATAGAAAAATTGTCTTCCATGAAACAGGTTCCTGGTGCCTAAAAGGTTGGGGGCCACTGCTCTAGGACTTTGCTACTCCAAGTGTGGTGTCCGGACCAGCGGTCACCATCTCCTGGGAGCTGGTTAGAAATGCAGAATCTCCGGCTGAACGCAGAGCCAGGAGCTGCTTTCTAAGGGGCTCCCTCTGCGACTCCTGCGGGTGCTAGTGTGAGACGCCCTGGCCAGGGCCCTTGGGGGCCAAACTTTATAATCTGGGTCCAAACTTCTCTCACCCATCCCAGGGGCACTTGTTTGAAGGCCCTTATCACTGGCTGTCTATCCCAACTTTCAGCCTTCTCCAAGAAGTCTAGAATCTCCTTCTCTTCCCACCTGACAAGGGCCAGAGAGCAGTATCTCTCCTGTCCCTTGATTAGCTCCCAGCAGTCCCATGCCTGTCTTCATTAATCTCCATCCAAGTTTTAAACTCATCCTTACCTTTTGATAAGCTACCCTCACCTCCATCCATTTGAGATGTGACTGGAATGAGCTATCTGTGCACTGGCACACCCCAGTTTGATGAGACTTGTCCTAATGGTACATATCCTGACAGCATGTGGACACTCACAGGACCAAAGAATGAAGCAGGCCTCCTTTTAAACAAGCTCCCCTTATATGCAAACAGGAATCTCTACACCTCTGGCTAACTGGCAGCATCACCAGAAAGCGTGAAACAATTCAAATTTCTCTCTTCGAGGTCGTATCTTTTATGAAAACTGTCATATCCCTACATGTGCGACTGCCTTGGCATGTTCTTGGTGTACCTTTACAGAAACAAGGAACTATGCCTGTGCTTTCTTCCCAAGGGTATGCAGAACCTTCTTTACCTAAAAGTAGCGATGTTTCCACACCCCTGTGCCCTGGATAGAAGTGGGGATTTTCAGGATTTTCAGAAGTGGGAGGTTAGTGGATGGGTTTTTCCTTGCTCTCAGAGTAGGATCCAATCCTGTCTCCCCAGTGCAGGCCAAAAGAAATGTATTTCCATCTTCCCAGAGTGTACATTACTTTTCACACTAAAACCATCTCTGGGATGTAGTTTGTTGTTGGGTTTTGCTTTTTAGTTGTTGAGAGAGGAGACAAAAAAGTGGAGAAAGAGGTTGAAGGTAGGGAAGGCTTGGGGAATAGAACCTTGTTTGGCCATTCCATAAAGTAAACCACCATTCCCAAAACGTATAGGGTGATAAGAAACACTGAAGTTACAATTTCCGCTTCAAGGAGGTCCCAGCTTAAGGAAGCAAACACCACAACTCATACTGCGCCTGGTCCCATCACAATGTGCAGGCAGATGTCCTGCAAGTTCGAGGGACAGTCCGGGTCTCTCAGCACATCCATCTGCTTCACCCACAGGCGATCCTCCCTCATTCAGAAACGCCAATGGCATCACTTCTTTCTCTGGTTCTCATTTTTTAAGTCAGAACTGCTCTCGAATGGGGGGACGTCCACAAATCTAAAATGATGTGAAACTTTAAAGATACGATCCCTGCAATACTACTTGAGATGGTTGAGATTAAAATGGCTGTTAGAAGTTCATACAGTATTTAAAATCAGACCACACCAGTGATTTCAACCATCAATGGCATTTTATTTTAGAAGTTTCTATGTATTACATAGGTATTAACTTCCGTCCTCTTACCCCTACTCCTCTCCTGAAAATCCAAAAAGATTAAAAAAACAACAACAAACCCGAATGTATAAAAATCTCTTATCTAATTTCTCTAAAGTCTTAGGTTAAAAAGACCTAAGTGGTGCTTCTCCTTCACGAGAGTACTGCTTTGTAAGGAATTCATAGAATGTCCTTGCACTCATTATGTATTTCTTCTCCTCCCTGGGAAAAATGGTCAATGCTTCTGCTTCCTTTTAATAAATTCATTTCTCGATTATTACACATTATCATTCCCCACTTGACACCTTCTCAGAGACTGATTGTTGGATGTGTTTTTCATTTGGCAAAAATTCAATGTGGCTTTGCGTGGGATGTCTAAGTGTCAGAACCAGCAGTGTTGATGTTCTGGTTTTGAGTGGGAAAATATATATAGAGATGCATACATTCCCTGGAAGAACAAAAGTAGGAGACTGAAATAGGGTGTGCACAGAGTTAAAAGGGCTGATAGACACTATCTGGTTTTGAATTCTGTGGCCGTCAGCCACCAAAGACCGCAGTGTAGGCCAGAATATAAATCTCCTCAGGAAGAAGTTTGGTTAGGCACTGTGAAATGACAGAGTCTGCTTCATTTTGTTCCAAGTATATCAGAGCAGACACACACAAGGAGGTGCATTATGGGTCATTTGCAGAGAACAGTAACCTGTGGATAAACATGTATGGGCATTTCTGCAAATGCTTTGTCAACCTAGGTGTTGGGGGAAGAGAAAAGAAGTATCCTATGAAAATATACTTCCATCTCTAATTCACCCAAGATCCCAGGCTTCCTTAGCTCTATGATTTGCAAGGCCAAAATGAACTTTAGCGTGACATGCCATTTTAGGTCATCTGGAAGCTGGTTCGCTGGGGCCATCTCAGAAGGCAGCAGCAAGTCTATCCAGAAGGGTATGCCTTAATGATCTTCACATCGTCCACAGGGCGGTCCTGGGAGTTTGTTTCCACCATTCCCACTCGATTCACCATTCCTATACCCTGGCACACTCGGCCAAAAATGGTGTGTTTGCCATCGAGCCACTGTGTTGGGGCGAGGGTCACAAAGAACTGGCTGCCGTTGGTGTCTGGCCCTGCATTGGCCATTGCGAGAATTCCAGCCCCTGGTGGGAAAAAGGAAGAAAGGAAAGAGAATGAATAACCCCCACAAGTCCAGCGTAGAGCTGCTACCCCATCCCAGGCATGGAACAACACCAGGACTTTGTTCTGGCCTCTGTCACCAACGACCCATTCCTGGCCAACCTCCCCCTCAGGGCAGGCTCTCTGTCTTGCACAAAGGCCATCACTGCATTACCTGGATGGCCTCATCTTCCTTGTCCTCATCTACTCCCCAGCTTCGACCCCTGATGATCCCTGCTAACTGCTGGGCCCTGTCCTGACTGCCCTCAAAAACCCAGCAAGGTCTACTGTTTCTTTGAGGACACTTTTGATATCCATAGTTTATGACATTCAACAAGCAGTTAGAGTCTACAACACTCAGATCAGCACTCTGAATCGCTCAGAACTCTGTGAGAGGCGCCACTTTCTCTAATGGGCCGGAGCTCTTTGTGGCGCCACGGCTGGGCAGCTACCTGGCGCCATGCCATGGTGTCAGGCATTTACCTTGAATCATGGCCAAAAGAGCGAGCTTTTAAAATCTACTCCTCCTTCCTACCCAGTCCAGCCAGATTATACACTTACCCGTGAATTTTAAGTCTGGATGAAGTTCATCTTCAAACTGTTTGCCGTAGATAGATGCACCACCTCGACCTGCCAGATTAGAAGATGAAAAATGAACCAGCCAGTCCCATATTCTACCTCACAGTAAGAAGGGCCCAGGGTTAAAAGATTTTTCAGAGTTCAGGAAAGGAAAAGGCAGTGTGCACATCCAGTCCCCTGCTACATGTACTGCAACTACAGAGCCAAGCATGAACAGCACATTCAAATCACTGGTTTCATTCAGGTAAGACATTTCTTTTCAAAATAACCCTGAGTATTTTTTCCTGTGTATTAAAATAACACATGTTCACTGTCAAAAATGTAGAAAACATAGAACATTATCAAAAGAACATTAAAGACTCCTATAATCCAACCATCTACAGATTACCACCATTCATAATCTGATGTTAAGAGTTTTCTTGATTCTTAACATGTTTATGAGTATTTTTTTTAATTGAGAAGGGGGTCTCATAATATTGCCCAGGCTGGTCTCAAACTCCTGGCCTCAAGTGATCCTCCGGCCTTGGACTCCCAAAGTGCTAGGATTACAGGCATACGCCACTGTGCCAGGACCTTTATAAGTATTTTAGACAGGATTATCCCAAACCCTAACCCTATGCCCATTACAAACATTGCTTAATCAATCAGCATTCTTCCCTGCTAAATTTAAATTTACCTCCAATCCTTACCAACCCAGACTCAAAGCAGCCATTATTAATGGATCAGAAATGGCCCAAGAGTTGAAACCTATTTGCCACCCTTAACCTAGGTAATTAAAATAATATTACAGGAATAATATTGTAGTAGGCAGAGTCCACTGAGGAGAGGTAGCATATCATAAAGAGAAAATGAAGAAACATGGGATTGAGAATTATTTGCTAGCAACATCACCACCAAATGTTATTTATATTATGTCCACAAGAGCATGGTGCTGTGCCAGACACCCTAAGCTCAAGTAGGTTTTGTTCTTAGAGCAAAACGGTATTAATTAAATATGGTTTCCCATAGGAAAATATGTCATAACAGGAAGCTACTTTCCCAACCAACATTAATCACTTTATACTGTCAACCGTATGCCTTGTTCAACTACACTGGTTTCTCCAAGTTGATCAGACATGACAAAACAGCCTGGAACAAAATGAACATTGGATCTGTCCACTTACTCTGCCTGCCTGGCAGCCAGAGAACAGCCTAAAGTAGCATATTAAAGCACCATGCCCCCACTACCTCCAGGGCCCTGGCTAAGGTGTTTCCTCAGCACAAATCCTTCGCTTTCCCTTTTAGGCTGCTCCACCAAAGGGAGTCTGTCACAGCCCCCGTTTCCGGAAGAAAACACTATGTGCAAAGAGGAATGGTAGTGAATCTTAACAGACTAGGGGAAACCTCCTATCTGGCCCAGGCTACCTATGCTTCTGGAACTACACCAAACTATACAAAAATTCATTCCAAAATTTCTCACCTGCCAGTATACTTCCAAACAGCAATTATGTAACCAATATATTCCCTCTGACTTGGGCCCTCCCCTTGTTCTGCCCTTTAGACCACTAAAGTCAAGGTTCACTAGAGTCAAGGGGTTACTAGCAGTGCCAGAGCTGAAGATGAGAAAGAGAGAGAGGGCTGGGGGCCAAACAGAGGCCAAGGCCAGTTGCGCTGTGTGAACGAGCAAGCTGAGGAGTCATTCAGCAGCGCATTGTCTAGCCGTAGGCTGAGCCCTCAAGGCATGATCCCTGCAAGCTGAGGGCTGCCAGAACACAACCTCCAGGCCCCTGCCCTCTAGGAACGAGAAACCATCACATCATGTAAACACCACCACAAACAAGAGGATTAAGGGATAGGCCAGTCAAGATCACAGATGAAACAAGGATTTTCAGCAATCAGGAGACAAGAAGGAGAGAGCATGGAGCCCCTTGTTACTTGATAGGCACAGTTTGACCAAATGCAACTAGTTTGGGCCTCTACGGCACCGTTTATTCATGATATATAATCTTCTTATAACCCAACTCAACTCAGTAGGGTTTGCAGCAAAATGTCAGAAAGATGAATAATTCCAATCCAAACATTCCTCTGGGCATGTGGAATAGGCGAGAGGTGGCAGGGGGACAGGGAGTGATTAAAGAGTTCTCCGGCATGCTACACAGATGTCAACGATCAGTTACAAGGCCAACGGTTTGGAAGCCCTGCAGGCTCTGTGCCTGGTCTAGTACAGATACAATGGAGACAGGCACAGACCTGTTTTCTAAGCTTTGTACTTCAAGGTTCTTTTCCTCTTCTATCCTCTCTTTTAAACATTTATTCAATTCAATGTACGTATTTCAGACGTACAGAAATATAACAAACTATGACCCTCGCCCGCCAGAAATAAAGTATCACAAATCCAGTTAAGACCCCCCAAGCACACACCCCACTGCATCCCTTCCCATCCCTCATTCTCCCAAGAGCTGACAACTGCTCCAAAGAAGCACATTTTCCTCTCAGGTAACCACTATTCTGACCAGAAGTTTGTCATTTCCATGCATTTTCTTTTTTACTACATGTATGTGTATGCCATAAAAAAAGTACTGCTGTTTTGCATGTTTTTAAGCTTCTGTAAATGGTATCATACTCTAGATTCTTCTGCAATTAGCTTTCTGTTCACCATTGTTTGTGAGATTCATCCATTTTTTTCCGTGCAGTTCTCTGCAGCGTGTGCCCCGCCGTATGATTATGACACTGTCTGAGCCTTTCTTGTGCGGATGGATATTGAAGATCTCTACAGTGTTTTTGCTATTAGCAGCCATGCTGTAACAACCATTCTTACACTGTCTCCCAAACACAAGCGCAAGGGCTCTCAGGAACTACACCTCGGGGGACACGCAGGCTCACAGTTTGAGTGTTGCAGCATTACTAGATTTTTCTAAATGTCTTATCAAAAAGGATGTGAGCCACTGTGAACCCCTACCCACAGTGCCGTCACTCCTACTGCTCTAGGTCCTTTTGTCAGACTTTGTAACACGTATCTGTCAGTCTGAGGAGTGTGAGACCTCTTGTGGTGTTTCAACCTGCATTTCCCTAAAGTTAGGCATAATTTCATGTTTACTGGCTATGTGGCTTTCCTCCTCCATGAATGGCCACTTTTCTATTGAGTAGTCTGATATTTTAAAATTTATATACACAGTGGTATATGTGGAGGATTGGTTCTAGGACCCCCTTGCATATAGCAAAATCCACACATACTAAGTTCCACGCCTGTGGAACTTGCGTATCCAAAATGTCAGCCCTCTGCTGCATCCCAGGAATAATACTGTGTTTTCGATCCCCAGTTAGTTGGAAAAACAGGTCTGTAAGTGGACCCATGCAGTTCAAACCCGTGTTGTTCAAGGGTCAATTGTATATTCTGGATACTAATCCTTTGCAAATATCTTCTCTCAGTTGATTTTTTTCACTCTTGTAATGTGATGCACAGTTTTTGCAGTTGAAATTCCTTAATTTTTTTCTTTATGATCTGCGCTGTTTCTAAAAACAAAAAACGGTTTTCTTATCTGCAAGACTCCTCTGATGTCCCTTTTTCCCCCTCACGCTCACCAACTGTGGGAACCTCCCAAGATGAAGTGGAGAGACATCTAAGACATGCGACGTGCAGAGTGGTCTTACAGAAAAATTACCATACTTGGTGCCTCTTGTGCTCACCCCTCCCATGCCACAGCTGATGGGGCCATGGATTAATATCCATCCCCAAGGCAGCCATAGGTGGGCAGTGACCCATAAGGAAGCCTACATAAAAGCTCTGCACAGCAGGGCACTCACCAGAGGGCAACTGACCAAGGCCTCTCTTCTGGCAAGAAAGCCCCTAACAGAAACTGTGGATGGGCTGTCCCCTGAGCATTCCCAACCTCCTTCTCCACAGCCTGCCTCAACCCCAGAGATAAGGAAGGTAGGTACTGCCCAGTCCTTTTGTAGCCAGAAGTGGTGAAATGACCCATTTCTGATTTACTAGTACAAACAGAAGTCTGCTGAATAGAGCTCCCAGAAAGCTATAGCTTTCCTGATAAAAAGGGACAAACACACTCCTTTGTCTTTCATCCATAGCTTTTTCACCATTCTCCCTCTTTGAAAGAAGGGTGATGTCAGGAGCAGCAGCAGCCACCTTGCAACCATAAGACTAACAAGTTTGAGACCAAAGGGCAACGCACAAGAATAACGAAGTGGAAAGACAGAGCAAGCCCAGGTCCCTAACAACTGTGCTGGGCAGCTAATAACTGCTTACTTCCAGATGTTGTTATGAGAAACACAAAACAGCCATTGTGACTGAGTTTTGTGTTACTTGTAGCCAAAAGCACTGCTAACTGATGTGATCACTTTGTTAGTAACAGAGTAGGAAGGGGAACTGGGATCGCTGGGGGAAATGTCAGACACCAGATCTACCACGGGGAACAATGCCATAGCTCTCCAAGAGGCTTTGCAGTTCTTGAGATGGAGACTCCACCATTTACTATCTGTTTAACCTTAAACAAGATACTTAACCTCTCTAAGCCTCAGTTTCCCTGTCTGCAAAATGGGAATGGTAGTTGTACCTACATGTCATTTGCTTGTTATGAGAATGAAATGGGATAACACATATAATCGTGTAACATGAAGCAAACACACAGTAGTATCAGCGATGAGGGGCTCCCTCTGACTGAGATAACCCGAGCATTTTCCATGAGGCAGCTGAGGGGCACGATTCAGAGTTTATTCCATTTCCTCTGTTCTCAAACATCCACCACCATACCCTTGCTGCTCCTTGCTCTTTGAGGATAACCTTGTTTCTTATTTCACTGAGAAGGGGGAAGTATTTAGAACTTTCACACGTTTTCACCACCAAATCTACTTCCCTTCCTGCACCTCTACCCACGTCCCCTCCTTCCTCCATTAGCAATATGCTGTATGAATAAATTGTTCATATGACTATACCACCACCACCACGTACGCAATCCCATTCACCTTCAAATAACTTTGCAACTACAATTTCCCGTTCTCCTTTATTAATTTTTCTCTTTCTAATGGATCATTCATAATAGCATTTAAACATGTTATTAATATTTCCTATCTTAAAAAATAAAACAAGGGAATATCTCTGAATCTATTCTGGTTTGGGGGGCTGTCCAATAAAAAAATAATAATTTAAAAAATTAAACATTACAAAAAAAGAAAAAAGAAAACAAAACAAACTCCATCTCCAAATATCCTATTTCTCTATATCCTTTCCACAAAAACTCTGCAAAAACGCTGTGAACACCTGTTGTCTCTGCTTCGCCTCCCATTTTCTCTTGAACACTCTCCATTCCATGGTACCTGCCCTAGTCAAGGTTGCCAGGACCCTCTATGTGGCTAAATCCGATGGTCCGGTCAATCCTCGGGCCTCACCTTACTTGATCCACATGCCACATCTGACAGTTGATGGCACCCTTCTTCTTTTCTTTTTCTTTTCTTTTTTTTTTTGGAGACAGAGTCTCACTCTGTTGCCTGGGCTAGAGTGCTGTGGTATCAGCCTAGCTCACAGCAACCTCAAACTCCTGGACTCAAATGATCCTCCTGCCTCAGCCTCCCGAGTAGCTGGGACTACAGGCATGTGCCACCATGCCTGGCTAATTTTTTCTGTATATTTTTAGTTGCCTGGCTAATTTCTTTCTATTTTTAGTAGAGACGGGGTCTCACTCTTGCTCAGGCTGGTCTCGAACTCCTGACCTCAAGTGATCCTCCTACCTTGACCTCCCAGAGTGCTAGGATTATAGGCGTGAGCCACCGCGCCCAGCCTGTCACCCTTCTCCTTGAGACAGTCTTCACTTGGTTTCCAGGACTCCACATTCCGCTGGTGTTCCTGCCACCTCACTGGCAGCTCCTCTTTGTCCTCTGCTGGCCCCTTCTCGTCCCCTCTCCTTTCACAGGTGCTAGGCCTGCACTACTGTGTGAAGACTTCCCCTCTTCCCCTTCCTCTTTATGTTTCACAAGTGTTAGATCAATAGAGCATAGAACTGTCTTGGTGTCTTCTTCCCAGGGTACTAGAACTGACACAGCTGCTACCACGCTAGTCCAGACTACAGCAATCTCCAGCTTTGACAACAACCTCTCACTGCCTGCTTGCTTCCAGCCACCTATTCTTCCTCTTTCCCCACCATCTACTCTTCACATGGCAGCCAGAGGAATCCTTTAAAACAAGTCTGATCGTGGCATTCCCTTGCTTTACTTTTATTTTTTAATTTTTTTGAGAGTCAAAGTCTGCTCTGTCGCTCAGTCTGGAGTGCAGTGGCACAATCATAGGTCACTGGAACCTCGAACTCTTGGGCTCAAGGGATCCTCCTGCCTTAGCCTCCCCAGTAGCTAGGACTACAAGTGTGCAACCACCATGCCCAGCTAATTTCTTAAAAAGTTTTTTTATAGAGACAGGGTTCACTTTGTTTCCCAGGCTAGTCTTGAACTCCTGGCCTCAACTGATCCTCCCACCTCTGCCTCCCAAAGTGCTGGGATTATAGGCATGAGCCACCACACCCAGCCCAGCACTCCCCTGCTTTAAATCCTCCATCGACACTGCATCACTCTTAGAACAAAATCCATAGTCCTCACCACAGCTCACAAGACTCTCCATGGTCAAGGTGCTCTGATACCCTCCAGAGTCATCTCCTGACACTCTCCCCTCACTCACCTGTTGCAGACACACTGGCTCCCGTGCTGTTTCTTGCCAAGCACACTCTGGTCTACGGCCTCCAACTGCTATTCTCTTTGGAGCGTCCTTGCCCTCAACAGCAAATCTCATGGCTCCCTACTTCATTTTATTCAGAGCTCTGCTCAGATGCCACCTTGTCAGAGAGGCCTTCCCTAATCATACTCTCCGAAACAGTACATCCTCCCTCACCAGCTAGCCCAGTGGTTCTCAGCTGGGGTTGATTTTGACTCCTGGGGACAGTGGGCAATGTCTGGAGACAATTTTGGTTGTCACAATTGAGGGGTTCTATTGGCATCGAGTGGGTAAAAGCTAGGCATGCAGTTAAATATCCTAAAATGCACAGTACAGCCCTAACAACAAAGAATTATCCAGCCCAAAATGCCAATAGTGCCAACGTTGAGAAACCCTGCTCTATCCCCTGATATCATTTGTCATGACCTGACAGTATATTATGTACTTATTAGTTCACTCTGTCTCACTCACCAGAATGAGAGCTCCACGAGGGCTTTCTTATTCACTGTTGTATCTCCAGCTCTTAGAACAATGCCTGGCCTACAGGAGTCCAATAGACTTTTAAAAAATGAACTAACAACCAAAAAAATAAACAAATAACTACATTTTTCTGAGCTCCTATTTGTGTCAAGCCTGTGTTAACCATTTTGCAAACACCAGTTCCTTTACTACTCACAACCACCCTAGGAGGTGTGTATACACATAC
The DNA here is from genome assembly GCF_020740605.2 of Lemur catta. NCBI lineage: Eukaryota > Metazoa > Chordata > Mammalia > Primates > Lemuridae > Lemur > Lemur catta. The sequence goes on from NC_059129.1 coordinate 46,342,957, forward strand.
TCCCCGGGGACAGGTCAGAAGGCTCAGCAAGGTTATGTAACTTGTCTACATTTAACAAGCGTTCATATGAAGCCAGGTGTCAAACCCTCGCCCACTGGGCTCCACTTCCAGCCCCTCCACCCCACACTACACTGCCTTGCCATGTTCCACAGCTGGATGAAATTTCCTCATATATTTTTCTTATCCCAAACTCAAGAGTCCCAAATGGTCCCTGAACCATGCTAGATCAAATCTGAACTCCTCTGTCTGGAGGTCTCCATTAACTGGCCCCAAACTGTACATTCTGACCCAAATTGTTCCTTTACTGTCCCCTAAACATGCAGTTAAGAGATTCGTGAATTTTAAAGGGGTCTTAGAATCACATTTTATGTATCTGTTCTGGGCATGAAGAGATGGCTGAGTTAAGTCGCAGAGCCAGTGCAGTGTATAAGACGTGGCACCTGGGGTTGTGGGCTGTCCTCCACATGTCCACATGCCTCTGTCACCCCTGCCTCTGCTCTGCACTCATTCTTCTTCCTAAATCCAAAATGCCCTTCCCTCTACCTCCCAAGAGTTAACATTCTATTAATATAGTTTCTTTCAAGGCCTACTCACAATATGCCTCTTTCTCATTCTAATCCCATTCCACTGTAATTTTTCCCCTTATTATGAATTATTCCAACCTATATTATATATATAATCCATATCATTTGCATATTTATATTATTACTTTCTAGTTGTTTCTTATAATGAACAGCTTGTTTCCTGGCAGGGCTGGGAGCTGCAAGGAAAAAAAATGCCTTGGCTTAATGCTTAAGTACTCCTCACAGGCCTTAGAATAGCACAGGATGCCCAGCAGACTCTTAGCAAATACTCATCAAATGAATAAAATTAACAATGAGCTTGCTGTTCAACACGGTTAAATTTCAGGTGTTCTTGGGGCTACCAAGAAGAGAGATGAAATCAGACTGAGGGTGACGCACAGGATAATCAGCATATAATTAATCACAGCAATCACAGCAGCTGGAGAGCACTGGGGGGCCAAGTGCAGAGCAAGACGAACTAAAGGAAGAACTTGATAGAATGTCATGTCTTATAGGGAGGAGGGGAAGAGGTTAGTAGAAACAGATAAAAGACATTCAGAGGGCTATGGAAGGAGTCAGCATAGTTGTTATAATGTGGGGAATTTGAAGGTAGAAAAATGGTTTAAAATGAAATGAAGAAGGAAGTCAAAGGGTATTTGAACTGAGAAAGCATCTGGCAAAGCTGTATCAGAGAAAGAACACGGAAAGAATGTTTCCATAGTAGTCAGACTGAGGGATAGCTGGGAATGGAAACGGTACAACTTGAAGAGCCCAGGATGCCACATGCTGCCCATCTGAGATGTGCAGCAAAAAACGTGTCACCTAACCACCCCGCAGACATGAACTGCTGACCCAGGAGGACCAACTCCTGTTTGCCCTCCACCACAGACCTGCCAGCAGACTGCTCAATCATGTATTATACTTGAGGCTGGATGCAGTTATTTGAAAATCTTTTTTCCCTTAATTTCAAAATATTAAGGGGGTACAAATATTTTTATTACATGAATAGCTTTTATAATGCTTATGTCAGGGGTAATTTGTGTGCCTATCACCTGAACAGTGTTCACTGTAGCTGTTAGGTAGGTTTTTGCCCCTTCCCTCCTCCCCCTCCCCCTTCTTTTGAAAATCTTTTGAGTGATTCAATTTCATTAAAATTACAGCATGGAAATATGACATTATGAAGGATCATGAACGAACTACAGAAACACTGGGAAGCTCTGGTGTAAGCAACTCACACCTGAGTCACTTCCGATTCTTGCACGCTAATCGTGGACTCTCAGCCATGGGTATGAATTAGAATTTATTGCATAACAACATGAGCAGGAGCGAGGAAGAAGACAGGAGAGAAGCACATCAAAGTATCAACAGAACACTTTCAGATACAGAAAGTGGAATGAAGCAGGATTAGAAATGGTATATCAACTTGCTGAAGTACCCAATGAAGTGAATACAAAAAAAATTAAAATTTATTTATTTTTGGTTTCATAATGAAAATTAAAATTTTAAATGCCAAAAATTCACCAGTATTAATCAAATAAGAAAAGGAAAAAAAAAATTCTAAAAATTCTAAAAAGAGTCAGCCATGGAAAAAAATAGAAGATTCTTCTGCCTGCACTTCCTGAAGGTAGCAATCAGGAAAAGAGTGTCACGCTGAGAATTCTCACAAACACCCTCCAATTTTGAGAAGCCAAAAGAAGTAAGAGTGAGCAGCCCTTAAAAAGCTAAGGAAAAAGCCCTGAGGGCAGAAGCCTCACACAAACCACAAGGGCTCAGGAGTGACAGGCAGGCGACTAGGGCTGGTGTCTTAGTCTGTTTTGCATTGCTATAAAGGAATATCTGAGGCTGGATAATTTATAAAGATAAGAGGTTTCTTTGGTTCACAGTTCTGCAGGCCGTACAAGAGGCATGGCACCAGCATCTGCTCCGGTGAGGGCCTCAGGAAGCTTTTACTCGTGGTGGAAGGCAATGGGGAGCAGGTGTCACTGGAGAGAGGGAGGTAGCTAGAGACAGAAGAGGAGGTGCCAAGCTCTTTTAAACAACCAACTTTCCTGTGAAAAAAGAATTACCTCCTGGAGGGCACTAAGCCGTACATGAGGGATCTGCCCTGATGACCCAAACACCTCCCACTAGGCCCTACCCGCAATACTGGGGATCAAATTTTGACATGAGGTTTGGAGGGGACAAATATGCAAACTATATCAGCTGGCCACCTTCAGGGCACTGGGCCATACTCGGGGGACTACCCAGACCCTGAGGTAGGGATAGTGGGACACCACTGGCTGGTGGAGGGGCCCTAGGATAAGGCTTTAATGGAGTTTGGGAAGACAGAACAGTCTACCCCTCCCACAAGGGGCTCACTCAGCATGAGCTGAGCTCCAATTCTCTCCCACACATCTTCAGGCACAAATAAAATAGAGAGAAAGCATTCGAGCATTTGGAGTGGGGAAGACAACCGGTCCCATTAGAGACAACAGAGGTGCTGACATTAAACATGGATAAGATGAAAACAAGTGGCACGGAAACTACGCAAACATACCACAGCCAGTCGAAGGACAGAAGGAAAGGAGGGGAGGAAGGAAAAAACACCCCAGGAACTTAGTCTGAGAGAAACTATAACCTGAGAAGTAGCATCTCCATGGCTGTCTCAAGGTACAGATGACTCAGCAGAAATAATCTAATAAAACAAAAGTTCAAAGACAAGACAATATAGCACAGAATAAGGTGAAAGGATTGCAGAGCTAAGGAAACAAATTGGGTCTCCAAATGACACCGATGAAGAACTAATAAACCAGAACAGTGAAGAACAGAATAGACATGACTGAAAACTGAGTCAGGCATAAAGATCTCAGATTACTTCAGTGAATGTAGGAAAAAAAATCACCTCACACAATCAAAAGAAATGTGATAAATCTGGAAGACAAAGGTGATGAAACAAAGAATAACTAATTTCCTGAATTAGAAAATCTAGTAAGTATAACAGAAAATATTCAGAAATAGAAATCAAAAAAAGGCCAAGCGCGGTGGCTCACGCCTGTAATCCTAGCACTCTGGGAGGCCGAGGCGGGTGGATTGTTTGAGCTCAGAAGTTCGAGACCAGCCTGAGCAAGAGTGAGACTCCCGTCTCTACTAAAAATAGAAAGAAATTATATGGACAGCTAAAAATATATATAGAAAAATTAGCCGGGCATGGTGGCGCATGCCTGTAGTCCCAGCTACTCGGGAGGCTGAGGCAGGAGGATCGCTTGAGCCCTGGAGTTTGAGGTTGCTGTGAGCAAGGCTAACGCCACGGCACTCTAGCCCGGGCAACAGAGTGAGACTCTGTCTCAAATAAATAAATAAATAAATAAAAAGATCTGAGAGAATGAGTGTGGCCCAAGAATAGTATACCCAGTCACTGTCTTTTTTGTTTCTTTCAAATTTATAAAAAAATGGAATTTATTTCTTACAGTTATGGAGGCTGAGAAGTCCAAGGACCAGGAGCCATATCTGGTGAGCTGTCTTGCTGGTGGAGACTCTGTAAAGTCCCAAGGTGGCCCACGGCATCACATAGTGAGGGGACTAAGCATGCTAACATGCAATCTCTTTTTCAAGTATAAAGGCAACAAGCGGAAATTCTCAAACATAAACGAGTTCAAAAATATAACACACTCTAGCCCTTGTAATACAAAACCACTGGACAGGAAATCTTGCCCTCTAGCATTTGTGAAGATAAAAGCCAAGTGGTAAGCACTAAATCCACTGAAATGTAGAACCCACACTATAGCTGAAGGAATTATGGGTGCAGAACAGAAAATGATAAAACTAACAATAATTAAGTGGGGTTGGAAAATCAAGTTGACTTTTTTTTTTTGAGACAGGGTCTTGCTCTGTCGCTCACGCTAGAGTGCTGTGGTATCAGCCTAGCTCACAGCAACCTCCTGGGCTCAAGCAACCCTCCTGCCTCAGCTTCCCGAATAGCTGGGACTACAGGCACACACCACCACGCCCAGCTAAATTTTTTCTATTTTTAGTAGAGATGGGGGTCTTGCTCTTTTGCTCAGCCTGGTCTCAAACTCCTGGCCTCAAGCAATCCTCCCATCTCGGCCTCCCAGAGTGCTAGGATTACAGGCGTGACCCACCACACCCGGCCCATTCCCCCCAAAGTTTTTTAATAAAATAAAAAGAAAAAAAAAAAGAAAGATGCCTAGATCAATAGCTACCAAAAGTTAACATTTCTTATTTCTGAGAGATGGGATAATAGGGAATTAGCTAATGGTGGTTAGAAATCTTTAGGAGCTACGCTTATCAATGATTTTTCCTTTTTTCTACTTCCCTATATAGTCTGTATTTTGCAATATGCCCATATACATTGAAAAAATTAAGTACTTCCAGCCATAAAGGATAAATAATGAGACAATTCAGAATGACAAAGAATAAGACCAAGAAAAGACTGCCACAGAGAGAACAAATCTTGTTTAAAGGCAAAAGAGCAGGAATTAGCAGAGAAAAAACAGACTGCGAAGCCAGGGCCCTTAAAATGAATTAGTGTTTCACCAAGTTTCACTAATAAATCCCATCTAAATGCCAACAACTCCCAAATTATATCTCCACACCAGACCTTTCCTCGAACCCCACATTCATATGCAACTACTTATTCTACATATTTACTTGAAAATCTGGCCGGGCGCAGTGGCTCATGCCTGTAATCCTAGCTCTGGGAGGCCGAGGCGGGTGGATCGCTCGAGGTCAGGAGTTCGAGACCAGCCTGAGCAAGAGTGAGACCCCGTCTCTACCAAAAATAGAAAGAAATTATCTGGCCAACTAAAAATATATATATAAAAAAATTAGCCGGGCATGGTGGCGCATGCCTGTAGTCCCAGCTACTCGGGAGGCTGAGGCAGTAGGATCGCTTAAGCCCAGGAGTCTGAGGTTGCTGTGAGCTAGGCTGACGCCACGGCACTCACTCTAGCCTGGGCAACAAAGTGAGATTCTGTCTCAAAAAAAAAAAGAAAATCTTTAAGTACAATCAGCCCTCTGCATCTGTGGGCTCTGAATTCATGGATTCAACCAGCCTCAATTGAAAATATTTGGGGGAAAAAAGCATCTATACTTAACATGTATAGACTGTTTACTATATTCCCTAAACAATACAGTGTAACAACTATTTACACAGCATTTACACTGTGTTTGGTTTATAAGTAATCTAGAGATGATTTAAAGTGTAGGGGAGGATGTGCATAGATAATGTGAAAATATTACATCACTGTATACGAGGGACTTGAGCACCCTTGGATTTTGGTATTCACGTGGAGTCCTGGAACCAATCCCCCACGGATACTGACAGACAACTGTATTTCAAACATAACATGTCCATGACCAAATTCTTGATCTTCCCCCTCCAAACCTGCTCCTCCCTCAGCCTTCCTCATTTTAGTAGATTCAGCTCAAAAACTTAGAAGTCATCCTTGACCATCTCTCTCTCTCTCTCACTGTGTACATCCAAACTGTTAGCAAATCCTATTGGCTCTATTTCTATCAAAACATAACATGAATCCAGTCACTTCTTCCCACCTTCTCTATGATCAGCTTAGTCCAACCACATATTTCTAGACTGGATGACTATAGCAGACTCCTAACTTGTCCCTGGTCCCTATTCTTGCCCCTACATCTATTCTCCAAATAGCAGCTAGAGTGGTGTTTTTAAACAATAGGTCAGATCATGTCACTCCTTTTCTCAAAACTCTCCAATGGCTCCCATCTTACGCAGAATAAAAACCCAGGGTTCCTACTATGCCCTGCAAGGTACATGTACAACATGATCTCCAGCACGGGCTCCTGCCTCAGGGCCTCTGTCCTTGCTCTTCCCTCCACTAGAATGCTCTCACAGGGTTCACTCTCCATTCATATCTCTTCACCAGTAACATGTTCTCAGAGAGGGCTTCTCTTTCTACTAAAATTGCATTCCCACACCCTTTACCTGCTTTACTGAGAATAGGAATGCTGTCTTTGTTTACAGCTATATCCTTAGAGCTTAGAAACATATCAGAAACAAAGCAGATGCTCAAAATTTGTTAAATGAATGAATCAATGAAGGACACCAATATTTTATTCTTCTCAAAACATTGTGAATAATGTCTTTCTTTACTTCTGATTGACCAGACTACTCTATGTATCATTATAGTTCAGACAAATATTTTCTCTCAGTGACTAATATATGGAAGTTATGAGAAACTACCAAGCCTTGGAGGCAAAGTTGGATTCTGGTCAATTTCATATGTGTTTTTGGGGAGGCAGGAGGTGTCACCAGAATCAATCAACACAGTCCCTAGTAAATGGGAAACGAGGGCTCTGGCTGCCTTATCACCACCCAGTTATGACAGAGTGAGACCTTAGAAACTCATGTTGGTTTAACTGTACCTGTCCCTGTGGGGTCACCTCCTTGGATCATGAAGTCTTTGATGATTCTGTGGAATTTGGTGCCATTGTAGTAACCTCGCCGAGCCAACTCAGCAAAGTTCTTACAGGTCTTTGGAGCATGCTTCCAATACAGCTCCAGCACAATGATTCCCATGCTGCAAGGGGAGAGGAGAGCACAGCTCCAGTCAAGAACAAGGTCACGACAGATAGGAATTTTATGGGACTGTTCCAGGACTCTTGATTTTCAAGCTTGTTAAGTAATGAAATTGTGATAACCACTGGATTTCATGCTCAGCAAAGGAAAACAATACAATGCAAGTAACATAAACACAGATTATCGCTTTTGAGTAAAACATTCAGGGACTTCTGGTATTTCTTTTAAGTAAAATAACCGTGGACAACTCACAATTCTAATATCTTATATATAAAAGTCACTGATCATCTGAAATCAATATAACCCCTAAATTAGGGGGAAAAATTCTTACTTTTAATATTTAGATTTAAAAAAGACATTAAAATATTGGAAGTTCATATTTATACATGCAGAATTTTCTGGGTGGGGGTAGGGAGTGGGTAGACAGAGACAGAAAGATATTCAATTGAGGTTTTTTACAACTTTTATATTTTTGATCCATGTAAATACATTACCTACTCAAAAAATATTTCAATGGAAAATGAAAAAGGTAGTTTGTGTGTGTTTGGGAGGGAGTACAACAAAGGCAAAACCTGATTACTTCAAACCTTTGAACCTACCCAATACAATGAGTGCTTTTTCCTCCCCAGTACTGCTAAAGGATAAAGAAGAGACAGAACAGGTGCCTTCCCCTCCACTCCATCACTCATCTATACTTTAAATTCCAAGAATGTAAGAACTGAGTCAACTCTGTATAGCCTGGATACCCAGTGCCTAACACAGTGCTTTGCACAGTGTAGGTACTCTATGAAAACATGTGGAATGTGCTAGAAAACTGCTTTCTAACAGCCTTTATGCTTGCAACCCTCTTTTACACTGCTACCACTCAACACAGATTAACAATTACTCTGTGCCAGGCACTATTCCAGGTGCTTTTTCCATCATGGAGCTTACAATCTGGTGGATATTTTTAAAATACAGGAAATAACCTTTTGGAATGGCAGTCAGGAAGTCCTTACACAACTCTGAAATGTGCATACCTCAGCAATTTCAACTTCTAAATATCTATTCTCTAGGAAAATTTACAAAAGTGCCTAAGGAAACAGTATGTGCAAGGATGTTCATTCCATCATTTGCCATACCAAAAAAAGAGAAGCAACTTGGCTGGGTGCGGTGGCTCACACCCGTAATCCTAGCACACTGGGAGGTCGAGGTGGGAGGATTGCTTGAGCTCAGGAGTTCAAGACCAGCCTGAGCAAGAGTGAGACACCGTCTCTACTAAAAATAGAAAAATTGGCCAGGAATCATGGCACACGCCTGTAGTCTCAGCTAACTGGGGAGCTGAAGCAGGAGGATCCCTTGAGCCCAGGAGTTTGAGGCTCCAGTGAGCTACGATGATACCACTGCACTCTACCCAGGGCGACAGAGTGAGACTCTGTCTCAAAAATAAATAAATAAACAGTAAAAAAATTAAAAAATGTTTTTTTTTAAAAAAGATGCAACTTTAATGTCCTTCAAAGAGCAAATGACTAAAATAGCTTATTCATACTATGGGCAGCTACATGTATTACTGAAAGAAAAGCATGTTACAGAAAAAAACATACGTACAGTACAATATGATTCCATTTTTGTTAAAAAGTAGACATGAAAGAGGGATGTGTTTACACATACATAGAAAAAGATCTGTGTGGTAATCCAACAAACTGTTGGTACTGTTTTCAGAGAGGGGGTGGCTTTCACTTCTTATTCTATATACCTCTACATTGCTTGGATTTAAAAAAAAAAATACTGGCCGGGCGTGGTGGCTCACGCCTGTAATCCTAGCACTCTGGGAGGGCGAGGCAGCTGGATTGCTCGAGGTCTGGAGTTCGAGACCAGCCTGAGCAAGACCGAGACCCCGTCTCTACTAAAAATAGAAAGAAATTATCTGGCCAACTAAAACATATATAGAAAAAAAATTAGCCAGGCATGCTGGCGCATGCCTGTAGTCCCAGCTACTCGGGAGGCTGGGGCCGTAGGATCGCTTAAGCCCAGGAGTTTGAGGTTGCTGTGAGCTAGGCTGATGCCACGGCACTCACTCTAGCCAGGGCAACAAAGTGACACTGTCTCAAAAAAAAAAAAAAAAATACTAACAGGAATTCAGAAACTACAGGTTCGGGCCTGAAGCAGCAGAAGTTTGTCATAAAAAAAGGTGGAGATGGCAGCCAGGGAGCAAGAGCAGCATGAGCAAATACAGAAGGGACTGAGAGAACTCTGTGCTCTGCTTGAAAGCAGCATGGGCAAGAACAGAAAGGCAGGCAGAGAGACTTTGGCAGGCCCCTGGCTGCTGATGGGGGAATGTAGGTAGGCAAGAAGATGAAAAAAATCACCTTGAATGCCAGACTAAGTTTTAACCTTATACTGTTATAGCAGCAAGAAGTTATTTAAGTTTTTTTGAGCAGGATCCCTAGTTCAACTTTGGAGAGCTCACTTTGAGCTTCTTCTAAAGAGGCAACGGAATAAATAAATGGGGTTAAGGAACCTAGCATGTGAGACAGGTAGCCCAGGCTCCAAACGAGGTTCCCTCACTTACTAACTGCGTTAATGTAAAATTTGGCATTTCTCCAGCTAATATTGGAGGGGGAGGAGGTGAAATAATACCTTCATGATTTGAGATGCTGGGAGGATTAAATTAAATGGGATGACATACACCAGGGACATGGTACTAGCAGGTTAGTTATCATATCACTCTTTGATAGTGGGAAAAATGTGCTTCTTCCTGTATTTTCATAGTAGTTTATATAACTATATTACTTATCACATATTTACATATCTGTCTCCTTCACTATACTGTAAGCTCCTAAAGGCAGGGCCATGTGTGTTTTATCCACTTCTGTATCCTCAGAATTCAGATCCTACGTGCCTGACTTGTGGACTCATTACCCTCTTGTTGAATGAATGGATGAATGAAAGAAAAGAATGGAGGGAGGAGAACATCAAGCCCTTGTCGCGGAGGTCTCAGCGCGAGTCCGAGTCCGTGCGGAGCTTGGATGCGGACGGTGGTGTCCCCTCTCGGCCCTCAGGGGACCCTCAAGGCGGCGTTCCACGCCCCTCCACGTGGAGGCCGGCCTCCTGGAGGAGTGCGCCAGAAACCGAGCCCCGCGGCGAGACCCAGGGTCCTCGTCGCCTCCACCAGCCCAGCCCCAAAGGCCCGAACCCCCTCACCTGGTCTCCAAGTAAACGTTGGGGGGCTGCCAGGAATCTGGGGGAATTGCCGCCATAATGAAGCCAGCGGACTGTTTCTCTAGCAATTACTACTTCCGGCGTCTATTTGCAGGGGACCCGCAGGTGCTGCACACACTTCCGGCCTCTGCCGTTCAACCCTCTCGATGCCAGAATTTGAGGGGCTGGAACAAGGAAGAGGACGGTCCCGTCTTCCAAGGCTAGGAAGCTTGGGTGCGAGGCGGGAAGAGGCTAGGCGCAAGGAGGGAGAAAATTGCAAGCTCCATTTGAGGTGGACTCCAAGCGGCGATACCGCGCCACTCTCCGGACGATCTGATTGGTTCGTTTAGGCATGGAAGGCGGGAACAACTAGCGAGGCTGCACTCTGATTGGAGTTATTTCCTAACATTCAATTCGAGGAATTTCTAAGCCCCACTATTGGACTGGGACCAGAAGGGGAGGAAGTGAATAAAAGGGAATAGAATTGAGAGATGCCAGTAACGAACTCTCTGAAGGCACTGGGAGATTTAGACACAGCGCTTGCACTTTATCTCATCTACTCCACAAAGCAATCCTGCAAATAGTATTATTCCCATTCTTCAGAAGTGAAAACTGAGACTCAGCACTTAAATACTTGTTTTTCCATAGCCATACAGCAAATCTGAGCCTCCAAACTCCAAAGGTAAGGAGTCTGGGGAAAGAAGAGAGGGAAAGGCCAGGAAGAAAGTGGGACATAAAGAAAAGGAGAATGCAGGTCACAGGGATCAGAGCAAGAGCAAGACATAAAATGATTGGCTGGTGCATCAAAGTTGTAAGAAAGTTTTGCTTAGGGCCCATGGAGGAAAAGCAAGTAGAGGAGCTACGAGCAGGTTTGGAGGGAAGAATAAAGTGAATAAATAAACATATAGTGTAAAAGCTTTGCACATCACTTAATGATAGCTAAATGGGCGCTTACTGTGTGTCTGGTATCAAGCTAAGCACTTTATTGTCTATTTTTATGCTTAATGTTCAAAACCCCACAAAGTAGGTATTACCATTCCCATTGTACTTTGAGGAAACAGCCTCACAGAGATTAAGTAACTTGCTTAAAGTACCACACCTGATGAGCTTGTGCTCTTAACCACAGTTCAACCTTAATGTCCTTAATTGTAAAGTGGGAATAAGGATGTACAAGGTTGTAAAGATAAACGAGACAGTGAGCTCCTTGAGAGAGGAACTGGGCCTCCTTTGCACTGCCCTTGCAAAGTACTGAGCAAAGGATGCTCGGTTTTTGTTGAATGAATAATGAACAGGAAACTACATTTTAAATTAATGAATACTGTGCTAATGTAAAGTATAATTAATTTTGCACCTCCTACAGTCTTGTGTTCATGCCTACTTTGTGGCCCTTGAACTGGATGGAAAAGTCTTAATCATTGCTCCACTCTGTCTGTTGTTATTTGAGCTGCCTTTCTCTGGAAGATTTTATGTATGTAGTTCCTTACTGTATATCTTGTGAGGCTTGTGCCATCCCCAGGCTCCAATGTCTGAATGCTTACAAGCTACCTCCAAGGTCACTTTCTCCTCAGATCTTTTCCTGGAGCTTCTACCAGCCATGAGGCACTGAGTAGACAGAGGTGAGTCACACACACGGTGCCCTGCCCTAAAGAAACTCACCTTCTAGGAGACATGGACAACCAAACAATACTACAAGCGAGTGGAATGAGGGCTGTAGTAAACACACAGTGCCTTCTGAGCTCTGGTTGCTCCAGAGCAGCTTTGAACAGTCAGAAGTTTCCCCTGCAGTTAGAGCCTGAGTTGAGATCCAGAAAGTAAGTTGGAGTTAGTTAGAAGCCATGAGGGATCAAACCAAATCAAGATATAAAATGTTTCTACCTTCTCAGAAGCCCCCTACCAATCATTACCTCTTCCTTCTTCCCCAAAGGTAAGCACCTTTTGCCTTGTAATATCACAGATTGGTTTTCTCTGTTTTTGAATTTTATATAAATGGAGTCATAAAGTATGTAATTTTTGTCTGGCTTCTTCAACATTAAGTTTGTGAGATATATTCATGTGGTTTTATGTAGTGGCTATTTTTCATTTTTCCATGCTGTGTAGTGTACTGTTGCATGAATGTACTACATCGTATTTATATGATCTGTTGTTAATGGGCATTTGGGATGCTTCCAGAGTGTGGCTGTTACAAATAATGCCGCTGCTATGAATATTCTTGTATGTATCTTGGTGCACTTGTACATACATTTTGGGGGGGTATATACCTAGAAGCAGAACTGCTGGGTCATAGGTAATGTGTGTAATTTAGTAATTAACATCAGACTGTTTTCCAAAGTGGCTGGAGCAATTCACATGCTCACCAGCAGCCTGTGAGAATTGCTGTTGCTCTGCTTCCTAGCCAACACTTAGTATTGCCAGTCTTTTTCATTGAAGGGATTCTGAAGCCTGTATAATGATATCTCAGTAGTCATTTCATTAACAACTAATGATTAATGAAATTAAATGCTTTTTCATATGTGTATTTGCCATTTAGACATCCTCTTTGTGATATCGTCTTTTCGTGTTGAAATCTTCTACCCATTTTTTCTGTTTGGCTGTCCTTTTCCTATTGGTGAAGTTCTTTGTATATCCTGGACAGAAGCTCTTGTTGGTTTCTCTCACTCTATGGCTAGCCTTTTTATTCTGTTAATCGTGTCTTCTGATGGTCAGAAGATTATAATTTTAATGTAGTCCAATATATCAGTTTTCTCTTAAAGAACATCTCAATTCTGACTAGCCACATTCCAAGCGCTCAGTAGTCACTTCCATGGCAGCAGTATTGGACAGAGCAGCCCTGAAGTTTTGTTTTGTTTTTCTCATATAGATCTACCACACACGTAAAATTATTTTGGTGTATGCAATAAAGTAGGTGTCAAGTTTTGTTTTTTCTATGTTGATATACAGTTGACCCAGCACCATTTATTGAAAATATTATCCTTTCCTCACTCCTCTATTGTACCTCTTTGTCATAAATCAAGTGTCCATATATGTGTTTGTTTTTGGTCTCTCCATTCTGTTTCACTGATTTACCTACGCCTGCATCACTACCACACTGCCTTTGTAACTGTAGCATTTAGTCCGAACCCAGTAGTATTTTGTTTACAGATCTCTTCTAGAAAACAGTTAAGAGGTTTGGCACTGCAGGCGGGGCAGGATAAGGAGTCTGGGTTCAAATGTTGACCACTCCGCTCTTTATCTGTGTAATCCCAGCAAGTTAACCTCTCCATAAACCTGTTTGGTTCGTAAGAGGATAAATGTGGGGACAAATTTATGTCATAGGGTTGTTGATACGGTTTCATGGATAAAAAGTGCTTAGTAAGGCCTGGCACAGAGTAAGCGCTGGATGAATACTAGTGAGTGGAAATCAGAGGGATTTGTTCTCTTGTCTTTCCCAAGATTAGGCGTCCCCAGGGGAAAGGGGCAGCTCTTCATTTACATACCTCTCCCACCCCCATCCCTTAATGATTAACACACTGCCCGGCACGTAGTAGAGGACTCAATAAATGTTTGTTGAGTTAGTCAGTTTAGCTACGAAGTTTGTTGGTTCAGCTAGAGAAGAGTGACTGAGGACAAAGAGCGGCACCGCGAGCAGGACGCCAGGGGGAGCAAGAGCCCGCACTCTCCCGATATCCCGAGAGTCCCCGCGCGCCGCGACGCCGTGCGTCCTGTTTTGGGCGGAAGCACAGGGAGAGAAGGAGGAGCTATCCTGGGGGACGCCGCCTCGCCTGCGGCGTGGGGCTTGCTTCCGGGTTGCGCTCCCGGAAGTAGGAAGTTGTCGGCCCATCCTCGCCCGGCGGCTGCTGTCCCCGAGGCGGGAGGAGCCCGAGGGGGCGCGGGCCCCGCATGTGAGTGACTGGGGCCCGAGGCCGGGAGGGGGGAGGCCGCCCCGTGACAGCCTCGCCGCCGCGCCCGTCTATGACCTCCTCGCGCAGCCCCTCCTCACCGCTGCTGCCACCCTGCACCGCAGCGTTGATCCCTTTTCCGAGTCTCTCTCCTTTTGCAGACTGACGGCATTCCCTGGTAGCTCCCCCGGGATCAACTCCCTTAACACAGCTCTCTTTCCTTTGCTCCTCCGGGAAGAGCAAAACGAGGCCGACCCTGCTTGAATTTGTTCTCAGGCGTTACAGCAGTGTCCAAATCGAGCAGCGCTAGCCAAGTACAGATTTCTGCCCTTTTGACTTTTTTTGGTGGTGGGTTTTTTTTTTAAATGTAGTAGATTCCCTGCCTCCCTCTTAAACATCTTTTCCTAATAATTAAGGGGGAAATACTTTTTCTAAAAATGTGTGAACTGGGCATGTGATAAACCTGGCATCTCGGATTTCAGAAAGGAATATGACTTGGTTTATTGGTAAGGGTAAATGAGCTGTTTGTAATCGCCTCTTAGTACAAGGAAATCTACCTTCTTCATGTTCCTGTAGTATTTGAAGACTATTAACCCTGCAGGCCAAACTTTCTCTGGTCTGAGAGCTGTCATAGTCTTGGTATTCGCCAACATGTTTCTTTTAAAGTATTTAGCCATCAGTCACCTTATGATACGGACTACTCCCACATGCTTAGAATTCTGACTTTTCCGATTGCTCACTTGGTAGTTCCCATCATGGAATCTTCTACAGACACCTCTCACTTAATATACTGGCTTATTTGAATTTGAGTTGTCACAACTTCCTTTAGGGAACAACATGCCTTAAAAAAAAACTGAATTCAGCTTGGCTGCAATGAAGTTTTGACTGAAGGTTCACACAGCCCAACTTTCGTACCAGGAAAAGGCCTTTTGTGCCCAGGACTGAAACATTTTTCAAGACTGAGTTTGAATCCCAGTTCCTCGTCAGCTACATTTCAACACCAAAAAGAATGTCCAAGTGCTGGATTCCTAACCTGCTCACCTAAACACTCATCATCAGGCTGATGCATTAAAAAAAGAAAATTCTATTGGGATCTGGATTTTGGGGGGGAAAAAAAGTAAAATTAATAAACCGTTAGTTACATTCAATTAGTTTGGAAAGAGAATGGTCACTTTAGGTCTTTTAAGTTTGTTCAACATTAATCAGGTTCTGTGCCTAAGGTAAATTTCTATGTCTGTTCTTAGTTTTTTGTGTTATTTTCTCCAATTGTCTCTGCTTTCAAGAAATTCACAATTTAATGTGGGAGGTAGACAGGGAAATAGATGTAATATAAAGTGATAGAGTTATATAAGTTGAAAGGGCCAAGATCAAGGTCAAAGAGTTCACTTATTGAGCAGAGCACTGGAGGCTAGGCTTTTTAGACGGAGGAAATTGTGTGTACAAAGGAAAAAAGATGTGAAACATCAGTATGATAGTGTAGAATGTGAGGAAGGATTAATGGGAAATGAGGTGGAACAAGTAGGCAGTGACCAGCTCTTAAAGGACCATGGTAAGTATTATAATTTGAACTTCATCTTATAACAACTGTTATTAGGTATTTAATTTGTCTGGATATTGGAACAAATGTTTTACATACATCATTTTACAATTCTTTTAACAGCATTGTGGGGTAGGCATAATTAGCCTCATTTTATGAATGAAAATTGTAAGGCATAGAGAGGATAAGAAGTGTCTCATGGCTACATAGTAGGTAGAAAATTCTAGAATTTGCATCCAGCTTTTTCCACCTCCAGTGCCTGTGTTCTTAACCACTGTGCTAAACTGTGCTTCAGCAGAGAATGAAGAGTCTTTGGAAGGTGCTTATCATGAACCAGTTTGTATTTCAGAAAAATAACTTGTGGACAGGGTAGAGGATGGATTAAGGAGAAGGAGAACTGAAATGTGGAGTTAACTATATCTTTGCGATGGTTTTTAGAAGATATGTTAAGGGCCTTGACTGTGCCATTAATGTAGAGAGGAGGGAATGAATATGAGAATTATACAGGAGGTTAAATAAGAGGATTTAGTGATAGTTTCATTGGTAGGAATGAGGTAGGAGAAGGAAAGTTTTTAAATTCGGAGGACTAGTGTTTCCATTAAGAAAGGGAATACAATAGAAGGAATGGGTTGAAGGGGAAAAATAATGAGTTCAGTTATGGACATATTATATACAGGGAAGCATGGGAAATTTGGGTCATGGTGTCTTCTAGGTAGTTCAGTAGACCTTGAGCTGTGGAGAGAGTTCTAGACTAGAGAAGAGATTTGGGAATCACTAATAGCTGGTGGTTAAAGTATTGGAGGGAATGGGAAGAAGGTCAAGGACAACTCCGGTGGCTACCAGCATTTGGAAAGAGAACAATAGAATTATGCCAAGGTTTGAGAGCACTTGAGGAACAATAGATGAGTATTAAATAGCAACAGCTGCTGCAGAGAGGTTAGATAAGGTAATAATTGAAAAACATCTTTTGGATTTGGCATTTAGAAAGCCATTGGCGACCTTAGTGAGAACAATATCAGTGGGGTGAGGGGGCAGAAATATGACTTCAACATTCGTTAATAAATGAATGGTGACCTGAGAAACGAGAGTGAGTCTCTAACAGGTCTAAGTCAGTGTTGAATCATATTCACTCTTCGGAGGTTCTCTCTGTCGCAAAGCTCATTTCTGCCAGAGCTGAATCTTCTTTTTGGAGGTAAAGAGATTAGATTGCCATCAAGCCTCAGCTGATTTCACTCAGTCCCCTCATGCTTGATGCTTGGCCGTGACTTTGCGTTTGATTTTTTTTTTAAAGGACCAGAGTTTTTTTGTTGTTTAATTAACAACATATCCAACTACATGCCAGTAGTATTCCTCTAGTAAGACAATAAAAAATGTCTCCAGACATCCCTGAAGGGCAGAATCTCCTCCGGTTTGGAACCTCTGATCTACCGAAAACCAGGAGGGCTCATTAGCAAGATCCCAAGGTACTCTTAGAAATATCACTAAGTTACTAGTAACTACCTTTTGGTTAACCTGGGAAATGTGTCAATCTCTGGGAAGAAGGATGTGCAGCTTGCAAAAATATATTCAGTATTGCAATATCATTCTGTACTTGAATTACCAAAAAAGAAAAAAACTTGTTTTTTGTAATACAAACTAGGAGTTTGATGAGATTTTTATATGTATCAAAAGGGAGCAGAGGTTTATAAAGTTTACAAGACAGTCATCAAAAATGGTGTTGGTTGTTCCTCTTAGCCTCATCTGCACTTTTGTCCCCTTCAGGTTTCTCCCAAGAGCACACCAATGTCATGGTCTCTTCTGCTGCAGGGATACCTGCATGTGATCCCACCTCCCAACAGGCACACTTTACAATTTTTTACTGGAATTGTTTCTAGAATTCCTTTCTGATCCTCTACTGAGTTTTAATGGATTTTGACTGGGTATTGTTGGATACTTTATTATAATATATTTAAGTGAACATTATCCCTACTTTCTTAGGATGTTTTTGTTAATTTAAACAGGAAAATGCTATCTCTGGAATCACGGGTCACAAAACCAAGATGTGAAAAATATTGTAATAAGTTATCACTTTATTCTTTTTGCAGGAATCATTGTAGTCAATCACTTTCCAGTTCTCAGCCACTCAGTTGTGATCGAGAGACACATGGTTTTGGAACTGCCCGCTCAGAGTAGGAAGATACTTGGTAAGGGAGGCGGCCGGCATAAAAGTTAAAAGCACCAACCAAACCTGAAATCAGGCACCCTTGGGTTCACATCCTGGCATGTTATGAAACCTTTCTGAGCCTTAGTAAAGTCTGTGGATGTCTGTGAAATGAGATTAATTACATCTACCTTATAAGATCCAGTAGTGGTTCACTGAGATAATGTTTCCAGAGTGTTTAGAACAGCATCTGGATACGGGTGGGAATGGAAATAAAAATGCAATTGCACATACGTCTTTAGTTTCTAATGAATTGAATTTTTCTCCTTCCTGAAGTATTCATAGACTCTTAGAATTTTGGAGTTGGAGGAGACTTTAAAAACCTCATAGCCTAGTCATCTTATTTTTTGGATGCAGAAATAGACCAAGTAACTTAGCCAAAATAATTTCACTAGTGATTGGCAAAGCTGGAATGAAAACTCATCTCTCTTCTCTCCTAATCCAGTGCTACTTCCATTTTCCAGCTATAATGTTTAAACACAACTCTATGGAGAACCAAAAAGTCATTCTCGGCATGTATGGCAAATCACGCCTTGCTTGCTCCCTGTGGTGCCATGGGCGTGCACCACTGCACATCTCTGACTCGTTTATGCCCAGTGATGTTCCTTAGGAGTAACTGGGAATTTTGTGATTACAAAATTAATATAGGTAAAGTTTGGAAAGTATGAAAAAGCACAAAGTAAATAAAAATCAGCTATAATCTCATTGCTCAGAGATCATCTACTCCTGACTTAATTGGAAATGCTACATCCTAATTTGTGGTTTTGTTTTTTGTGTTTTTTGTTCTTGTTGTTAGTGTAGCTCTTAATGCTTTGTAAACCCTCCTCTGACTGCTAATCATAAATAGCTTAGTGAAAAGAGTGGGAAGTCCATGTGAGGCTCAGGTGACAACTGACTGGTGGTCTCAGATAAGTCACTTTCTCACCTAGAAATCTACTTTCTATAGGTTTGCCTGTTCTTGACTTTTCGTATAAGGGGCAATCGTATAATAAGTAGTCCTTTGTGACTGTCATCTTTCACTTAGCATGTTTTTAAGGTTCATCCCTGTTGTAGCATGTATCAGTACTGCATTCCATTTTATTGGCGTTTTTTGACATTTATATTTTAATATAAAGGATAATAAGCCAAATTACAGCTAACTGTTAAGGTTTTTTTGTTTTTTGTTTTCTTAATTCTAGGGTGCAAAAAAAATCAGTTCAGGGGGCTTATTTCTGGACAAATGATCCCTCGGTCTTTCCCGTAGCAGGCTCCTAAGCAATCCTCTAAGTCTAGTCAGTCACATATGATACTGAGTGGTGAGTCTTTCATGTTTGCTGCTTATAATTGCTAAGTGGTCAATATCTAGTGTTTTCACTTCTGAGTAAGGGAAAAGTCACTTTGGTCCATTAATTCACCCACTCGCACCTGGAGGATATTAACCAACTCTGCTATTACAAAGACATGAGTTTCATCAATGTCTTGCGAGGTGAACTTCTTCCCCAGGACGTTGGACTCATCCAAGTACAGCAGAAACTGCTTCATGGCAGGATCAGTTTCTATAAGCACTCCTTTCAAGATGTTGACTATCTTTTCCCTGTCAGAAGGTGCAGATGACCTCAAGAATGCTCCGCCCACAGACCCAGCTGTGCCTCCCATTTTATTGTTCAATAATATTTCATTATATGGATATACCACATTTTGTTTATCATTCATCAGCTCTTGGACATTTGAGTTGCTTCCATTTTGATGCTATTCTAAATAATACTGCTATTAACATTTGTGTTCAAGTTTTTGTGTGAACATGTTTTCAGTTCTCTTGGGTACATACCTAGGAGTGAAATTGCTGGGTCATGGGGTAACTATGTTTAACTTTTTGAGGAACTGTCAAACTGTTTTCCACAGTGGCTGTACCATTTTATATTCCCACTGGCAATGTATAAGAGTTCCAGTTGCTCCCTGTCCTCACCAACACATATTATCTGACTTTTTGGTCATAGCTATCCCAGTGGATGTGAAATGGTATCTCATTGTGGTTTTGATCTGCATTTTTCTGATGGCTAATGATGTTTAGTACCTTTTTATGTGTTTATTGGCCATTTATATTAATACATCTTTTCTGGAAAAATGGCTATTCAAATCCTTCATCTATTTTTGATTATTGGTCTTTTTATTAATGTTGATGATTTGTAAGAATTCTTGCTGTATTCTCTTTACTACCCTCTATCAGATATATGATTTGCGAGTATTTTCCCCCATTCTGTAGGTTGTCATTTCACTTTCGTAATGGTATCATTTCAGGTACAAAAGTTTTTTATTTTGATGAAGTCCAATTTATTTTTTCTTTTGCTCCTTGCTCTTTTATGTTGTGTCTAAGAAGCCATTGTTTAATCCAGTATCATGAAGCTTTTCCCCTATATTTTCTTCTAAGAGTTTCATAGTTTTGGCTCATAAGTTTAAGTATTTAATCCATTTAGATTAATTTTTGTGTATGGTATAAAGAAAGATCCAACTTCATCCTTTTACATGTGCATATCCAGCACCATTTGTTGAGAATACATGTTTTAAATTACACTTGGGTCTCGGTATACTCAAGGGATTGGTTCTGGGACCCCCGAATATATCTAATCTGCAAATACTCAAGTCCTGCATTCAGTTCTGGGGAACCCATCTATACAAAAAGTTGGCCCTCTGTATGTACAGATTTTGTGTCCTGCAAATACTGTATTTTCGATCCTCATTGGTTGAAAAAAATGCGTTTATAAGTGGGCCCATGCAGTTCAAACCAGTGTTGTTTGAGGTCCAACTGTAGTTTGCACCATCCCCTTATCTGAGTGTGGGGAGTTCCTCCCTTCCTCCTCCAGTTCTTCAAAGTCTAGATTTCATACCTGTTATTCTACCATTAGAAGTCTGCTGATTCTGATCAAATTGATGTGGGTTAAGGCCCAGGTATAAGCATTTATGAAAAGCTCACTAGGTTATTCCAATGTGCAGGCTAGGTTAAGACCTAACGAACTAAAGGTTTAAAAAGGACCAAAGAGAAGGAGTCATTGGGAGGCACGTTGCCAGAAGAGATATGCTAATGTGTGTGCTGAGTTGTGGCATTTCAGGCCTCCTTTTCTCTGCTGGAGCAACGTGGTTGTTGTCCTCTACCCTACAGGTGGCAGCATCTCCTTGCTGAAAGAATACACGTGTACCATGTCAGTGCTTTTTAAGGTTAGGAGTGAAGCATGTGAAATAAGGGGACTCCTCTGTATTTAAAAAAAAGACAAAAACCTAGTAGAAGAGAGTATACACCCTGAGCACTG
This sequence comes from Lemur catta, assembly GCF_020740605.2. Lineage (NCBI taxonomy): Eukaryota > Metazoa > Chordata > Mammalia > Primates > Lemuridae > Lemur > Lemur catta. Next base: position 46,364,146 of record NC_059129.1, read on the forward strand.
TTCGTCCTCCTGTAAATGAGAGATAGTATTGTTCTGTAACACAAGCACTTTTTAAAAAGAACTATTTAATTTTATTTTATAAATGGTACAGAGAGACCTTTACTTTGCCATTTTAGTTTTTACCTTTTATTTTAGGGGCACTGTGAAATAATCTGGCTTTAAAATAACTGCAAACACAAATTAAATTTTGAAATTCCTTGTAGATCTTAGGTCTTTTAAGTATATAAAATACAAATAAAATGTCCTTTATTGTCTAAAATCATATCTGTGGAAAAGCATGAGGATGCAAGCTGCAAGGTCTGTAGAGCTTCCATGCCATGGTTTTGTATTATCTGGAATCCTTACACTGACGAGAATAAAGCTTATTAGCTTGTTTCCCCCAGTAAATCTCACCTTCAGTGATCAGTTCCTCCTCTCGTGTTGCTAAAAGGTGTATCTGGTATCATTGGAAAGAAATAATTGACCAACAACACTATCCATATTCAGTTTTTTTTAATTTTTAGTAAACTACCAGTAACAGGTCTCCTATGGTTAGTTTCAGAAATCTTTCTGGATGCCCGTAGTGCTGCAGAGTGCCAATAGGATTCATTGTGCTCTAGACTTGTGCTCAGAATGTTTAGGAACCAGTGCTGGTCTGTACACTGTTACTAGCCCACAATTAAATAACATTTAAAAACTTGTATAGCAAATTGTATAGCAATTTGACATTGTCTCAGCATATTCATTAGGTTTTATAAAAGTATTGGTCTGCAGTGGACTGGGAAAAACACAAAACTGGTCCTTCCCCTCAGATGGTCAAGAAACATTGTTCTAAAGAAAGTAGTATCTTTGAGGGGGAAGTACCTAAACCATCTTTCTTTTTTACATTCATTTTCTCTCTCTCAGGGATTTTATATTGGAAGACATGGATCTTGCTGCCAATGAGCTCAGCATTTATGACAAACTTTCTGAGACTGTTGATTTGGTGAGACAGACAGGCCATCAATGTGGCATGTCAGAGAAGGCAATTGAAAAATTTATCAGGCAGCTCCTGGAAAAGAATGAGCCTCAGAGGGGACCACCCCAGTATCCTCTCCTTATAGCTGTGTATAAGGTAAGGATATATTCTGGCTTGGCAGTCACTTAGAGCACAAACTGTCCAACATTCTTCCCAAATATCATTGTTGCCTGATTGCACCATTGAGCCTTGTTTTTTCTGTGAATAAATTGGCCTTTGTTCTTGTTACCATGTGTTACTAGGAAATTTGACTATGTTGTTAAATGTCCTAGATGAAAGCTGTGTATTTATAATTAACGCATTGACTGCCACACTAGAAAAAAAAAGTTTTCCTTCGGCCTGCAGTGTTTTATTATAAAGAAAGAAGAAAAACTTCAAAAACAAAGCCATCCTTTTTAATTTAATGAAAAATTTGTTATTTTTTATTGTTTTCTGTGTGTGAGTTGTATGCAATTAAATTGTCAATATTAAGTATAACAATAAGAACATCAACAAGTAAGATTTTCATAAACCAACTGCAGGGGTTTGCCCAGGGGGCCACCCATCACATAACATGTGTGCCACAGCATGGCAGCATGAGTTGCCTGCGCACCGCACAGCTCCCAGGTAAAGAGATGTGTGAGTTACGTATGTTTCACAAGGCCCTGGCTCAAAACTAGCTTGAGTTAAATAGAACTCACATGGTAGTTAATGTGTTAAACTCTATTTGTGTGTATTTTTTAATGGTGGACATAGCTCCTGATGGTGTGGTAGAAGCTTGGTGAGCCTTGCAGTCCTTATAGCTCTCAAGTTTTAAATGCTTCCAAAAGTGAATGTAAATGGCTTGTTTATGAAAATGGATTAGTTCTTAAGACACATTGGAAATAGAAGAGGCCTGTTTTTTTCTTGGCATTAAGTATTTTGTTTGCTGGGACAGTTATTAATGCCTTTCCTGTGTTTTCTCGTAGGTCCTCGTAACCTTGGGATTAATCTTGCTCACTGCCTACTTTGTGATTCAACCTTTCAGCCCATTAGCACCTGAACCTGTGCTTTCTGGAGCTCCCGCCTGGCGCTCACTCGTCCATCACATTCGGCTGATGTCCTTGCCCATTACCAAGAAGTACATGCCAGAAAATAAGGGAGTTCCTGTTCGTGGCGGTGGTGAGAACAGACCCTTTCCAGGTAGAATGCTGCATTTATTGTTTATCAGATACAGTTTTCTTGACAGTGTAATGAGGGGGAAAAGCAATAACATTTATTGATACCTAAGGAGAGACACCTTCCCTATATTGTCTCATTTAATTTAGTCCCACTAAAACTCTGCAGGATGAGCTTTATTATCTCCATTTTCCCAGACTGAGAAACTGAGACTCAGATTAAGAAACTTACCAGAGAAACACATCTGCTGGAGCCAAATTCAGAACACGCATGGTAGGGATGACTGTTTGCCCAGGAGGTTTTGACTGTATCTCTCTCTATCGCTTTCTCTCCTGTGATCCCTATCCATAATGGATGTTTATTTATTTATTTATTTATTTATTTATTTTTTGAGACAGAGTCTCGCTCTGTTGCCTGGGCTAGAGTGCCGTGGCATCAGCCTAGCTCACAGCAACCTCAAACTCCTGGGCTCAAGCGATCCTTCTGCCTCAGCCACCCGGGTAGCTGGGACTACAAGCATCTGCCACCATGCCCGGCTAATTTTTTTGTATATGTATTTTAGTTGTTTGGCTAATTTCTCTCTATTTTTAGTAGAGATGGGGGTCTCACTCTTGCTCAGACTGGTCTCGAACTCCTGAGCTCAAATGATTCACCTGCCTCAGCCTCCCAGAGTGCTAGGATTACAGGCGTGAGCCACCATGCCCGGCCCATAATGGATGTTTAATAAATAGCTATTGAGTTATTGAAAGCATCTGAGTCCAGCTTGCTTTTAACCGGATCCTTTAATAGTCCTTGGCCTATTGAGCTAGGTTTTTGTCTAAGTATATCCCACTCTTTCAATTTAATCTTTCTCTCTGTCACAGCTCACTTAATGTAGTGCTCAAAAGTGTATCAATTTTGGCAGTAAGTTGAATTTAAGAAACACTTAGGTTTAGTCACAGTGCATCAGTGGCAGCATAGGAATTCATAGTCTGACAGACCATTTGAGGGATTTCTGTTTGAGAATAATGTAACATGTGATAAGACCTGAAATTTACTTTTTGAGAAAGACTAGAGGGATATTATTTTGATGATGTTTATTTGTCCATATTGGAGGAATATGTACATTAATATTACAAATGGATTATAGAACTTTTTGTGTAACCATGTTCTGAAACCTTTAGGATCCAGCATAACTTTTAGAAAATATGTTTTCAGAAAAAATTTGCTAGTTTAAGCTTTATTTTTATTTTTACTTATTTAGTTTTTTTTAGACAGTCTCACTCGGTAGCCCCAGCTAGAGTGCAGTGGCATCATCATGGCTCACTGTAGCCTCAAACTCCTGGGGTCAGGCGATCCTCCTGCCTCAGCCTCCCTTGTAGCTGGGACTACAGGTGTGCACCACCACGGCCAACTAATTTTTTTTCTATTGTCTTTTTAGTATAGATGGGGTCTCATTCTTGCACAGGCTGGTCTTGAACTCCTGAGCTCAAGCTATCCTCCCGCCACCTTGGCCTCCCAGAGTGCTAGGATTACAGGAGTGAGCCACTGTGCCTGGCCCAATATAAGCTTTATAATCATAAAGCTTCTTTATGCCAAGACCTAATCAGTCATAAAAATCATCCCTTGGGTCGGGTTTCCTTTGAAAGATATTTTTGTCCACTTGAGGAAGGCATGGAAAAATTTCCAAAATTATATCAAAATCAAAGGAAGGGAAACATTGTAAGATAATTCATTTTAAAAAAAAAAATCAACAGTTCATACATTTAGTTCTTAAATTCCAGATATAACTTCCTTGTATTTATTGGGAAGGTTATTTTTGAAAGGTCACACAGAGCTCAAAAATGAAGTTTCCAACCCCTGCAGGAAGGTCCAGAGCATTTGGAGGAAAAACTCACAGAAACTTGTCAGTTAGGCCAGGCTGTGCTGCTTCCTCAGACACGTCAGTGTCGTTTCCTGACTGTCTTCCCTTCACAGCCTCCTTAATGACAACTTCTACTCTCGGCACATGGATGAAGTAAGCAGAACCTGGTCGATGGCATCACTTTCTTCCCCCTGTCGTGTAGAGTGAGTCTCCATAGACTGTTGAGTTGCAGCAGGGGATAGCCAATGGACAGTGATTGCTCCTTCTCTAAATCATAGTTTAAAAAATTCAAGAAACACTAGTGTCTTGTCAACAAGCCAGATTATTTGGTCCACTTCAGATTAATATTTTGCCTTGCAGATGGAAATAAAATGAGTCCTTGGAGCTGACCTCAGTGGTTAAGGAGAGAGGGCATTGGAAGGGTGTGGTTTCAGCTCTTTAATGTTGTTGATGCTATTAAAGTGCTGTTTTTACTTATAAATGTGGACATTGACGCACTGTATTTTCCTATTTTTGATAATTCTGGGAAGCTGTAGACATGTAAAACTAATTGTTTTGCATAGCATTTGGAAGAAAAATTATGAATACATTAGGAAACGAAGGGTAAATAGAAACACATGGGGGAGAATTAGGTGCAACAACTGGGAACTTCTAGGCCTGTGAAAGGCCTGTAAGACAGTGGGAAAAATGAAAATATGCCTTTTTTTTTTTTTTTTTTTTTTTTTTTTTGAGACAGAGTCTCACTCTGTCACCCGGGCTGGAGTACAGTGGTGGGATCATAGCTCACTGCAGCCTCAAACTCCTACAATCCTCCTGCCTCAGCCTCTAAGTAGCTAGGACAACAGGTGCACACCACCATGCCTGGCTAATATATCATTTTTAATGTCTTGGTACCAAAAAACAACTTCCTTCAAGTTAGGATTACTTAGCAGTACATTTAAAATAAATGCAGGGGAGAATGGCATGGCAGATTCAGCAACGGAAACCCCCTGAGCATATTGTTTCCTTAACTGCTGGCCTGTCTGACCTCCCAGGGTCATCTGGTGCTCCTTGCAGTGGCGCCTTGGGAATGATGGGGGGCAGCTGGAGCCTTGGTGACGGAGTAGAAGCATTACCACCAATGGTCAGGGGTTTTCTCCTGACCCTACCTGCGGAGCAAAAGGGCAACAGAAGTGGGGTTCTTTTCTAGGTTTCAGCCTTGGGTAGGAAATCCTGCCCCTGAATCCTCTTGATGAGGAGAATGAAGTGACTTTGACTTTGCAGTGAGTCATATAAACATCTCACTCTATTGCAAAAATAAGTAAATAAGCTGACACTTATTTGGTTTTTACCAGGTAACAGACCCTATTGAAGGGACTTTCCATATATTGGCTCATTTAATCTTTGCAACATCCCGGTGAGGTAGTTTGAGGTTTATGCCCATTTTACAGATGAAGACACCGAGGCATAGTAAAGTTAGGTCTCTTGCTCAGGGTCCCAAGGCTATTAAGTCATAGAGCCACGATTTGAACTCAGGTAGCCAGTCTTCAGAGTCTGAGCTCTTAACTCTGTTGAGAGTAGTTTGTAGCTCTGTAGTGACCTGAAGAGTCGAGCTTTAAGTTTGAATTTGGAGTCCTACACTCTTCTTTCTCTCAGATCATCAGATACTGTCTCTCTCAGCTCCCCAGTCCCTGAAGAGACAAGGTTCTTTCTGGCTGGTACTGCAGTTCCAAAGATAAATGGTCTTCCAAGCCATTGGCCGTTTAGAATTTTCCTGCACTGGTCTTTCCTGAGCATTCAGCCCAGCTCATGCTCTCAGTCTGCACCCTATGGGTAATGTTCGACTTAGTCAGTCCGTTCTCTTACTGACCCATAGTTTGCCCTTCACAGTCACTTTCTTATTTCTTTTTTTCCTCCTGGCCTCCTATCTTTATATCCACTTTGCTCCTACCAGCTGTCCTCTTGGCTTTTACCATTTCCATGGAATCATTAAGTCTTGGAGCTAAAAAGAACCTTTAGAATTAATCTAGCATATATTCCCATTTTGTAAAAAAAAGAAACAGGCCAGGAAAGGTGAAGGAACTTTCTTACCCAGATGAAAGTGGCAAAATAGCATTTGAACCTTAGTTTCTTAACTCTAGTCTAGCATTCTGTCACACTTACTGCCTGCCGTCACTGCCCTCAGCCAAGCCAGGTGCCAGCATGTTAAACCCAATTATTTTGTTTGCAATTGTTTTGTGACATTTTCTGGCCACTTTTAAATTAAAACACCCGTTTATACTGAGGAAGCCTGGGGTAGCTCTCACATATAGTGAGAAGGTATACCTCTGTACTGCTCAGTTAGAGCTTTATGCATCCATGGGCCTTCAAGGAAAGAATGAAGGGCATGCAGCAGCAGCCAGGAGTTTGGGGAGTAACAAATCATTCATTGACTTACAACTAAGGACCTAGTCTGACTTAAAAAGTCCAGGCCAGTGCCCGAAGATAAAATGCCTGGCCCTCAAGGAGTATCTTACTCTTTCGTTTGCAAAATAAGCTTACCTTCTGTGATAAGACCAGGTATGTTAAGCACTTACTGTATACCAGGCACTGTGCTATGTGCTTTATATTCATTTCTCAGTCTTTGCAATAGTAACATAAGGTAGATATTATTTTATGTCCATTTCAAAGATGAGGAAACTGATGTGCAAGGGGATTGAGTAACTTACCTAAAGTCTCATATTTATAGAAAAATTTTTGTATAAGTGAGAACTCATGAAAATAGATGGACTCTTTTGTTTGGAGTTGTTCAGATACCTTGCTTCCTGGAAGTAAGGCTATTGGCGAAATGATTTCTTGGGCTCCTTCCATCCCTACAGTGTATGAAAATGGCTCTGGGCATGCTGCCACCCATGCAGGGGACCTGGCAAAAGCCACTTCCAGGCTTTCCCCCTGCCTCATGCCCAGGATATGGGAAGAGGTACTATGCAAAATGAGCTCCTGGAGAGTAGCCTGGTTAAATACTGAGCACGGGCCAGTGAAAGTCATGGGAACTTTGTCACGAGCTTTGCAGGCTTTTCTTGGGTATATTTCTAATATAAGAAATCATGAGGTTTTATTTATTTAATCTTTATTTTGAAGTTTCTGTGAATCCAGATAGCTCATTTGATTTTTCTCCCCATGGACTTGATTCTATAGTTAAAGCTTCTGGTTCGTTAGCCTCCCTTTCTCCCCCCCCCCCACCAACTCATTCATTCATTCAGTGAATGTTTACTGAGACTCTGCTATATGCCAGACACTGTTCCCAACAGAGCAGTGAACAAAACAGACAGACAAACCCCTGCTCTTGTAGAGCTGGTCTTGGCCTTTTCCCTTTCTTTCTTCCCTATCTTTTTTACCCAGAGGGAGTTTTTGGTCCTGGAAAGAAATCTCTTTTTTCTTTTTGCCAGGTTAGTAATCTGTGTAAAAGGACTCTCCCCACTAAGAATTCCAGGGTATATTATGGCTGCCCACAGTGAACGAGCCTAAGTGAGTTTTCTTTGTAAACAACTCTCAGGCACCATGAAGTCTCCTGATGGGTCAGACGTTGGCCCACCCACTTTTCTGCAGAGTGCCCGACTTGTAAAGATGGGTGGGAGGTTACAGTTTCTGTACTTTGACTTCAAGGCTCTGTTTTGTCTGAGAGACCATTTTTGACATCTCAGATAGTGAAATGGTTCCACATCATGGTAAGAATTTGGAATATAGGTCATGAGCTTTACTGAACTCTAATGTAGAGAGTTTCTCTTCTCTGTTACACTTTTTAAATTATTATTATTATTTAAAATAGCTGGTATAGGAGGATATCTGTAGTAAGGAAGCCTTGGAAATTCAAAGAAAGATAGGAAGTTGCTATGTAACTTCCACTGTCCTTTCTGTCTGGTGCTGCGGGAAGAGTGAATGGAACAGAGGAGGGTTGGGAAGAAGTGAGATGCAGCACATTAGGTTGCAGCATATTAGGTTGAAGAAAAGTTGTGACCAGGGTGGCATGGAATGGGCTGGCTGTGTGCTGTTGGCTGTTTTCCAGGATAGGATTTCATTCACTTTGTGGCTTGATGGTTCCAGCCAGTTGTCTAGAGAACACGTCAGACAAAACCTTTTCAGATAGTTGGAGGCCAAGCTGGAGTCTGGCCACATCTTTGTCTGTTGTCGGGGATTCTGTGGGAAGGGAAGGATGAGCCCACACCACACCCCCCTGCCCAGTCTGCTGCCCACCCATTGCTCAGTCTTTCCACCAAATGTAAGCACATTCTTTATCTACCTTGATGGTCTCAAGGCTACAGAGAAATCAGAAGTAGTTCTTTCTCTTGAGGTTTGGGCTCCCTTAATTCGGATGGACGGCATAGGCTCTGCCCCATCTTGGTGATCCTTTTTCCTCATTGTTTTCCCTGTTTGCTGGCCCCTAGCCTGGCCACTGTGCCTCTGCTCCTGCCAAGTACCTCTCCAGGGGCCTGTCTTCTGAGATGACTGAGGTCTTCATTTCAAAGTTGATATTTTCAGCTTCAGTTTTCATGATCTTCAAAGACATTTTTACTTGGAAGATACATAAAATACGGACATACAAAGACAATAAAGAGATGTAAGATTTTGATTTTTAAAAAATACTTTTAATCAAGTAAAATTTCTCACCTCTATCCTTTTAACTCTTCTACTCAAGCAACCGCTAGTATACATCCTTTCGGTATTCAACGTTCTCAGTTTTTCCGTGTTTATATACTTAAATATACTTAGTATATACAAATGTAAAATACTTTTTCAGTTCACACACAACAAAAGGGCTCATGTACATATTTTTGGCTAGACACATTGAATTAGTTTCTAAGGCTGCGGAAACAAAGTGCCACCGGCTGAGTGGCTTGAAACAACAGAAATTTATTATCTCATGGTTGTGAAGTCTGGAATTCTGAAATGGTGTTGGTAGGGCCACGCTCCCTGTCAAAGACTCTAGGGAAGAATCCTTGCATGTCTCTTCCTGTGTCTGGTGGTTGCTAGCGATTCTTGGCATTCCTTGGCTTGTGGGAGTATCCCTCCAACCTCTGCCTTCATCTTCACGTGGCTGTCTTCCTTCTGTGTGCGTGTCTGTGTGTGTTCTCTTCTGATAAGGATATCATTTAGAGTGGATTTGGGGCTCATTTTATTTCAGTATGACCTCATCTTAATTATGTCTGCAAAGACCCCATTTCCAAAGAAGGCTACATTCTGAGGTTCCAGGAAAGACATGAAATTTGGGGGCTATTAAACCCCAGTAAACACATTTTTGAGAACTTTATATTATTCCATTCTGTTGAATATTCTGTAGTTTAACCAGTTTCCGGGGGTGGGGGGGTTGTTTTGTTTTATTTTGTTTTTGCTGTTACAAAAAATGCACCTGGGACAAACATATGCATATATTTTTATGTATGTACTATTATTTCTATAAGGTATATTCTTAGAAGTAAAGTAGCTGGGTCAAAGGGCATGTACATTTTAAACTTTAATAAGTACAATCAAATTGTCTTCATAAACTTATACCAGCTTATAATTTCATTAACACTATATATTGAGCATCAGCAGTAGATGTTATCACTGTTTTGCCAGTTAGAAAACTGAACAATAGTATCTCATTTCAAGTTGCATTTCTTTGATGATTAGTGGAATTGGATGTCTTTTCATATATTTTATAGGCAATGTATATTTACTTTTCTATGAATTACTTGTTCATATTATTTCTCCATCTGAAACTTTCTTATCAAATAGAAGCTCATTATATATTAAAGATATAAATTCTTTGCCTCTTATATACAGGTATTGGGCAAATCTGTCCATTTTTTCTTTGTAGCATTTTGGTATGTGCCTTGCTTAGGAAGCCTTCCTTGCTTCCAAGATTATAAAAATTATCCCCTGTGTTTTCCTCTAGTTATTTATTTTTGTTTCTTGGTTTTTTTGAGACCAGGTCTCACTATGTTGTCCAGGCTAGACTTGAACTCCTAGGCTAAGTGATCTACCCACCTCAGCCTCCAAAGTTAACTGGGACTACAGGTGTGTGCCACTATCCTGGCTCTTCTAGTTATTTTTTAAATTTTGTTTTATCTATTTACATCTCTAATTAGTATAGAATGTATTTCATTATATAGTGAAAGGTAGAGATCTGATTTTATTTTCTTTCATGTAGATGGTCACTTGTTCCAATATGATTTCCTTATTCATCTTTTCCTCACTGAATTAAGATCTACCTTTACTGTGAATTAAATATTCATATATATACTGGATCTGTTTCCACACCCTTTTTGTGTTTTATTAAGCTTTTTGACTCTCTCTATATATTTGCTCTCTATAGCGGCAATATATATAGCTTCCTCTATAAAAACATACAGTTGGTTCTCATTCTCTGTGGTGTTATGCTCTGTAAAGTCTCTGAGAACACTGACCAGTGAACACTGAGTCATTGCCTTTAGGGGAAATACAGAGTCAGGCTCCTGCAAGCCTTTGCCACATTTTCATCAGCCAGTCAATTCACAACTTTGTTTGAGGTATGTTTGTGTTTAAAGGTACCTTATTTAATATATATTGTTGATTCATTAACATTAAACTCACACTCAACAGCACTATAACTCATGCCTGAACAAAACGGATCTAACACACATATTTTCTCTGTAAGACATATCACTACCTTTCACTTTTAGCAACACCAGACAGCACTTCAGCAGTACACATGGGGGCTTTTTAAAAAATTAACAAATTTTATTTTCAGAGAAGTTTTGGATTCACAGCAAAATTGAGTGGGGAAAGCACAGAGAGTTCTCACATACCCTCTGACCCCCACACATGCACAATCTCCCATGAGGGCCATTTTAAATAGCAAAATCACCATCAAAAAGCACAGAAATGTGAAAAAAACATGGCACTAAATAGATAATGAAAAGGACACTTGTTTACAGTATGAGAAATGAAGCAAAAAGGCAGAACATTGCCTTGTTCCACCCCACCTGGGATTTGCTGCTCTGTGGATGACTGCAAAAGCCTTGCGAGTATTGATTTGGAGGTAAATTCACAAATAGGAATCTATGAATAATGAGGATTGATTGTACTGTTTTAATTATAGTAGATTTATAGAATGCTTTAGTATCTGGTAAAGCAAATCCCTTATTTCTCTTCAAGAATTTACTGTTACAACTCTTAAAATTCAGTAATAGAAAGACAACCTGATTAAAAATGGACAAAGGATTTGAATAGACATTTCTCCAGAGAAGGTATACAGATGACTAATATGCACATGAAAAGATGCTCAAATTCATTAACCATCAGGAAATGCACCCCAAAACCACAAAGAGATGCCACCTCATACCCTCGCTCAAAAAGACAATAACAGTTGTTGGCAAGGACATGAAGAAAGTGGAACATACACTGCTGGTGGGAATCTAAAAAGATGCAGCTGCTTTCAAAACAGTTTGGCAGTTTCTCGAAAAGTTAAACGTAGAGTTAACCATGTGACCTAGTAATTCCACTTCTAGGTATATCCTCGAGAGACCTGAAAATGTGTCCATATAAAAACTTGTACACAAATGTTCATAGGAGCACTATTCATAATAGCCCCAAAATAGAAACAACCCAATGTCCATCAGCTGATGGACAAATAAACAAAATGTGGTGTATCCATACAATGGAATATTGCTCAGCGATAAAAAGAACTACTAATACATGCTACAACAGGGATGAACCTTGAAAACATTATGCTAAACATTATGCAATATATGGCCTGACACAAAAGGCCGCATGTTGTATGATTCCATTTTTGTGAAATATCAGAATAGGCAAATCCATAGAGAATGAAAATAGGTTAGGAGCTGCTTAGGGCTGGGGGAGAGGAGTTGGAATGGGAAGTGACTGCTAGTGGCTACAGGGTTTCTTTTTGGAGTAATGAAAATGTTTTAAAATTAAGACAGTGGTGATGGTTGTACAACTGTGAATATACTAAAACCTACTGAATTGTACATTTTAAATGGGCAAATTTTACAGTATGTGAATTTTATTTCAATAAAGCTGTTTTTTAAAAATCTATTGTCTACACAGAGAAGGTAGAATAATGCTGTTTCCCTCCAGTCCTGCCTTCCTCATGCCCCACATGGAGACAGCCTCGAGCCTTCTGGTAGCCCATGAGCAGGCAGAGGTGAGGGCCTCAGGCCCATCGTTTGCCCAGCGTCTATCACATACAGCTCTTACTGTGTTCTCTGGCCGTTCCTGTGCCTGAGGGCAGAGTCCTCCATAGATTTTAAGCAGTAACTATACTTCATAATTCATTTGTATTACCAGCATGCCTTTAATTTGAGCAGGGGACAGATAGCCTGTTACTATTCCACTCATTTACTCTTCTAGATGAACTTCAGAATCCAGTTGTGCAGTTGTCACAGCCCCACCCTTATCTTCACTAATAGGAAGCGCTGATGTGTTTCTAAGTTGTATTAAGTTTATATATAGTCTGTGGTTTGGGGGAAACTTTATATTTATTCTTCCCCCTCACCCCAGGATCATAGTATGGTATGTTTCTTTATTTATTCAGATCTTATTTTATGTCCTTCAGTAAAGTTTTATAGTTTTGCCTTTCTTACTAAATTTATAGCTAGTTATTACGAATGAGATCATTTTCCATTTCAGCTTTTAACTGACTATGGCTAGTAGAGTAAGAAAGCTGTTGATTTTTATGTATCTAGATATCTGTACTTGTATTCTACCACCTTATTAAATTCTCTTTTTAGTACTAACAGTTTTTTACCTGAGTGTTTTAGACTTTCAGGAAATACCACCCCAAGTTTTTCTCTTAGTTTCTTATTCATGCTTTCTTTTTCTTTCTTGATTTTCCTTCACTAGGTTTTCTTCCTCCACCTGCTTTTTAAGCCATCTCCACCTGGAAATCCTAAGAATACCTAAAGCTCAGAATAAAATTAAAATTAAATAAATTACAGTTAGGATAATTCTCCCTACTCTTAGGTCCGGAGGTGCTTGCTGGCAGCCTATGCACCTTGGTACAAATGAGAGGAAGGTGCTGCTTTCTCCTGGTGCTTTTTTCTCATCTCTTGGGAAAATTGTCATAATTGGCCGATGCTGGTGGACTACGACACATTACTACAGAAAAATGTCATAATAAATCTGCAGATCTCCAATATCTACCATGTTGATGCTCTCTACACAAACATTCATGGTAGTACTGCTTAGGTCTGTAGATTTCATCACCACTGCTTCTAGAACCCACCCTTTCCTTCTAATCCCACTGCCTCAGTCTTTATATTTCACTTATCACAGTATAACCTCCTTCTCCCCCGAAAAGGGCAAAACCAAAACAAAGCAGGTCTTCCTCTTCCCAGCCTCTCTCTCTGGGCACCCTAATCACAATCCAGAATAAGCTTCCTAGACGTCGTAAAACCCTTGCTCAAAAGCCTCTGGTGGTCCCTCATTTTGTTCTGGGGTGGGGGGAGCAGATGTGCCTCACGCCCTGGACACCCCAGCACAGTCTGCAGCCGCTGTTTCCACACCGCCACCCTCCCGTGCCTGGCATTCCCCGCGCTCTTCTCACCACACTCGGGCACCTCTGGAACTTCCTGTCACCTCTGACTTTCAGTTTGTTCATTCGTAAAACGAGAATAGTGGTGCCTCCTCGGTAAATGATGTCACATGGGAAAGTGTCTAGCACAGGGCCTGGCACTTTGTGCATTAGCCTCCTCCCCCTTCTCCTTCTACCCCAAGTACTTTGGAAACTGAAATGTTGTATAATTGTAACATGTTGTTACGATTATTTATGCCTCATTATGTGTTCATTACCATAGTTCTTGTATATTGGCAAGAGTTCATCATATTTGACCCTTATAAATAACATTTGAAAATATTGGAGAAGGAAAAAAATGTACACCTTTGTAGCCCCAGTGTGCCACCGAAACAGGTGGCACTAAAGGGTCTCGCACTAGCCCTGGAGGCGCATGGTGAGCGCTGTGGGAGGAGAGGCCCCTCCCAGGAGTGGGCTCGGCAGCGTCCTCTGGTTGATAATCTGCCTGCAGGCTGAGAGGGGCTGAGAAGCATAGGTGGCAGCTGCCCCAGGGAAACACAGGTACTGTCTGCCAGAGAGGGAGGGTGCTCGGGAGACGGGCCGACAGCAAACGGGGTCCTGCCCTGCTGAGGACTCCCTACGCCCCGCTACTGCTGCCTTAGGGAAAACAAGGATAAAGTGTTTACTGCCAATGACAGAAAATGTTTTGTGGTTGAGGATCAGGTTTCCCAAGTGTGTTTATTGGTTTAAAGAATTGATTTCGTTTCAGCCACATTTTAGTGGTCTGTTGTCTTTTATTCTAGGCTCTCTCCTGATTTGGTTTCCATCGGGTTTTAATCAGAACCATCTTCAGAAACATTTTGGATTCAAAATAGAGTTTAAAACAAACACATCTTTCAGAGAACACAGATGAAACCCAGAATGGAGCAGAAAGTAAACAAGAAATAATGGAATAACATTATGAACAGGATGGCGTCAGAGGGAAGGAACAGAGAGAAACTGGGAAAGGCTGTGGGGAAAGAAAACCCCGTCAGGGAAGGAGCCAACCTGGGGAAGGTGTCAGGGGGCCGGCACTCATGCGAGGGTCTGGGTGGGGGTTCTGCCGTTTCTGACCAACCTGTGGTCTAGACTGCGGGGTAGGAACATGGTTGGTAGCCCTGCGCCCTCTGAGCTGGGACGGAGGGCTGTCTGTGGGCAGGTGCAACACATTTCTCTCCAAAGATGGCCGCTGGAAAGTGCTCTCTCCTCTCCATCCCTTCTCCTTTCTGTGCCCTTTTCTCACTCCTCCTTCCCACAGTCGTCCTGGCTCCTGTGTGTGCTTGTGAACCAAGAGTCTAGGTACAGTCTTGTCACACTGTGAGAAGACCTGCGTTAGGTCAGTGATGGCGGGGTCACCCTTTCCATCTGCCCCACCCCCACATGCCATAGACATTTGAGACCTGTGGGTCACAGGTTAGAAGATGTTGGGAGAACTACATCTTCAGCCGCATGTTGCTGAATTTTTTCAAGCTGTTATGCTTTATTGATTTGATTTGGGAAATACATGTACATGTTTAAAGATATTTTGCACAAAGTATCAAAAAGTATACACAGAAAAGCACTTCTCTTTCCCGCCCTGCCTGGTGGGCCCTCTGACACTCCTGAGAGGGCGCTTTTTTCATATGCAACTTTTCAGAGGTCTCCAGTGCTTGTCACGGTTAGCCTTTAAAAATTATTGTGGTATCTTTCTACTTGCATTGCCAAAGCTGCTGGATTTATCAGCTGTGCTCTTCCGTGTCTGCCTTCTCCATGTCCCTTCCTCTCTCAGACTTTGACCCCTGGGGGATAAACGACAGTGAGCAGAATGAGTCAGAGGCTGTCCCTGCCAACTGCACTGGCTGTTCCGAGAAACTACCCCTGAAGGTAGTGCTCCTAGAAGATGCCCCAAAGAAATTTGAGAGACTCCATCCTCTGGTGATCAAGGTAGGCAAGAGGCCTGATTCTCCCACTGATAGATTACCTGTTTAAAGGCTAGATCAAGCTCTGCAAAGTTTCTGACAAGTGACTCTGTGTTGTTTTGTTTGCTTTGTTTGCTGCCTTGCCAAGACGAGACAGCCCCTATTGTCTGAGGAGATTCAGCGCTTTCTGTGCCAGTACCCTGAGGTGACAGAAGGCTTCACAGAAGGGTTTTTCACCAAGTGGTGGCGTTGCTTTCCTGAAAGGTGGTTCCCATTTCCTTACCCCTGGTGAGTGTGCAAAGGGGCACTTGGTTTGTGTGTAGGGAAGGGGCGGACCGGTACCACTGGCAAAACAGTCATAGCTGCCACTGGGACCTGCCATGTGCCCGGAATGATATAAGCACTTGACAGTACACCCTTCAAGTCAAACGACAGGAGCTCGCTGATGAACCAGTAATGAGATATAAAGGGGACGAACGGAAAAGGCGTGTCTCAAGGAGGGGCACCATCATGGGGGACACCAAGATTGCCTAATAGAATTTATTTCTAAGTATGTGTTTAGCCAGTTTATGTAGAATGAGGCCTAAGCATCGAGGGTGGAAGAGAGTGCGAAGAATAGAATTGCATTTTCTGGCACTTGTTTGGTGTCTGTTGCTCATTGGTGACACTCATAACAGCTCGGGGAAGTAGGAATGATTATTGCCATTTTTCAGATCAGAAAAGTGGGAACCAGAGAGGTTAAGTAACTTGCCCAAGGTCACCCAGCCAGGACTGAAACGCAGATTTGCTTTCCTGTTCCTTCCTGTGTCCTGCAGAAGACACAATCCATTTTTTGGAGTTAAGGTTGCTCTCTAACAAGAAAAGGAAAGCCAGTTTCCACCTTAGAACTGTTCTAAAAGAGAATTGGTGTCTTTTCAGGCTTTTAGTTAGATAATTTCTCCGTGCTTCCACCTTTCTTTAATGTGCTGTTTATTTGCATGGCAGAATTCCGAGTTTGACAAGCTAGTCAGGCTTCACGCTACATGCCGTTTCACCTCAAAAGGAGGTTCCCTGCTTCTCTTTTCTTCCCTTCCCCTGCCTGGCCTACTATGACTTCAGTCTCTTTTCCAAGACAGATGACTGGATTGTTTCTTTCCTTCCTCTATATGTTGTTTTAGCTGCACTTTATAAACACTCCACCCCCGTGTACAAATCGTGGCTGTAGAGTTTATGCCTGTGTGTGTACATGTTATAATTCATTGACTTGGCACAAGGGTTCCTCGTAAATCTAGTACTGAAGACACTCTGCTGATGCTTTTCCCTCTTTACCCACCACCCACAGTTCCCCCACCTCGCTCAGCTCTCTGTTAGCCGTGGAGATAGGCTGGCTGGCCCAGTTTAATGACCTTTTTTGTTTCAAACTTTTACAGGAGAAGACCCCTGAATAGATCACAAATCTTACGTGAGCTTTTTCCTGTTTTCACTGACCTGCCATTTCCAAAAGATGCCTCTTTAAAGAAGTGCTTCCTTCTTCACCCAGAACCTATTGTGGGGAGTAAGGTAGGCAATTTTGAGAGGACTTGGATCTAGAATTTTCCTCATTTGGGACCTGAACTGGTGTTATAATCGAGGCCTTTCCCCGTGTATCAACTTAGAGGGTGAACTGAGGGACACTCACGTAGTCTAAACTTCTCCCTCCTGCTGCCCGGCCCACTCTGTTACGAAGGCACGTTTCCAGAAAGTCTAGCCTGCAGATCTGTCTCCGCCCTTAATTCCTGGGGGCGAGCTGCTTTACCTTAAAGGAAGTGGAATGCTACAATTTGAACTGACTTGAGTGTACAGTTAGTCTGACTTTCCTACCTCAAATTAGAAAGTAGGCAAGGCATAAATGAATAGCATGCAAATAAATAGTCTACCTTCTTAATTTTGCAGATAGGAAAATGAACCCCAGAGACATTAAGTGATTTGCCCAAGGACACAGAGCAAGAAAGATAGAAGGACTCCCTCTACCCCCACCTCCAAGTTGGCTTTCCCCAGAAATATTCATAAATAAGAGACATCAGATAGAGAACTGCAAAGGCAAAAAGCCTGGGAGCCCCAAGGGGATTTGACAGGCACATGCTAGAGGCAGGCAGCCCAGCTGGGGCGGAAAGGCCCCTTCTGCCCCATCATTTCCCACCTCAGTCCAGGGCCAGGTGTCCACGGCCCACATTTACTTCTCTGGGGGCCAGTGGACTGGGAGAGCTGTTCAGTGTTTGTGTGTGTTTACTTTTCTCTGAATTGCTCCTTTGTTGAGTCTCATTTCTAAGGAAGGTTTTTGAGCCTGGATTGGTTTGGAAGAATTAAAAGGATGTATTTTCCTTTGTAAAAAAAAATTAAATTTCCCAAACTCTGACCCCCTACCAGCTCTGGATTGTGGCTTCGATCTCCTGATACTATTGTTTGGCTCCACATTTGCTGAATTGTGTTAAAGGAATTTGAAAGCCTATAAAAACAATCATTTTGTCTAGAAGCGAGAACCTCTGTCTGCCAGCACTGGGGTGGAGATGTTGGGTTCTTGCCTTAGATTTTAAAGACGTTTATCCTGCTGTCTCCGGCTAGAATTCAGGGCCCTCGTATGATTTCATCTGCATAATTATGATATAATTCTGGGAGAGGGCCTTTGTCTTTTTCTTGGTTTTCCCACTTGAATGCTGGAGTTAATTTCACCAGCCTGCTTAACACCAGGGAGCCCAGCCAAAGGAGCAAATACAAAGTTACTCAAATGCTTATCAAAGTCATCTTGTGGTTCTTGAGGATGTTTGGGGAAGGGCAGTGGCCCAAATAGGCAACAATCCTGGGAGTCTGGTTTCTTAGAGCATCTGTTCCCCCACCCTGGCCCAAGCTCTCCTTTCTCCCCGGCGTTGTGACCCCACCCTGTTGTCCACAGCCCTAGGCAAGTCATATGTGTCTGTGAGCCCAGAATCCAAAGGCAGCCTTGGGGTGGAAAATGAGAAGTGGGGACCTGGTTGCACTGGGTGAAGAGGTAGGGAGCTCCAAGGCCCACTTCACCCACTGCACGGTGCTGCCTGGGGCTGGCCCGCGCCATCCTGCTGCCTGTTTCTTCCCATCGTAGGCGTGGAGGAAGTTGATACCACCCCCTCTCAGGCCCGTGGGAAAGAGGGATATATCCACTTGTTTCTGGTCCTCTAGAATTTTTTTCAAGACCAGATGTTAGGGCTTCTGCCAGTGTTAGTATAATAGACAGGTGGTAACTACTACCTGTCACCACAGTAGCTGGTGCAATGGCTCTAGTGTTGCCATGGAAGCAGAATCATGGCCAGGGTCTATGGGAGCAGGAGAGAGACCAGGGGAGATGGGGTGAAAACCCCAGACTCTGGAAGCCCTGAGTGGTGAAGAGAAAACTAGGACATGGCCCTGGGAGTTGGACTTCTGACCCCCACTTTATGCGGGCATATAAAGGGCTTCCCTGAAGGGCACGAGCTAGGAGGGCTGGGGAGGTGAGGCCCCAGGAGTTTTCTCTCACCACTGAAGTAGGGAGAAAAGCCTGAACAAGACTCACCTTCTTTTATGCCCATTCCTGCCTTGTCCCATCCCCTCCCCAGGATTCACAGCTCCTCACTTGGCATGTGGAAGGTTGCACTTAACGCTTGTTGCTGGCAGTGTATAATGCTTGTATGCCCTCAGCAGTGCAGCAGTTACCTGTGCAAGTGCATATGCTGCTTGTCTCCTTAGTCTTCAAAATCAGAGGCCAATCTTGGTGTCATTAGTTTTTTTATTGTTGTTGTTGTTGTTTGGGTTTTTTTTTTGTTTGTTTGTTTTTTGAGACAGGGTCTCACCCCCTCACCATGGGTAGAGTGCAATGGTGTCATCATAGCTCACTGCAACTTCAAACTCCTGGGGTCAAAGGATCCTCCTGCTTCAGCCTCCTGAGTAGCTGAGACTATAGGCATGGGCCATGACACCCAGCTAATTTCTCTATTTTTAGTAGAGATGGGGTCTCTCTCTGGCTCAGGCTGGTCTCAAACTCCTGGGCTCAAGCAGTCCTCCTGCCTTGGCCTCCCAGAGTGCTAGGATTATAGGCGTGAGCCACTATGCCTGGCTTCTCTTTTGCTATTTTTTGAGACAAAGTCTTGCTCTGTCACCTGGGGTTAGGGTACAGTGGCATCATCGTAGCTCACTGCAACCTCAAATTCCTGGGCTCAAGCAGTCCTCCTGCCTCAGCCTCCTGAGTAACTGGGACTACAGGCATGCACTACCATGCCCAGCTAATTTTTCCATCTGTAGTAGAGATGGGGGTCTTGCTCTTGCTCAGGCTGGTCTTAAACTCTGGGGCTCAAGCAATTCTCCTGCCTGGGCCTCCCAAAGTGCTAGGATTATAGGCGTGAGCTACCACACCTGGCCTGTTATTGAGGATATTGCCCACTAAATCACACAGTGCTTCTTTAGGAGAGCCCATAGAAAAGATTTTACCCTGGTCTTAGTACCAAGGGATGCCATTCTCAGGAGAAACTAGTTTGGTTTTGTTTTTCGAATGTAATTGGGAATTTTGTTATTGGTTCCATTTTCCTCTTTGCTGAGACTAGGACCTTAGCCTTATGTATAAGCGTTTTTGTGTACTAAACCCCCAGGTTTTATTCTGTTTTCTTTTCCTGCCTTTTCTCCCTCTTGTTCTTTCCTCCAGATGCATAAGATGCATGACCTGTTTACCATTGGCAGCGGCGAAGCCATGTTACAGCTGATCCCTCCTTTCCATTGCCGAAGACACTGCCAGTCTGTGGCCCTGCCAGTAGAGCCAGGGGATGTTGGTATGTAGGGCCCCAGGAGGGCAGGGTCAGCCATGGGATCTTTTTAGTTTTTAACTCAAAAAATATTTTAAGAATCAAGTAATGCCTTCACAGAGGTTCTATTAAGTAGAATCAAAAATAGCATTCTTTTAGTAATAGGGTCATTGTTTATGCTTAGAAATGTAACTAGTGAGAAAATGTAGTGTAGAGAAATGTCTTGAATATACAGCATTTAGAATGTGCGTGTCTGGTCATAGAAACTTCAAGTTAGAAGGGATTCTGAAAAATATTTAGACCAATCCACTGTTGTACAGATGAGGAAGCTGAGACCCAGAAAGGAGAGGAGACCATCCCAAGGCCCCATCGTCAGTCAGACAAAGCATCGAGTCTGACTGCAGTCAAGTGTCTGAATGCAGTCAGGCCAGGGGAGGGACAGCTGAAGATTAGAGGAAACCGCTTATGTACCCATTTTGCAAATAAACAATAGAACAGTACATAAGGGCAGTGGTCACACAAGAAAGAAAATGTTACCTTCCGTGTGGGTCCCGCAGCCCGAGTCACAGCCTCATATTGATGACTCACACTTAACTCCGGCTCCATGTTTTCCCAGCTATGACTTGTCCTGTGCCTTATATCCTAAAAATCTGTTCCAAAGAAACAAGTTTGAATCAACTGCTGTCAGTAGCAATTAGTTTGACAGCAGAGTTTTCTTGGCAGAAGCAAATAAATCAGGCAGCGTCACCACTGAGCTCCTTGTTTTTTCTGCCTCACAAAATCCAAGTAATACCTGGAGAGCCTGGCAGAGCCCAGACCGGTTTTCTAATTGATTTCTTTTACTTTTACCCATTCCGAAGACCCCTGAATTCCTGGAAACCTCTCACCTTATTGGAGGGTTTGACTTTGCAGTTTGGTTTAATCCAAGTTACATAACTTATTTCAATTTAGAAATGAAAAATAAAAATGTACAAATCAAGCATTAACTAATAATGGAGCACAGCTGGCCTGGCCCTTGGGCAACTCCTGCAAAAAAAGAGGATTCCTGTATGGAAATTATTCTGAACCTATTTTCCTGTAGCGCAGTGCCCCTCACACAGGGGTGACGATTGCAAAAGTCTGTGTGACATGTTTGGCTTTGGAGTGTGTGATTCTGCTTCAACAAGTTTCTGTCTTACGTTCTACAAATACCTAACAGCTCAGACAACTGCAGAAACACCTGAGTTATCTAAACTCCAGATGACCTGCTCCCACAAGCACCGAGAATGCCAATTATAGAACTAGCGGGAAAAAACAAAAAAGTGGTGGTGATGAAGGAAGCTTTGAGCATTAAATGCTGATGCAGATAGTCCAGGGTAACCTGAGATGCCTAGCAGGGTCCCTGCCGTGCTGTGACCAGCCTGCTTGCTGACCAGAAGGAAAGGAACCCTGTGGTGGCAGCGTCTATGATGGGCCAGTCACTTGACAGGAGCATGGAGAAGGGAGGGGAGACTGCAGAGAAGAGGAGGGCAAGTCTGGGAGAAGGACGTGGGTAGGGAGGGGTGTGGAGGCCAGTGGGCACCTGAAGCAGTGGCAGAAGTAGAAGTGATGGCTGCAGTTCCCACACTTAAAAATGAGGACGGGAAAGCAGACCTAAGAGTGAAGAAGAATTCAGTGGTTATAGGACAGATGGCAGCTCCAGTACCTTGGGGACCCTTAAGAATGGCCCTGCGATAAGCAGGTTCTATGATTTTTGACAAAATGCACATTGTCCTGTGGAGATGGAGGGGAGATGGGTGCAGATCAGCAGAACAGCTTTGGTTGGAGGCATTCTCAAGAATGACTTAGCGGTCAGGCACAATATCCACGGTCCCCGTATGG
This sequence comes from Lemur catta, assembly GCF_020740605.2. NCBI lineage: Eukaryota > Metazoa > Chordata > Mammalia > Primates > Lemuridae > Lemur > Lemur catta. Next base: position 46,386,191 of record NC_059129.1, read on the forward strand.
GACAGTCTCTGCTCATCATGACCTTTCCTGAGTCACCAAGTAAAGGCCAAATTCTTTTCAGTGCTCTCAGTTTAAAGACAGGTAGGAGCCATCATGCTCTAGAAAATTTTCCATCAGGACATCAGGAGATTTTTGTTTGTTTGTTTTATTGTTGTAAAAACACTCAACCTGAGATCTACCCTCTTAATAAATTTTTAAATGTACAAGAGAATATTGTTAAAACTATAGGCACAATGAAGTTCAGCATCATCAGGTTATCGGAAGGTTAAAGTTTTTAAGTTTACCTTCATCTTCCACTCAAATGGCACAGGTCAGCATTTCCTAAATAATTCCACAGGTTATTCATGACCCCGCAGATGGGACCAGGAGCCCCTTGCAAAGGCCCTTGGCAAAGAGGGCTCCTGAGTCAGTGGACTCTGGGCAATGCGGTCTTGCCAATGCACAGTACACATTAGGGTACCAAAGACTCTGGAAAGCCTGTAGGAGCCTAGTGTTTCTCAGACTGACTTGGCCATGGGACCTGCTTTCTTTGGGATGTCTTACCGGACACTAGCATTAGCAGACCCAATTTGGGAAATACTGGTTTAGGTTAATCTGAATGTTCTTTAATGAAACCATATTATAGATAACCTCAGGAAAATCGGATAGTAAGTCCTGCTCCCCCTCAGAATCCATCCCATCTTCTTGCTGAAAAAGCTAAGATCAGTCCGAGGATGGATGCCCAGCACCAGCCTTGTCTGGATCTTTCGTAAACCTGCCGAACTGACTCACAGTTGCCCCGATAAGGGCGGTGACACAGTATTTTGGTTCACAGTGGCTCCTGTTGGACGACAGGTTACAGAGAGGACTGGTGGTAGCTAGGACTACTTCTGCTAGGAAGAGCTAAGAGCCCTTCAGTGTGGGATTCGTCTTTGACTCTGCCGGGCACGCTGAGGGCCAGCTCTGGCAGACCCGCCTTGCACTTGTCTGCAGGTGTGCCCTGTCCCTGACACTCCCGTGCACTTGCCTGCAGGTGTGCCCTGTCCCTGACACTCCCATGCACTTGCCTGCAGGTGTGCCCTGCCCCTGACACTCCCGTGCACTTGCCTGCAGGTGTGCCCTGTCCCTGACACTCCCGTGCACTTGCCTGCAGGTGTGCCCTGTCCCTGACACTCACGTGCTTTTCTCTTGCTGTTTCCCTTCAAGGCTATGCCCGCGCCACCCACTGGAAGGTCTACATTATAGCCAGAGGGGTCCAGCCCTTGGTCTTCTGCGACGGAACCACTCTCTCAGAACTATAGGAAGCAGAACTTTATTCGGGAACAATTTGAGAGCTGAAAACCAGGTTGAAAGGGGGGCAATAAAAACAAAAACGATGAAACCGCTTTCTAGGGGTTGGCTACTTAGTTACCTGCCCTTTGCATGCATGAGCCAGCCGGCTGTGAACTGTGAGGCAGTGGCCAGGGCCAACCCCTGCTGACTCTTCCTGCAGGTGATTCTGGAAGAATTCTAGCCTGGCTACTTGGTTAGGACTTCGCCAGCACCCATCTGTGAACAACTGAGCTCGTCCAGGCCTTTGGGCACTGCGACACTGAGGCTGCCCCTCAGGCAGGAAAGAGGGTGGGTGCCTTCCTTCACTGGCCTCGGCACGAGCTGCCCTGCTGGCTCCCTGGCAGCTGAGGGGCAGCCAGCTGGCTCTGACACGGCCATCCTTCACCAGGTGAGCCTGTTCATCCCTGTCTTCCTGGCCTCATCACCCTGTACTTTTTTGGAAAGCCACAGCTGATTGAAGAAATCATTGCAGTTTCTCGAGCATGATTGAATCTAGAACCAGTGAAAAGTCAAATAACCTTGAATTGCATGTGTTATTTCTTTCCCAGTACCCATGGCTCTTGGAATCTCAGTGATACCAGAGTAGAGTCTGATTATAATTTGAAGTGGGAATTCCTAAAGTAACATTTTTCTCCATTTTATCAGGTTCGTAAACTCCCTGCCCCGTCCCTTGCCCATCTGGATGGTTTTTCAGAATCTTGGCTCTAGTCGCCTCTGCCTTGGCTGGGCCAGAGCCCGTTACTGCTGAGGCAGCACTCACTGCTCCTGTCAGCTGCGTCGTCTTTAGCGAGCGTCTTCAGAGAGGAGTGAGTTAGAGTAGCTGGCCTGGGGAGAGGGTGCCTCCCTGGGTTTGATCTTCAGAGTCTGATTTTCTGCAGAGAAGATGTTTTACAGATGCGTCAAAGCTGATGTTGTAATGTGGTTGTGGGAGGAACTCCAGACCCAAAGGGTTTGCCAGCTGCATGTGCAACTGACTGTGGTCCTCTGTCTGGAAATGATTTTTGTCTTTGTGCTGGGAAACAAGGTGAGGTATTTTTATTTTTTGCAATAATATAAAGCTGTGTTCTTCTGATTGGCTGATTCACTATGCTCATTGTTCTCCCCCAAATGTTTTTGGTATGTATTAATCAAATGGTATAAATAAGGACACTTGTCCCCTGTTTTCCTTTATTATTCCTTTATTGACACTGTTAGATACCTGGCCATTGGTCATGCCATCACCAAGATGAAGAAAAAAACCTCACTGTGGCCTCTGGCTCTGAATTGCAGAAATGAAATGGATACAGTAGGTGTCCTTGTCAGTCATGGGGAGTTAGACAGTTGTGAGGGAAGGTGGTCGTGACCCTCTGTGGGGTCCTCTTCATCGGTGGAGGAGCCTGCACCTCATCTCCCAGGCCCTCTTTCTCACAGCAGCGGAATCACCCAGCACCTGAAGCCTGTTTGTCTGTGAGCTTCTCAAGGACAAGCAGAGTTCCCAGAACTCAGGGTGGAAACACTCGGAGCCTCCTCCGTGGAAGGCTTGAATGGAACTAGGATGAACTGTACCTGAGGGAATTTCTCCTTAAAAGAATGAGGCCCATGTGTGGTTTTATACAGGAAAAACAAAACTTTTTGTACATATAAAAGTCATGCTGCTAAGCAATTGTGATTTAAGAGGTTTTAAGTCAGAGGGATCATCTAGAGGCCAGCCCTGTGCAAGCTTTTAGAGCCTTCTGCGTGTCCCTACTCCTGCTGCACACGGGGAAGGATGACACAGAAACAAATTCTTCAGAGGACTCTCAGAGTTGTCTTCAATTAGACCCTTCTAGTTAACAAAAGAGAGGCGTCCTTAGGAGCAAAACAACTGTGTCGACAATTGAGATCTCTGTTTTGTTTCTGTGAGTTGCCTTGTGTTCCTTCTCCATTCCTCTCCAGCCCTTGACAATCTTAAATGTCCATAAAATACCCACTTCAGCACAAAACTTGAAAACTAAGGAACCCTTGCACGTATTGGTATTCTAAAGCATCCCCTGGAAAGTCTCCTAAGCCCCCGAGCTGTTTTGTAGCTCAGCAAAGAATGGTTATAGCAGAAGATAGTAGAGACTTTTGTGCATATACTACTCATTTTACTTAAAATCTATCCAGTTCAGACTTGAATATAGATTTGTATTTTGGGAGAAATTCTCCAAAGAGAGTTTTCTGCTCTTAGTTACCAGAAACATAGCAGTAATTCATCTTCTTCTTAAGGTAATTCTGATAAGCAGAATCTGCTACTGTCCGGTCCTACAGGAAGGGCTGGGGGATGGGGAGCCAGTCCCTTTCTAGTTATCCAAGGCTTGGTGCGGAACGCCGCAGGATTACTCCTATCCTTCTAGCTCTCAGCCTCTGGCAGAAAGTAGCAAAAGTCCCTCTGCATGACCTGGTGTGGGAAAGAGCGTTGTTAAGATGAGGCAGTGGGGTTGCGGGGCCGTGGTAGGATCATCTGACCAACTCCCCATCTCCACCACTGCAATACGAACAAAACCACAGCTCTGAAAAGCAGGACTTGTTCGTAAGTTTGTTGAGCATTTACTAAGAGGTGACATGGCAGTGACCTCCACACATGGGTTAGCTTCACCTTCTTGTAGGTTCCTACCACAGAGGTGCATATGCCCAGAAGTCAGCTTTCTGGGGAGACAGAGAGGCATTCTGGTGCCAGTTTGAAGCGTATGTGTCCAAATGTCCTCAGCTCTCCAGCAGCCAGACATTGCATGGACACCACGCCTATTCTGGTGGATGCAAAGAGGCAGAGCTTACCCTCACCTCCCCCTCAACTTTTTCAGGGAAGGGAGGAAGTAAAATAACAGTGGTTTATGAAAACAGAAATACACTATTTGGTGAAAGACAAAACAGTCAATGAAAAGGGCAGATTTGGCTCATTTTGTGAGAGAAAGTAGTAACATCTGTCTAGTCCATTCTCACTTAACAAAGTGCCTGCTGTATATGATCTCCTTTACTCTTCGCCCAATCCTCTAAAGGAGCATTAGATCCTCATTTTACAAGTAAAGCCATGAAGGCTTGGGCGAGCCAACTGCTGGTGGGCGGGTGGGTGGCTCCATGGCGCATGTCCTCCTGCTGCGGCACGGCGTGGTGCCCGAGAAGAGAGCTGTGGGTGCCGTCGGCTCAGGTGTGCCCCAGCGGGGGGCCAGCAAGCCAGCAACTGCAGGGTTTGTTTTTAAAACTCTTCTGGACAGAAATGGAGGAGGAAAGAATCTAACCATATGACTTTTATAAAATTCCTTTCACTTTCTCCCTCCCCCTTTGAAAACTCTTTTTAAAAATGAGTGAGTATTGCTGGAAGACAACTGTGTCCAGCCATTTTCCTGTCACCACGTTATTCCAGATGTGTAACCAAAGGAGGGAGTCACTCTATCCAATTCCAGTTGTGGGTCCCCTTGGAGTTTACATCACTTGTTTTTCAGTTCTCAGCTTTCTATTCTCTTCTCCCCAAATCCAGCATAGGCCTCAGTGTAGGAAAAATTATTGTAAAACAAAATCTCAAACTCCTTAGCTGCATGTGATGTGCTTAATCATTTGAATACGGTCTGGAATGAGTGTGCTCGTTACCCAGTCGCTTCCTTCGTAAATGTTCAAACCCCAGAGCAAACGTTTGCTTCTCATCATCTGTTTGTCCAGGAGAAGGCCGGGTTGTAGGCGAAAGGGAGGGAGGGCTGTGCTGTGTGTCTGTTTGCGTGGAGAGAGGTGATTTTGTCTGCCTTTTGAGAATCAGTTGTTAAACAGAGGGGTCTTTTAGGCTTTTGAGCTCTCTTAGCGATGGAGGAAATACTGTCCTGAGTACGCAAGTTCCACACTCACTGCCTTACAGTGGTGACCCCACTGGCTACTAGAATTTGCGGGAGGCAGAAGGTGTCAGAGATGTGCTTGAAAATAGTATTTTAGGTTGAGATTCTCTCCATGTTTGGACTGCAGGTGCTGTGCACAGAGCCGGGGCACGTCAGGGCAGAGGCCAGGACGGTGAAGGCACTTGCGGAGACAGCCCTGCGGCAAATAGAAAAGGGGAGGCCCTGGGAGCGTGCCGTGTCACCAGCAGCATGCAGACCCCTGTCGTGCCCACCCCCAGCCTCCAGAGAGCCTGTGGGTCCCCCCACAAAAGCATGTCAGGGAGACGGACAGGTGCTCTCCCTCCCACGCGCACATCCAAGTCCACCCACCTGGACGCAGCGTGACTCAGAGAGACCTCAGCCAGCTTGTCTGTTGTCCAGGTCCCTCAGTGTCTGGTTTCCCTGCCCTGCATAATTTAAGCATTAGAGCTAAATACATCTGTCATTTTCCTCTCCCTGGAGACCGTGAGATGTCCAGACTTTTTCAGACTGGTGGAGAGGAGGAATGTTACGAAACTAAGCGGAGGCCTGGAACGGTCGAGATGTGGTGGGGCTGGACCAGAGGCCCTGGTGCCTGCGCCTGGTGTGTCAGGCAGGCAGCAGCCACCAATCCCAGTGAGCCGTGGCCGCGAGCACCATGCAGAGCGGGGAGCCCGGCTGGGTTTTGAGCCTCAGACGGAAACCGGGGAGTGGGGGGGTTGGGACATCTGCTTTGTGCCAGGCTCCGTTCACCTCGTTCCGCAGTTCCTCACGGCAGCTCTGTGGGGCCGGTGTGGTCATCCTGTGCAGCTGCCTTTACTCCCCGCTTAGCAGTGTCCCCAGCGCCCCATGCTTCAAGCTGCAGCCCCTCCGAGCACTTTAGACCCTTTCAGGAACAAACTTGGTGACAGGAACCAACAGACACATGGTGTCCAGTCTCATCATAGGCCACTTTCCCTCCACACTTTTTTCCACAGTTTTACCCTCAGAAAAATGCTGGCTGTGATTTTTTTCTCCTCCTTCCTCCCTCCCTGCTGAGGAAAGGCCAGCAACGGATGCCGAGGGCCGGGGAGGAGGAGACACTGAGGCACACGTGAGCCGGGGACGGCCCTCACCGGGGCCGGAGCCGGCGGCAGCCGCAGTTCATCTCCGGGGAACCAGGCTGTGGGGGCCTGGGTGGTCCCAGCGCAAGGGCTCGGAACGGTCTGAGCCATGAGTGTGTATGTGGAACAAGTACTTAATGTGCTGCAAACTTGCAAAGATTTCCACCATGTAAAGAATGTATGTAAATTAAAGTTTTATGTAATGAAAGTTTTTACTTTTTGCAATTAAAAGTGTGTATGTTGGTTGGTAAGAACTTTCGTCTCCTTGGTGTCGCTCTTTAATTTCCAGTTTTCTCTTATTTCCTCTTCTCCCATAACTGGGGGAGCGGGAGCCACGTCCTGCTCTCAGGCAAGTCTGTGGGGCTCTTCTGTGGGCCTTGCGGGGTCCCGGGCCCTGCCTGGCTCTGGTCTTCCCTAGAATTCTCCCCAGTGTGTGCTTGCTTGTGTTCACAGGCTCTTCTTTGTCCCCACACCAGCCTTTTGCCCACAGTGGCTTCTGATCTGCTGTTCTGAATTCTCAAATCTCAGTCCTTTTAATGCCCTCCCCTGTGCACGCACTTTGTCCAGAATTCAAGTGAGACCCTAGATGCCCTTTCCTTCTCCCGGCTGGCCGCACACAGCCCAGATGTGCCATGGGGCCTCACCCATGGGTGTCCTCGGTTCTTGCTGGCTCACCCCAGCTGCCACCAGGTAAAAGGCCACTCTCAGCACATAACTAACTCAGTGCAGATTTGAGTCAAGTCATTTCTGTGTCATTTTTTTCTTGCAATTTCTTTTTTATATATACACAGTTTTATATAAATGCATATATAGGACCATTTCTTCTATACTGTTTAGTGCCCTGTTTTATTTTCCTCTGTTACTTGCTGCACTCAGGAAGGTTCTCTTCCTCTTCCCCACATTATCCTCCCCTTTCCCTGTCAGGTACATGTTGCCTGTGCACAGCCGTACCCTGCCATGTGTCTTTCCATAATCTCCTTTATACTCTCTAAACATAATCGTACACAGGGTTTTTGTCACTGCTTTACCAAAAGTGGGATCATGTTACATGCACTTTCTGCGTCCTGCTTTTCTTACTCAATTTTCAGGTCAGCTGGTGTGGATCTAATCCATTCTTTTTAATGGTTAATATTCCATGGTGTGGATGTACCATGGAATATGAGTAGTAGAAAAAATATTCTCTTATCGACAGTAAATCACATCCTGTTAAATGATTATTTGGATTATAAGTCAAGTCTGAAGTCAATGTAAAAAATAACTTGTTTTTACAAAATGTACATTCTTGTTTGTTCCAACCCTAATGTATCTTCTTCAAAAATCATTCCACTCCACAGTTCTGTTCATGTACCTACTTGAAAACCAGACGTGATAAGGACTTGGAAACAAACAAAAAAAGCGGAGTGGGGGGGCGGTTAAGGGCTTCATTCCATGTGAAAAGGCAGGGAAGCAGCCTGTCTCTGTCCTTTTCTTTCTGCACCCTCTACCCTCCCTCCACTTTTGTGATACTCACTACTCCCTTCTTGAACCTCTTGCCACTCTGTCTGCTCTGTAGAATCTTCTCCTGCCTGTCTCTGAAACATTCATCTCTCCCAGGGTTCTGCCCTGGGGTCCTCCTTTTCCCTCTCCCCACACTGTCCCTAGGAGATCTCAACTCCATACTTTACCTTCCACTGTGGGCACGTCACCTCCAGGCTACGTGCCCTGCCCACACCTCTCAGCTGAGCACTAGCCCTGTATATCCACGTGTCGGGAAGTCATCTCCACTGACTCCAAAGCGCCTCTAATTCACCACGTCCAAAACAACTGTGGCAGCTTCAGAGGGTCCTCTCTTTCCCTTCAGTCTCTCCTCCTGATCAAGACCAAGCTCTGGAGAATTCTGCCTCTTTATTGCGTATCCAGCCCTATTGCTGCTGTCTCAGTTAGGACCTTTCTGTTTCACTCTGCCGATAATCACCTAATCTGTAATTCACCAACCACTTAGCTGCCACAGCGATCTTCCTAAAGCACGAGTCTGGTCACCTCATTTCCGTGCTCCATGGTGACTCCATTGCGCCCAAGAGAGGAGTCCCGGCCTCCACTCCAGCCTAATTCCACTCCTCCCCTTCACCTCCCCTCCTCATCCGTTGTGCCCCACTTCTGCTGGGCCATCTTCATTCCTGGAAATGTCCAGGCTGGGGGTTTTGTTGTTTTAATTTTATTTTTTAGAGCAGTTTTAGGTTCACAGCAAAATTGAGTGGGAAGTGCAGCAAGTTCCCATATACCCTCTGCCACACGCGCGCAGCCTCCCCCATCAACATCCTACACCAGAGTGGTGCATTTGTTACAGTTGACGAACCTACACTGACACATCACGATCACCCAAAGTCTGTATTAGGTCCACTTCACTCTTGGTGTTGTACATTCTATGGGTTTGGACAAACGCATAAAAACGTGTGTCAATCACTGTAGTCTCATACAGAGTAGTTTTCACTGCCCTAAAAATCCTCAATGTTCTACCTATTCATGCCTTGCTCCCACCAACCCCTGGCAACCACCAGTCTTTTTACTGTCTCCATAGTTTTGTCTTTTCCAGAATGTCATATAGTTGGAATCATACAGTATGTAGCCTTTTCAGACTGGCTTCTTTCACTTAGTAATAGGCATGTAAGGTTCCTCCATGCCTTTTCATGGCTCAATAGTTCCTTTCTTTATAGTGCTGAATAATATTCCATTGTCTGGATGTACCAGAGTTTATCCATTCATCTACTGAAAGACATCTTCCTTGCTTGGTTGTTTCCAAGTTTTGCAATTACGAATAAAGCTGCTAAAAATATCCATGTGCAGGTTTTTGTGTGGATATAAGTTTTCAGTTAATTTGGCTGAATACCAAGGAGTACAATTACTAGAGCATATGGTAAGAGGATGTTTAGTTTTGTATAAAACCATTGAATTGTCTTCCAAAATGGCTGGTCCATTTTGCAATCCCACCAGCAATCAGTGGGAGTTCCTGTTGCTCCACATCCTTGCTTGCATTTGGTGGTGTCAGTGTTTTGGATTTCGGCCGTTCTAACAGGTGTGTAGATATCTTATTGTTCTATTTTTTATTTATTTATTTTTTTTGAGACAGAGTCTCACTTTGTTGCCCAGGCTAGGGTGAGTGCCGTGGCGTCAGCCTAGCTCACAGCAACCTCAAACTCCTGGGCTCAAGTGATTCTCCTGGCTCAGCCTCCGAGTAGCTGGGACTACAGGTACTCACCATCACGCCTGGCTGATTTTTTCTATTTTTAGTAGAGACAGGGCCTTGCTCTTGCTCAGGCTGGTCTCAAACTCCTGAGCTCAAGCAATTCTCCCGCCTTGGCCTCCTGGAGTGCTAGGATTACAGGTGTGAGCCACCACGCAGGCCCTTATTGTTGTTTTAATTTGCAATTCTCTAATGACACATGATGTTAAACATCTTATTGCCATCTGTATATCTTTAGTGAGTTTTCTGTTCAGGTCTTTTGCTCATTTTTAAATTGGGTTGTTTGTTTTTTTATTGTTGAGTTTTAAGAGTTCTTTGTATTTTTGCATAACATCCTTTATCACATGTGTCTTTTGCATTGTGTCTTTTGCAAATATTTTCTCCCAGTCTATGGTTTTTCTTCCCATTCTCTTAACATTGTCTTATGCAGAGCTGAAGTTTTTAATTTTAAGGAAGTCCAGCTTATCAGTTGTTTTTTTTTTCTTGGGTCATGCCTTCGATATTATATTTAAAAAGTCATTTCCATACCCAAGATCATCTAGGTTTTCTCCTGTGTTATCTTCTAGGAGTTTATAGTTTTATATTTTACATTTACATTTAGGTCCATTGTGAGTTAATTTTTGTGAAGGGTATAAGGCCTGTGTATAGATTCATTTTTTGCACGTCAGTGTCTAGTTGTTGTCACATTATTGTTGAAAAGATTTTCTTTGCTCCTTTGTCAAACACCGGTTGACTGTATTTATGTGGGTCTATTTCTGGGCTCTCTATTGTGTTTGCTTCATCTATTTGTTTATTCTTTTGTCAATACCATACTGTCTTGATTACTAATAGCTTTATAGTAAATCTTGAAGTCGGTGGTGTCAAGACTTCTTTAATGTTGAGTTGGATATTCTGGGTCTTTTGCTTCTCCATGTAAAGTTTAAATTTTATTTTTCAACATCCACAAAATAATTTGCTGGTATTTTGATTGGGATTGCACTGAGTCTATAGATCAAGTAGCATTGAGGCTGTTTTGATTAGAAATTATAATTCCTATCCCATGATAACATTTTTGAATGTCAGTGTCCTGTTTTGCTTAGTCTGAATTCCATTTTTATTATTGCACATTCCTCCAACATGACACATGTCCTTTAGGCTTTTTAAATATATCAAACTGAGAAGCCTCTAGACACCATGCTGAAGACAGATATTTCACCAATCTTATTTTTTCAGAATAATGACTTTATTATTTTTGTAAAAATGATACATTCTTATAAAGACTGAAGACAGTTTGGGTGATCTTATGAAAACCTCCACCCAGAGATAAGTACTAATGGCGTTCTACACATCTCTAGGATATTTCTAATACGAAGACTAGATAGAAATGCTTTTATTAAAATGGGACCAGTAGTGCTATTTGAAAAATAAAAGTTCTCAATCTAATTTTACATGAATCTAACAGAAGGAAGAAAACTCAGCGTTTCTTCCCCACAAAAAATATTAGTTCTTAAAAGATCTCTCTGAAGTTAGGATGATGAAAAACATTAAGAAATGAGAATTGTTCCTAATAAGGTTTCCTTTTTAGATGATGTGGTTCCGGGCTCTCAGGATGAGGAAATAGCTTACTCTTCTCCCACTTCAATTTGTGTTAATTACCTCTGTACTGATACTGTCAACATCCACGCATTTCCCTTTGCTCTGAAACCCTAATTCGCACAGTTGGCCTTCCCTTTATACTTCAACTCATTTTGTGGCTCACTGCCAGTACTTTTGCCATCCTTAGTTATTGTTTTTAAACTGTTACTTGGCAGAATTGCATCAAGAATGATTCGAGGATGGGTCACGAATGCTGTAGTTTCTGTGTTTGAGAATCTTTCTGCGGTCTTTATACTTGAATACACCTTGGCTGCGTAGAGTATTCTTGCATCACACTTTCTTTTGCTCAGAATTTGGAGACATTTCTCTACTGTCATCTGGCCTAGACCATTGGTAGAGGCAAGACCAAGGCCAAAGATTCCCTGTTAGAGGCACCACCCTTTGCCTTTTCTTTCTTTTAATCTATATGCCTGAAGAACTCTGTCTTTCTTAGTCTTTATCAGTTTTTCCTGGAACAAAGTGTGCTCTCTAGAGCTGCAATTCCAGTCTTCATTCTAGGGAAGATGTTTTGTATTTTCTTGTTAAATACTGTTTCTTTTCCATGTGTTGGGTTAGATTCTATAGTTGTTCTTTGGTTTTGTTGTCTTGATCTTGTATAGCTATTGTCTTTTTTAAATACTACTCTTATTTCTCCTCATTCACCCTGATTATCTCAGGCCTTCCCTCTACTGTTGAGGCTTGAGCCGCACAGGTTTGAACTGCACAGGTCCACTTCAATGCAGGTTTTTTTCAACAAATGCAGTTGGCCCTCCACATCCGCAGATTCCATATCCACAACCAAACACAGCTCAAAAATGCAATATTAGTGGGATACAAACCTGTGGATACAGACGGCCAACTTTTACCATACTCAGGTTCTGCAGGGCTGACTGCGAGACTTTGGTCTGCGCATGCTTGGCTCTTGGTGTCTACAAGGGATCCTGGCCCCAGTCCCCTCGGATGCCGAGGCATGACTGTGTGTCTATTTGCTTTTCGGCCACATCTGTTCAGTTTCTTGCTGTTTGTCATGTATTCGTTTTGGAAAAGTGCCCTCAAGTTTGTTTCCTTTTTATTTCATTCTGTTTCATCTTCGAGTGCTTACTTTCTTGAATTCATATTGTCATTAAATTTTTCTCAGTACAAATCCCAGCTCTGGCCTATAGGAGAGTGACTATGGAGAGTTCTGCCCACCCCTCTGGTCCTTGGTTTCCTCAACCAAAAATCAGCACAGCTAATACCATCTTCAGGGGTCAGCACAGAGATATCAGGACCTGGATGAAGTGCCCAGCTCTGCCCCAGCACAGAGCAGGGACTCGATGCATGGCTGTTGTCCCCTTCCCTCTTTTCGTCAGCCTGCCTCTCACCCCAGGGTTTGCCTCTGCCTTCCTCTGTGGACAGGCCTCCTCCATCCTCAAGAGCCACCCTTGACCTCACCAAGGGCAGAGCTGGACCAGACCTAGAGATTCTCTGACCACACCCTCCGTTTTTATGAATAGGGGAGGCAGCTGAGGCCTGGAGCCAGTGGCTTGATCCAGAGTAGAATTCACCCAGTGCTCTGACGTTTGTGGAAATACCGTCTATCTGCTGCCTGCCCCTCCGTGGTTCTCTCTTTGGCTCCCCTAAGCCCAGTTCCATCCTGAGCCCTCTGTGAAAATCACCCCAGTGACGTCCCAGCTCCACACAGCCCCTTGCCAAGCTCGACTCTCTTCCTCCTTGCCGACTCCCAGCATTGAATGTGCTCCTTCACCTGTCTGGCCTGGGTTCCAGGGACAAGGACAAAGCGCATTCTTTTCAGTTGAACCCAGGCCTGCTTCCTCCTAGGGGCTGGGCCCCTCGTGTTCCCTGGGGGCCGCTGCTCCCCTGAGGCAGCTCACACGAGTACAGGTGACCACATTCTCCTTCCACCAACACAGGTCCCTTCCTGGCTGAGGACGAAACTGCAAGGACAGGCAGCCCCAGCCGCATGTCAGGCCTCAGGGAGAACCATCCTGGCCCAGAAGATATGTCTTGGCTCCCAGCCCCCCAGAACCCTCGGTGCCCAGCAGATCTGCCCCTGCCAGTCCCCATGTTAGAGCCGGTTCCCCTCGGCCCCGGGAACAGAAAGACAGAGTCACTGAGGCTGCAAAGGCAAAGGAGTTTTATTTTATTGACTAGCTCGAGCTAGGGTCCAGGTCCCAGAGCACCAACGCAGTGGTCTCTTTATGAACCAGGACCCCGCCCTGGGGTAAAAACAAAGCTTTTATACTTTTTTTTGCTGGAGTCTGTTGCTAGTTATTTCCGATAAGAGACTCTTTCCCAAGAGATTCCCTCCCAGGCATTCTCTCCCCAAGGACACTCGCCCTGCACAGCTGCCTCCCTATCAGGAAGCCACCTGCGGTGCGGTTTTTTTCTTTTTTTTTTTAACTGCATTTGAGCATCGTTTTAGCTCTTTATCGTAATCAAGCAATAAGCAAGCAAGCTTTGTGTACAGAAGCGGAATTTGGCTGTTAGCTAAGAGCAAAAAAAAAAACAAGTCACCATCAAACAAACTAAAATATTGTTTTAGTCCTACTCTACACCCAGGCATCCCACGTCCAGAGCCGGGCAAAGCACTGAGGCCTGCGTGTGTCGGGCTTTCGTCCACGTGTCCAACTTTGGGCCTGCGGTTACAGAAAGGAGTATGGTCTTGGCCCCCTGAGGTTTTATAATCTTGTTGAAGAGACATAGAGGTATGTGTAAGGTGAATTTAAAGAACTAAACATTGGGAAGTAAGATGCTTTCTAAGAATTAAACCATAAAACAATACAAAATGAATCAGAATGGAGATAAACAAAGTCACCTTAACAAATGATTCCCCAACTTGACTGTGACCAGATGGAGCTAGAACACAGAGAAACATTAACGAGCGTGCCCATAAGAGGAGCGAGAGGGTGTGCACCAAGGGAAGCCAAGAAGAGGGACCCCCTGTAGGCAGAGGGTGGCGGTGCCCATCTGGGCGGGAGACAGAGCACGCTGACCCTTGCTGGGCCCACTCCTGTGGCATCGATGGTGCCACAGCCCAGCGATGCCTGATCACTGTCACCAAGTCTCAGATTCTATAACAAGCATGACTTTCCTCTGCCTGCCTGCCCCCCAACCTCATAAGTTGGTGTCTTGTCTGTTTGGGCTGCTCTAACAAAGTACCATAGACCGGGTGGCTCATAAATGACAGAAACTTATTTCTCGCAGTTCTGGAGGCTGAGAAGTCAAGATCAAGGTGCCAGCAGATTCGCAGTCTGGTGGGGGCCTGGCTTCTGGCTGACAGACAGCCGTCTTCTCACGGTGTCCTGACATGGCGGACGGGGACGGCCGTTCTCTGTGTAAGGGCACGAATCCCCTTCAGGGGGGCTCCACCGCAGGCACAGTCACCTCCCCAAGGCCCCCCTCCTGATGCCATCCCCTTGGGGACTGGGTTTTAACGTACGAATTCTGGAAGGACACAGACATTCAGACCATAGCAGTGAGCTTCCCACGTGGTGTGTCTCCAGGAGAGAAGGGTAAGCTACACGCTGATGTTCCTGTTGATGTGAGTCAGTCTCTTGCGAGGCGCCAAGAGGAGCATGAGCCTCCGGCCTGTCGGGCGGGGATCCTGTGAGGCCAGGGCCAGGCCTGCACCAGGGTCGATCGTCTCCCTCTAGGCCCCTTTTCAGGCCACCTGGAAGCCAGCCCCCCCAGCCCCTCACTCCTGGTAATTCCCACACACCTCTCTGGATTCTAAAGCTTTGTCCACGCTGAGCTGCAAAGGAAATGCCAAGAGCTGGAAACCCGGGCAGACTGGAGTCACCGCCGAAGGCCGGGCTGCGACCTCTATGGGGCAGGCACTGCGTCCATCCTGCACCTGCCATTGTCCTAGCACCAGGCCAGGACCCGACTCAGCAGCCTGTCGTGTTTCCTGAATGAATGCTGCAGAATGAAAAGCCGCCCCAAGAAGGCCAGGCCTGAGCGGAAGGACGGAAGGATTGCAATGGATTTAAATATGTAGAGGAGGGGCAGGAAGAGGAAACACTGCAGCGTGAGGGCGTAGCTGGTGGGTACTTGACATTGAAAATGAAGGTGCAGAGGTAGGAACTGCATGATGGAGGACGCTGGAAAACACAGGGAGGTGTCCTAGGGTAGGGCCAGATTGTGGGGGCCTGGGGCCAAGTGAGGAACTGAGGTCAGATGTGACAGGCAATGGGGTCATGCTGGGTTCCTGAGGAGGAAAGACACAGCGTGAAAGTGGGGTTGGTGGCATCGGCCTGGCTGGGTGGGCTGACCGATGCCAGGAGAGGAGCGGGTGTGTGCAGGGGAAGAGACCAGGGCCAGGCAGGCACCTAGGGGGCTACCAGGGAACCCAGGCTGGGGTCATGGGACTGTCCACCACAGTGGGCACTGGAATTGAAGAAGTTAGGAGAAACACATGGACATACGTACAAGAAGGATTGCTGCAGCATCATTTGCATTAGAAAAAGAAAACAAAGGAAAAAGCCCTAATGTCCATCAATAGGAAAACGGACAAGCCGATCACCGCATATTCACGCAATGGAATATTGCACAGCAGGGAACGTGGGCAGTGTAGATCTACTTGCCTTGACATCAACAAATCTCAAAAAAAAGAGAAAACAAGATTTGGAAGGATCTAGGCTGTGCTATTCAATGTGGTTGCCACTAGCCACATGTGACTATTTAAACTTAAATTAACTAAAACTAAAAATACAGTTCCTCAGTCACACTAGGCACATCTCCATTTCCATTTCAAAAGCCACAGGGGTCAGTGGCTACCGTATCGCACAATCCGGTTCAGGTACAGACATTTCCACCGTCGCGGAGAGTCCTATTGGACAGCAGATGTTTTTAAGACATGGAAACAATATTGCAGATTGTGTCTGGATATGGAATGGCTAGTAAAGGGGCAGTGGAAATCATGCAAATGTCAAACAACAAATTGGGACAGGGTTGACAGCTGGGAAGGTGAGTGTGTTTCGGGATCAGAGAGAGGATGCTGGGAGCTTCCGTGTTTTGTCTCCTATGCCAGGTGTGGGTACATGGGTGCTCTGTATACCACTATCGATACTTTGTTATGCCTGAAGTAGTTCATAATGAAAACATGTTTAAAGATGGGCTGGACATGGGGGACCCTGGGATGTGTACTGAGCATAGGACAGGCAGGACACCAAAATGCCTTGAGGTTCTTGCCCGGGAGGCTGGTGGAAGGAGGCTCTGTGGGGAATCTGACCCTCCCCTGTCCTGGCATCCTCACAGTCCCAGGGTGCCATTCAGCCACTCTCATGTCACAGTCACTATCCTGGGTCCTCACAGACACCCTTATCTGGTTCCCATTGCTCTTTGTCTGATTTGTGTTGCTAGTACTGAATACTTGAGACAGGGCAATTTATAAAGAAAAGAAATTTATTTCTTCCAGTTCTAAGGGTGGGAAGTTGAAGGTCAAGGGGCTGCATCTGGTGAGAGCCTTCTTGCTGATGGGGCTCTCTGCAAAGGATCGCAAGGTGCGGGGGCCAGAGCATGCCACACTAACTGTTTATAATATACCCACTTTTGTGATAACTAATCCAGTCCTGTGGGAACCCTTTAACCCATTAATCCATAAATCTGGCTGGGCACGGTGGCTCACACCTGTAATTCCAGCACTTTGGGAGGCCAAGGTGGGAGGATTGTTTGAGGCCAGGAGTTCAAGACCAGCCTGAGCAACATAGTGAGACCTCATCTCTGCAAGAAATGTTTTAACATTAGCTGGGCATCGTGGTGCACGCCTGTAGTCTCAGCTACAGGGAAGGCTGAAGGAGGAGGATCTCTTGAGCCCAAGAATTTGAGGTTACGGTGAGCTATGATCAGGTACTGTACTTCAGCCTAGGTGACACAGTGAGACTCTGTCTCAAAAAAAAATTAATCTGTGACTGGATTAATTCATTCATAAGAGCAGAGCCCTCATGACCCAATCATCTCCCAAATGCCCTACCTCTCAACACTGCTTCATTGGGGATCAAGTTTCTAACACATGAACTTTGGGGGGATACATTCAACCGTAGCACCGTGGTTACCTGCCCTCCAGACAGCTATGACACAGGGTCAGGCACAAAAACTGCACAGGCTGGCCTCCTGCCGATCGCATACACCTCTCTCAGGTCCCTCCTGCTTGGCCAGCCGTAGCCCCCCCCATTCTGATCACCTGCCCCTTCCCGCAGTCTCCCCAACCCCAGCTCCAAAACCAAGCCCAGCTGCACACTCCTTGGAAAGAGGCAGCTGATCACTTTGTCCCATTAGAGTCCCAGTGAGGCCTGGGACAGCTGTGCTGGGTCAGGAATTTGTCTGTCTGGAAGGAAGCCAGCAACCCAGCAGCTCAGGAGCCCCTGGAGGTCGGGGCCAAGCACCCAGCCCTGCTGAGACCAAGGGGGTCCTGGCCCAAGGCTTTGGGCATTGGCTGATCTGGCACTTCAGTGCAGAGAGGGAGCCTCTGCCTCCCCTGGGCTGCGAAGAGCCTGGACCTACTTACGATTGCCCTCCTCTTTGGGGCAGTCCCTTTTGGCCCCAGCATGGGGTGATGTCCTGTCCCCA